>NC_088247.1:108190572-108565572 GCF_036013445.1 Caloenas nicobarica
ACTGATAATGAAACATTCACAAATATCATTCCAACAGTGACTTCAGATTAAATTGAGGCCATATTATGCCAAGGGTTATTTTAAGTGAAACTTTACCACTAAGTCAAGACACAGGTCTGATGAAAAATTAGTAATTTAGTAGGACTCTTTCTTTTATTTGACAGCAAGGAGACATATAATACCATAGAAGCTGCTCTTCATTTCCAATGTTCATGAAACAGAAATGAGATTTCTGATATTTCTTCTGGGTTTTTTTGAGAATAGCTAAAGGAAAAAAAAAAAAAACACAAACCAAAACTAAAACAAACCATTAAATGCCTATGTGTTCAAAGAAAAAGCAGAATACGTAAGTTCAATTTTTATGTGAAAACCTCTGCATTTTTCATACCTTTGTAGCAATAATTTATCAGCTTTACAAACAAAAACATGAAAATACTGCACTCATTAGCCATGTTTAATTTTCCGTGTTTTAATTTATACTTATCCTTTTCCACTTAGATAAAATTGTTTAGTTTGTAGACTGAATGCAAAGCTGTAATTCAATAAAAATCAATCTAGTACTGATTTTTAAACTAACTACATGGATTAATCCAATGTCCCTTTATTTTTCAGATTATGGTCTTCTTTAAAGTCATGCTGGGTATTAAATTCATGCCCAGTTACAAATCCAGAACATTAAATACATTTGTTTGTATGATATATACGTACATATCTTAAACAAGGTTTCATGGAGGTTTGGACTGATTTGAATCTAAAGGCCTCAATCTTTTTTCCAACTATCTCACATCAATGCAGAAAAAGAGTTACCATTACAATTAAAAGTAAGTTAATAATGGAGTGAATCAGGGCATGATTTGTTCAGGTGGACGGAATGTTCTACATGGGCACATCTGAAATCCTATCTTAAGTAAGTTACAAAGATGCACAAAGTTAAGAGGTACAAAGAAAGACCAGTCACAATCTAAAAACAAAGAGTATGAGGGTGTTTTTACTATTCACTAGGTTTAGAAATTAATGTGTGTTTTCCTGACACAATAGGAGTATTCTTGAGGAGACAAAGTAGTTAGAGATAGGTACTACACAAATATCTGCTTCTTAAGGTTGTCCTTTGCAACAGATGTCCAGAAGGTGTTGAGTGCTTGCCCTTGCATCACTTCATGGTTTTTTCCTCTTTCCTTCACCTACTAAACTGTCTTTACCTTGACCAATGAGTTTTCTCACTTTTGCTCTTTCTGTTATCTCCCCCACATCTTTCAGGGGTGAGAGGAGTGGTGAAGTGAGCAAACAACCCTGGTGGGGTGTAGCAGCTGGCCAGGCTTAACCTACCATGAAAGGTAATATTGCATCTTCATCCCTTTTTCCAGCTTAAATATATTACATATTGCTCTTTACATTTTGCTGCAATCAATAGTATCTCTAAAGTCATAAGAATTTAGAAACCATCTGGTAATACCTAGATTACCAGCATGCAGGTTGCCCAACTAGTACATAATGATGTGTTTTAAATTTTGCTGCCAATCATTCTAAATATTGGATGTAACGACAGAGAGCATTAGCTACAATTATTTTGTTTTTAAATCTGGTCAGAATTCAGCTCAAGGTAAGATCTAGTTAATATCTGAACCACCTCCAAAGAGGATACGGGGTTTGTTCATATTGTTCTTATTTATTTTCTAATTCTTTTCTCTTCATCAGCTAAATTTAACCTTGAGAAGAGCAGAAAAAGGTCTGTAAAGGCAGACAGACTAAAAGACAGGAGAATTGTAATTAAGATGTACCATGGCCAGAAATTATTAAAGGCTAAAATTGCAAAAATTCTTTGTTTGCTGTAGGCATTTGAAAACAAGAAACTATAGACATTCTCAGCAAGACACATGGGACTTGAAATCTGAATTTAGGAACTGCAGAAGTTTGTTTCAGCAGACTGAAAGGCACAATATAACATAAAGACATTTGCTACCAGCTGACTGAAGTTTGAGAAAGGAAAAATCACTTCACCACATGTATGGCCTGAGATCCAAGTAGGTCATTTTCCTGACTGTTACTAGATGCTACCATGATCAGGAAGCTTAAATTACCACTTAATTGATATGTCTGCAGTCTTCTACCAAGAGCAACCTAGTGTTTTCTCCATGTTCCTCTCTCCCACATTGCAAGTAAAAAAGCTTGACAGACTTTCAAAAAAGAATGACAGATAAATAGTTCTTTGCCTTAGCATGGCCTTTGGGCAGTACTGGACCTGTTCCTTGGTGTCTAGCATTTTCCAATGTACTTATCTCTGGAGAGCAGGAATTAGATGTAAAAGCCGGGTCTATCTAACACATACGAGCATCCCATGCAAATCCTTCTGAAAGCCCCTCAGGAAGTCTTGCTGATTCAGGAGGCAGACAGCAGATGAAAGTCACCATTGGTATTGTCCCATGCGTACAAACAGCAGCACCCTTCCTGTTTCTTGGTGGTCTGTAAGATAACTTGCAGCTAATCAGAAATGTCTTCAAAATCAAAACCTTTAATGGCTATGAGGATCTCACAGTTCCCTGTTCTCTGATGAGGGAATCTCCTAAGTAGCTCAAGATGTATAAGGATCATTTATATACAGAGTAAAATGTGTAAACTAACATTTCAAGGAAACACACTTTAAGCATATATTGCTGATTACAGCAATTTTCGAAAAGCATTTGGTCGAACTCTACTTTGTATATCCTTACCAGTGTATATGGTTAATGTTGCACACAGATCTAGCAATTTTAAGAAACAGGAAAGTTGCATAAGATTCCACATGACATCCAGTTCAATCCCCCACGCTTCAGCCAATGTTGCCAAGGCGGCATTGTGTGTCTCTGTAATGCAGATTGCAATGTATTGTAGAAATACCTGAGCTGAGCCAGACAGTGGAAGCAGGCTGAGATAGCACTTAACCTAACACAACCCAACTCTGCCTGATATTGCTCTACACTACAAAAGAATCATAAAAAATAGCCCTAGTATGGACATATTCTAAGTAACTCTAAAATACTACAATCAAATTGCTTAATGTTCACAGAAATCTTTGTTTTTTCACAGAAGTCTTTGTTTTGCTTACTTAACCAACTGATTGTTCATAACAATGTAGATTGAAGGCTGCTCCTAAAAAGCATTTGAAAAATCTTGAATGTTGCATGCTGGTTTTGAGGTAAAATTAAACTACATCAACATTTCTTTTTAATGTTTTGGCTAGATCAGGACACACTCTCCTTGTTTTGAAATGAGGACACTTAACTGCAGACACACAAAGCAATTACCAACATTAAAAATAAAATACTACAGAAACAATCATGTAAAAAATTGTAATATAATAAGCCTCAGCTTTGCATCTACCTTTAGGTGTCTGGTATGCAGGGAAGAGACCAGAGCTATATTTTAAATGACTACTGAAGATCAGTTTATTCAGCAGGAAACTTTAAGGAAGTCTGGAGGGAAATGCCGAGCACAACCACTGTAAAGTCTGAACCACTAAGGAGCGATAATTAAGAATTTTCTCCAGAAAGTAGGTGCTTAGAAGCACTCTTTCAAATTTTTGAACACTTTTCTTTAAGATGAAAAAAAAAGCCAGGTGTCTGCCTTTTCTTTAGCTTTCTTGTGATAAAGCTAGGTTACTCTTTATCCCACTGCCCATTTTCTCATATGTCTTAATTAGTCCTTCCTTCAAACTTTGTTCTAAGCCATGCAAGCAATTGAGGTGAGATTAATGGCCTGTCCTTTCTCGCATCACTTTTTCTCCCCCTTCTAAAATAAAGGTACTGCATTTTCTATTCTGTAGTCAGATCCATTCTCCCCTGAGGCTTATTAAAAATATTCACCGGCAGTCCTGCAATTTCATCTGCCAGCTCTTTCAGCATTATGGGATGGAAATGAGTTGGTCTCCAGACTTGAAAGGATTAAGCTCTTTGGGTTCTCATCCAGAAAGTGGTAATTTCTGTTTCCACAACCTCACCACTGCTAGCCATCTTGCCTTTGCTCTAATAGTCAACATCCTAGACCTGCTAAATCCCAGCACAAACCATCCAGTTCAACCCTTAGCTATGCTTGGATTATGTTCCTTTCTCCCTCATTGTACAGCAAACCATTCTCCAGTCATTGGTTTTTTTGGTTTTTAAGGTTGAAGAAGCTTTTGCCATTTCCTATTAATATTCCTTCCAAGGTATGTCTCAGTCCGGCTTGTGGCAATTGTCATTTCATTCCTATATGACTTGATTTCTTGTCTAATTTGGCTTTTGGGAAGAATTTTCACCCTTTTTCTGTTTAGAGACTGTCCTTAAATCTATGCTTTCATTGTTTGGAGTTTAAATCCTCACTGGGGTTCTTGGGCATTATAGCCAAGCACTAAGAAATAATTCGTGGCATGATACCAGGAGACACAAAAGGGTTACATGGAGTGACTTTTGCCAACTGAAAAGAAGAAACCATGAAGATTGACAGATGTAACAATGCAGAAGAAATCCCAGGGCTCTCAGGTATATAATATGGCTACACACATGAGACTTGCCTCACTCGGACGTTCAGATCAGGAAAAGCTCCTCTGAAGTCAAAGGAATTACTTTCCATTAGCTATGGAGTAATACATATTGGAGTTAGGATCACTGAAAGGAAAGTAAATAGTTTTAAGATTTCCTTCTACATTTGATCTTAAGCAATTCTTACTCTCACATGTTATGCTCTTCTGCAGAGAAACAGAAAGCAAATCCTAAAGCCTGAACAGAATCAAACCTTATGTCAGGAATGTGAATTTGCCAGTGTTGGGATCCCAGAATTTCTGTAATACCTTCTGTATGGCCCACGTGTGAGCCTTTCAAAAAACAATGTGAAGGACTCAAACACCGTTAGGGCCATCTGCTCAAAATCAAGGAGATTCAAGTCTCCCAACAGACACTACAGAAACCACTCAACATCACCCACATCAGCTGCTGCTGCCACTCAGTACAGAGAAGAAAATCAGGAGCAGACAGTGCTGCTGCTGTTGCAGTCAAGGATGGAGCTCTGAGACTTGCAGATGCTCCTGCACTTCATGGTGCATCCTTTTGGCAATTGGGTAGTAAGGAAGGTGGAGGGTATACAATGATGGTCTGTTGGGAAATTTGCAGGTTGTACTTGCACTCCTCTTCCTCTGACAAGCCTAAGGTTAAGAACTCAGGTATTAGCCAATTTCATTTTTTCAGGGTTACTCCACATCCCTGGCAAGACAGAGAAAACAACAATCTGTAGTGGCTCTGGATACTGGGGTTTACTTATGAAGCAATGTTGTTAGTGCTTTTACTCGATTATTTTACATACTCTCTAGTTTACTCTCCACCACAGCATTACATCCGCTAGATCTCAATTTCCTTTCCCTGGTTAATGCTGATCCGGAAAGGCCAGAAAGTCGTGTTGATTCATGCTGCTCCACTCCTCACAGTAAAGTATCTCAACTGTTACACGTCAAAGTCCCTGGGCATCCCCAGCATTTGTCTCCATGCATGTCTCTGACCTTTAGGTCTTTCCCCACTTTCAAGTTCTTTCCTCCAGTCAGGAACCACACCTTCTTATATCCAGAGCTCCTCCTTCTTCCTGAAACCATTTATTCCTTTCAGGAATCCTTCTTTTGGCCTCCAGGCCCCCTTCTTCCCAGGCCCCCAAAATGACATTTTTCCCAATGTAAATAGTCTATGCACAGACGCTCAACAAGTGATGACCATCCATATTGGTGGCTGTCTCTCATCTCTCTGTATTGACTGGAGGATCCAAGCCGTGCCACTTCAGTTTAGTACAGATTATCAAAATATAAAACCAGCCCATACTGGTTGAAACTGGCAATTAGCAGGCTTCTGTCTGAGTGTTCAGAAGCTCAACTTTGGACATGCACTCCCCCACCACACACACACAGTTTAAGCTATTTTTCATGACACTCCCCAGTCAAAGAGTGTTTCTATCATTTTCTTCCCTGTTAAGAAGTAGGAAGTCCACCAGATCTGAACACAGTCACTGCAGAAACTGAGAACCCAGTAAAAGTAAACAAAAAAAAAAAGTAAACAAGAGGTTTAATGTACCCACATGGACCACTAGCTTCTTCTCTTATGTTTTCTTGAATCTTAAAGTCTTTAGACCAAGTCTCCATATAATTAAATAAAGTTGTCAGTTTGGCTTCTACTGTGCTCCACTATATTCACATACTTCTTAAAAATGCCAGCTACTTTCATTTTGGTGTGTGTGGCTCTAGGGTACTTTAACCCCTACATTTCCTTTGCAACCCACAAAGGTACACTCATGGTATTATGGTGGTTGGTACCCAATCAAGAATATTGGATCAATATAAAACATGGACACAACCAGTTTAGCCAGTCACATCATGACTTCGTTTCATTGACAGCCCCCTAGAAGTTTTAAATGGATCATCTACAAGCAGAGACAAAAATTGTAGAAGATCACTCTCTACTGAGCTGTAGTAGCCCAATATATTTAATATAACTCAAGGAGCATTTAGAGATGTGTGATATATCACTCTATAAAGTTATGCACCACGAACTCCGGGGAAAATATCACTGTGCAAACCTCAAGAGTGTATTTAAGAATCCCACGTTACTCAAATTCATTTAAGCCTTTTCTGTAGATCCTTGAACCCAAAGGCAGTTTTCAGGTCTCTCATTAATTCTACTCACTGCATAAGGTAAATTCATTGTAAATAGTGGTGCACATCACATTTAAATATGGTCCTGGAATCAGACCAGAAATAATCGAAGCTGATCATCTACCTGAGTAGAAGAGAAGAGCTGAGAGAGGATATCTCCCTGGATGTGCTGTTCTGGTAGCTCTCTGAAAGTGCCATTAAATGCCAAAGCCAAGCCAGATGTATTCATCCTCACTAGGAATAATAGCAGAAAAGGTGTGTACAATAGACTGAAACACTGAAAAAGAAAAAAAATTATTCAATCTCCAAGTGTTTCTTTCACTTTCAGTAAGCAATAAATCCAGCTGACCTCACACCTTGGAGGTGGGTATAGCTGTAGCAGCAGGAAGCTACAAAGGACTATTAAATACACTGCTCTGACTGCATGCTGGGCTGGGTGGAGGTGGATCAATCTGGTTTATTGAACCTGCTGTAGAAAACAGACTCCTGTAATTTGAATCCGAGATGCTGTTTCATAAAGAACTGTCCTCTCCAGATGCATGCTCTCCCAACACAGTTTCTCAGGCTCTTTATAAGATCCTCTTAGTCTCCCAAACTGGGTGGCCTGCTCTTTGTTCACTGCCAGCTCTTCCTCCAGATGTTTTGCCACCAATAATGCTCAGCCACTGGACGCCTCTGTAAGTGCAAGTTGAACAGAGCCACATCATCCACCTAGGTCTAGTTTTGTTTCCAAAATCTATTTCATTACTACTGAAATTCATCCCACCAGCTATTTGCCCTCCCTGATGAGGCAGATACAAGTGACAGAGAAGAAGGCTGGTGTGAAGAAGGATAACAACATGGAAACATGGCTGCAGGCTTGTGAGGTCTGTAGTACATACAGGTACAGCAGATGGTGAACACTCTACAGACATTTCAGCTTTACCTAATGCTGCTCTTCGTACCTGAATATGCAGCAAGATTCTGATGAAGCACCTCTCCCTTAGAATCACCTGCTCTCATCTCAGATCACTTACACCACAGCAGGCCTGTCTGACTACTTCTCTGCCATTGCTTGGTGTTTAAACACCTTCCTCTTCCTTTTCCTCTTCTGAGCAGCACAGACCTTCTCCCTGCTCCATTGCACCATTCCTCCCCTCACACACACCTTTCCTAACAGTTCCTGGTGCCTTCAGCTCTCATACTTGTGACCCACACAACCCACAGCTGAACAGTTCCTCATCTTCCTGGGTCAGTCCTTCCATACAGTAACTGCAGCAGGTCAAGACATGGTTCTTGCTGCCTCTCATTCATCTTTTACAGCAGGGATTCCTCACACTGATATCTCTGCCTACCCTGCACTTCGGCTCTCTTACCCTCAGTAGCACTGATTTCCATGCTCTTGCACTGCAGCCTTCTCCTCCACCCTAATGACTCTTTCCTCTTTAGTTTCACCTACTGATGCTGGCCTGGCTATCACTTCTCTCCTCCTTTCCTTCACCTGCTAATCTGGCAATCCCAGCTCATCCACATGATCCCCTTCCTGCCTCCTCAATATTTCTGGAGGAAAAAAAAAGATCAGGTGTCTACTATAGATTTGTCCTCTCAGCATTTACTTCATTAAGCAAATCTCCCCTTTCACTTAAACTAAATTCCATGTTGTCATGGGTGAGGACTGCTTTTCTGTTGGTGCATATAAATATTTAGGTTTAATCAGAGTACAAAGGGGTCAGGTGGACCCTCTGGGAGCAAGTGTGCAGTCTGGGGAGAGTTAAGCATCCAGCCTGCTTGGGCAGAGTAGGCTGAGAGATGCAGTAAGGAGTGCGAGAGGTCAGCATGCAGACCCCGTAGCCCAGGAAAGATAGAGCCACAGAAGCCAGTAAAGACTTACATCATCTCAAACAGTCACACAGCCATACCTCAGATGTAACAGGAAGAAAAAGACACCAAGTGACCTGCACAGAGCTCTCCAAGGAAAGCCTTGGAGTTGTGTAAGAATCAAGCATGAAAGAAGGCTACCACCCTGCAAGAGCAGAGCAGAAAGGGACAGTTTTGTTTACAAAAGCTTTTTATCTGTCTCCGCTGAAGTTTTCTCTCCTTTCTCCAATGAATGCAGAATGCAGCATTTTCTTCTCTTCTCTAATCCCTTCATATGCCCCTGTGACTCACTCTCATTGCTCTGCTCCCTTTGTAACCTCCCGTCTCTGTTGGCTTTTCCCCTCAAATTGCAAGCATGTTTGGAGATTCCATACCCATGACTCCATTGCCTCTTTCCTTTTATCACATTCATCTTTGACCTTTCACTTCTGAGATCCTTAAATGCACTGTTCTCTATGGTTAAGCCTCAGCCCCTGCTTACCTAGCTGCTGCTTTTCTTGCCCACATGCTCTGCTCAGCACTTACCAGGCACTAATCAATGCATCATAAATTTGGATTTTACAAGCAGAACTCCATTTTCTTGTGCTTTGACATGTCCTGCCTGGTATCAGCTTTTCTGGTTTCTGTCATTTTATTTTCCTCTTTACTCTTATCACAGAGCATATCCATCTGACTCCCTCCACTTTTGCAAGGAGTCACTTTTCCTTCTACAGCACATCCCAAGGTAACGTGAGATTAGAAATGCAGATATCTTCATCTTGCCATCACCTCAAGGACCTGTGTATACTGCAAATTTGTTTCCTAGGCAAATTCATATCCTGACCTACTTCTCAGTGATTTTTAGCCATGTAAAAAGAGTTCCTGACCCTTCCTTTCCACAGACTCTTTCTGGCTATTTGATGATTATCACTCACCATTTCACTTGCTGTTCACCCTGTCTCATCTTTAATTCTGAGTACACATCCAAATTCTGTAGAGCTATCTTGCATATCATCTTTGAGTTATTTCTTGTCTGGTTACTGTCAAGACGCTAAAATTCACTTTCACACTTTCACTTTCATCTTGCTTACTGCAATATCATTTATCCTGGCTTTGAAAAATAAAGCCTGTACCTGTTCGCTGTTCATAGCCATTCCAAACACTGCAGAAGGGACCGCATTCCTAGATGACCTCTTCAACTGCACCAGCTTTTACACTTTGTATGCCTCTATGGACTCCTTCGTCTATCTCAAAGTCATAAGCTAATTTTCTTCCTTTACTTTAAAGGTAATTCATTACCTCTTCCCCAAAATCTTTCAATACTTTTTGAAAGACTACTTCCAGTCCCTGTTGGGCTTATGACCTCACCTGCCATCATTTATTTACTGTGTTTTTTCAAATTAATATCTTTCCACTTGCCTTCCCAATGTTACTCATGTCATCTTCCCTCTAAACTGTATATTCTCCTCAGTAGCAATATGATCAAAAAAAGACATACAGTAAGATGACAAAACATCATTTTCCTGTTTCCTTACAGTCTCTGAGGTAGCTGCATATGCTGATGTGTTGCCTCTAGTCTACACTAAGCAGAAAATTCCTTAAAGCAAGATGTCAGAGTTTTTGTGTTTCTGTAGTTCCAAACATCTGAGATGAAGGCTCCTAACTGGTGCAATAATACAAATAAATGGTAATAACAACATAATTACAGTAAGAGGTCATTGAAGTCTATTCTTTGCCACTTGCTTCTGCAAACATCTGGGTAAAAACATACCAGTAGAGATCAGCATTACATCCAGTACGAAACTGCAATCAAATAATTTGTGCTGGAGGGAATACTGGACTGGAAAAGCATTGCATGCTTGAAAATATCTAATAATTTACAAAATTCTGAGGAATAAAAGTGGAATGATTCAACTGTGCCTTGATCTCAACCTCCTCCCTCTGCAAGGCTGCAAACTTTATATTAGCCTAATATGATCTATCTACGTGTCATTATCACTTATATTGGGGCAGCATACTGCACAGAGACCAGGACCCCAAACCCACAGGGCTGTTCGCACACAAAATTCAATGGGGAATAAATTCTCAGCTGCGTCTGGGTCTATCCTGAGTGGTACTACAAGCCGTGTTTTCAAAATTGACACTCAAAAATAGTCTATCAAAAAAAAAAAAAAGAAAAATAGTTTCTGTACTAAGTGGAGATCATTTTGCATACCATCTGCAGAGTGCTAATTATACACACCGCTGCTATTTATCAGTATAGGGTATTTCAGAATGATATCTGTAAGCCATCTGCCAACTATCTTACTCACATTCTTTAGATCATCAGCAAGAAATCTTATATGTTTTTTCCTTAGGTAACAATTTGCAATGTGCAAAAGCAGTTAAATGGGAATGACTTTCTAAAAACAACTTTTTAACATATAACCAAAGTCAAGTCAACTCCAAATGAATTATTTTGAATTGTTTAAAAACGTCACATTTGAAAATACGTTTTTGATATTGCGTTAAGGTATTAGGCAAAAACTTCCATAGGTGCTTTATGCTATTTTTTTTCCTACTGTTTTTATATGATCTTTGAGTAGAAACAGCAAGGAATTCACAGGTTAAAAACAAAGTACCATTAGCAATTACATTATGCAAACAAATTATTTTATGTTCCCCTAATGCCAATCTTTTGTATTTCATACTTGCTTAATATAGAAAAGTTTTGTTAGTTTGGTTTTTCTTTGTTTGTTTGGTTTGGGATTTTTTTTTTTTTTTTTAATACAGGTGCACAACATTATTCCTTTTTGGGGAAGCAGTTGTTTTGCAAAATTTTCTGCCTTTTTTTAATAACTCAACTAATGTAAAATGTATAATCTTACTGCACATTTGGATACATTTTAGGTACAGGAAACAACACTGAAAGGAGAAGAGGAATTGAGAAAGATCATTCCCAAATAAACAGTGAGCATCATCTGAAAAAGTGAAACACATTCAATTCAGTGGGCATCACACAACTTTCCAGTATGACTGAAATACCATTGTATAGATGATCAAAAGAGAAAAAATCTGTCTTTTATTCTAACAGATACCTAAAGCGTGAAGAGCTGCACTTAGTTCCTGACTCTGTAACAGATTCCTGTTCCTGTATGACCTTATGCACCTTTTTTAACCTCTCCTTGTTTCAGGTCTTTTCTGGGGGGAAAAAAAAAAAAAAAAAAAATCCCACTTTAAAGCCTTTGTTTGTTTGCCCGCTAAGAATGCAAGAATGCACATCATGAGAATCCCCACCACATCTTGCATCTACACAGCACTTGTGCCGCCATCAGTGCCTTAGTTTTAGGATGAGTCACTTCTACTACTGTAAGAACATAACAATCTTGACCACACCAGTAAACTTGCTGTTATTAAATTTGCCAAGCATCATGAGACCTATAATCATAGTTGCTTATTGCTACTGAATTTAAAGCATAAGCTCAAAAAAAAAAGAAAAGAAAAAAAAAATAGCGCACACATACAAAATACACACACCAAAAGAACCTCAACCCACTGAGAAGTTTATCCAAGAAAAGAATGACTTATTACATGCTAAAAAGAGCTATAAGGTTCAGTAAAATTGACTTTTGCCTCTGTTTAGCATGCTCAGCATCAGAAATTTCAAAATAATTGTCCAGTCTCCTTACAATTCAGTATTATTTTTATGAGCATTAGGAGTACTGCCACAGCATCTTACTGTTTTAAGCAGAGATCAGCAGGTTGCCATAGCAGGCACTGTACAAATGCAAAATAAAAAAAGGAATTTCTTCCACAAAGAGGATAAAATTTAGTACAAGAAATTTAGACATATACAGACACAGAGGAGACTTTTTTAGACCCTTTTCAGGAGATAATAAAGATGACAGGCAAATGTCTATAAACAAATTATTGGTATGTAACTTCTCCAGAATCATGAATCAAATCATCCAGGTAGGCTTTGTCCCCGTGCATACCACCTGTCAGGATTCCCCAACAAATATATATGGAAATAGGAAACACAAGAAAATGTTCATGAAACAGAATCAGTTTGGGGAAGAAAAAAAAATTAAAAAAACCCACACCAATGACAAAACAGCCACACTTCAACACATAATCAAATGGGTTACTTTCTACTCCCTTCTTAAGAACATGAGCTTCTACCTTCACCACCCTCGTTCCATCTGGAAGAGTTCTTCTACTGTCAGTACACTGAGTTTATATTTTCATTGCCAGAAAAACGTTGGCTATTTGACAGCAAGGCAACTAATCTGATCTAGCTAGAACATATTTTAAGAAAACCAGCTATATAGTAGATATCATCTTAACGTAGCTGTCTGAGGTTAACTGTAGTTGAGAGGACAATATATTTATTTCACCTGGCTATGGAAAGGTAAGGAACACTTGATTCCAAGCTAGGAGTTTGCCACAGAGCAGTTATCTGAATTAATGATCACACTATACAAGCACATCATTGTGGAGAAATGAGTACATATCATCATTGCACAGACAGACTGTAGAGAGTTCATATAGACCTATGCTGAGAGGAATTATATCCAAGATGGGCAGAAAACACTCCTGGTGGATGGAGTTGCAAATAGTGAATAGCTTGGGGTACTCTTTCATACATCTCATAAACTGGCCAAGAAACTACAGGTAAGAGCAGAAGACCACCCCTCTTCTGGAGTAGAAATGCTAAAGTTCCATGTGTGGTTCTGTGAGGGAGAAAAGAAAGGGAATAAAGCGAATAAAGAGAGTTTTCTGTATTCCCCCAACCACCCACAGGTGGGGACAAGCAGAAATTGCCCTGTATTTCTTCAGATCCATGGATGTGAATCAAGGCTTAATGAAATGAAAAAAACATCAGCAGATCTCAACAGTTTTATATCACTTCTTTCCACTAAGACATGCAGAGAGTTTTAGGAATAACCTCTTGTTAAAAATACCACTGCCTACTTCCCAGCCCACTATCACATAAACCCTAATCCGTACCAAATCACACAAACACCACAAACACTCTGAGCTGGAGTATGATATTGTGTTGTTTCTGTTTCAGAATATTTTTACTTGTTTTTTAAGGCATCCCACAAGCATCTCTCTTTGAATTTCCACTAAACTATGTTCTACTCCCATCCTAGGCAGCCTCTCAACACTGAGTCTGACTGTAACAACAATAGAGCTCAATGAGAAACATTCTGTTGAATTCAGAAATAGGATTCTTTAAGAGTGTGGATACCAAATCAGGCAGCTAATGCAAAATCATCATCCAGGTAAGCAAGGCCCTTCTCACAGAGAAAACAACCATATGGTTATTGTACAAATGGTGTCATACAGATTCAGTAGTCCCCAAGAATCTCTCTGTTGCACGAGTGACACCATACACTCAACTGCTTTCTTTTCCACTTCATTTATTTTGTTTTAAAAGAAACACTCTTATACTTAGTACACAAAATCTTACTTGCCAGTTAGCTTATGGTTTTCACGAGTGTCACAAGCATTGCCTTGAAGAGGTCACTGCCAGCTTTTCAAAGGGATGTGGTTAGTATGAGTAAGAAAGAGAAGGCAAGACAAGATTGAACAAGATCATTTGGCTTCTGCTGTCAAGAAAGCACACGGAGGTTCAACTAGAAATGAAAGTTTTGTTTGTAGAGACTCGCTTCTTGGTGGCTTTATGGAATTGATAAGTATTAAGAAGCAATATCAAGGACAAAAGTGCAATGACTTAACAAGCTCAACTGAAAAGACAGCCTCCAAACATAAGGCAGTATAGAAAAAGGCATAGACTATGCTTATGGATGAGTGGGAAAAAATGAAATACAGAATTGCAAGAAATCAGGCTGGAGATGTGGGCAAACATGGGCCTTAAGGAAAAGGATAAGTTCTGAAACTCTTACAGCATGGTAACAGAAGGGGAAAAACAACTTCACTTCCACATTGTCAGTGGTCTAGTACAGTGTGAGCGAAGGTATCAAGAAAGTCAAAAGATGGGAGCTTGCAGCAATTAAAAGCAGTGGGGAGGAGTTATCTGGGCTCCAGTTCCTGGCTGACAGAACTAATTCTTCCATGGACAGCAAAAGAAGAAACATCAAGATTGGAGCCTGACATGGGTGGGAAGCAAAAAAGTCTAGTTTAGCACTACTGTGTTACCGTTCTGGGTAACAGGAGTAGTAGCCATTTTGTATTGCAGGAGATGAAGAAAGGTTGTGGGAGGGAAATAATATTTTCTGTGTGTGCAAGATCTAGCAGTGGAACATCTAGCCTGCCCTAGCTGTGCCTTGGGAAGGGATAGCTTCAGGCCCAAGGTGTCATGAGGAGCCCAGGTGCCTCCTTGCAGTGATTCTTTCACTGACCTCTAAATGTGTTGATGCAATGATACACAGGAAAGCTCAGACAAACTCAAGCATGTGTGATATACTAAATAAATAGCACAAGATACTCTTTTAGCACTTTACAGTGCCTTGATAATGTTACCTCATTGCTGGAAGCATGCATTTCACTATGCAGTCTCTGGCTTTCATTAAATCTAAAAAGGAAAACAAGCCCCACTTAAACTGTCTGTCCCTTGTAAGGAGACACTGAGGAAGATAATGAATGAAGATAATGAATAATCTCGTCCATTTAGTACGAGAACCATGTTTTGATTGCTTTCCCAAAACAAGATGACATTAGCAATGCTTGCAAATTGTTTAATCGATTTCCTTTAAGTAATCAAACTCTACTGTGGCCTTGGTGCTTCATTACCTGTATCATACATTACAGTTATCTTACATGGTGACCTTGTTCTCTTCTTTTATGGCTGAACTATTATAAAGTACTGCTATCATTTATCCATTTATAATTTGTCAGTCCTCACGCTCTCTCACACGCATCTATCCCCTGCATCATGGCTTGCACAGGTTCAGTTATATTGCCACAAGACTAAATATATATCCTAAAGAAGCTTTAGTATCAAGTTCACAAGGTTTTTAGGCCTTCAACACATCAGAGTCAAAAAATAATCTTCCAGGTTCTGTCTGTAACCACTATGAATCAGGACTATGGGGCTGAGGTTTGTCAGAATAAGCATCTCAAGCAACAGCTTAGCTTTCAGGTACATCTACAACAAGTTAATTAAATTGCTGCTCTATATCACAACCTACCACTGAAATATCTGTCAAGAATCTTTTCAAGAAAGATTTTTCTCTTAGAAAAGCTGAGCCTTAAAAAAAAAAAAGTGAGAATGCTTTAATTTGTGAGTATTTTTGACCTTTTCAAGTCTTTGTGTTGTGGTTGTCCTAGCCACCCCAAAACAAAGGAATCGTGTTGTAAGAAACAGAAGCCTAGAAAACCATGTACTCCCCAGGTCAAAACCACAATCCCAAACTGAACAAATAAAACAGTAAAAATCAGTAATACGATCAGTATATAAAATCAGTATATAAAATCAGTGTACAATTGGCATAAAAAAATCAAGTTTTTTCCAGCTGTTTGTGTTCTTGCTGACAAAAAAGCATGGATTATTCTACTCCTTTTCCACCCCATGGTGACTTAGGATCACAGAGCTCTTCCCCAACACAAGTGGGGAGAGAAAAAAGAAAAAAAAAAAAAAAAAAGAAAAAGAAAAAAAAAAAAAAGAGCTTTGTGTGGATGCATTCACCATCTTTCATGTATGGAAATAACTAATAGATGAGTATTTATATTTAGGATTAGAGTTTTGCACAGACAAACAGCAGACAGATGTGTACCCTCATTATCTAGATTACATCCTTTAGGAATTGGATTTAATGTTCTCTTTCTATAGAAAAAAAAAATGAAAGATTTGAAGCAATGAGAAATGAGAAATGAGCTTACTCTGAAATATGTCAATAATTATACACAAATGCTTGCCAGAATCACATTAATTATATTCTTGAAAAAGTTAAAAGTTCAAGAAATGTAAAGTACAAGATATAATGAGATGCATCAAATAAGAACGAGGAATAGCTGTGTTGTAAGTCAGAGCGATGTGCAAGATTATTTACAAGTTAAAGGAAAAATAATCACCCTAGCATTCACATAAAAAAGCCTTTTCCAAACCTCCCATTAACTATATGGTGATGCATGCAGTTGCCAGATTTTAATAATTCAGCCCAAATTTCACAGAACTGATTCACCTCCACTTGTGACCCTTCTCCCAGTTGGGCTAGTGGAAAGGGTCTTGAGGCTACCAGAGCCATGCTTCCCTCCCAGTAAACCCAAACTGGTCATGACCGTGCAGCTACACAGTGTACCCTGAGGCAGAAGCAATACCCAGCTGAACTGGAGTATGAACAATGCAAAAAAAATGAACATATACCATGATGAAGATGGACACAAGCAACCATGATTCTGGATTCTGCAGTGGCCTACTGGGATCACTATGCAAAGCTGGAAGACTCCCCAAAGATCTTTTTAAAGACTAAACCAGCTCCACAACTGCCATTATAGGAGACATCAGAATCTCAAAGTTAAGGGGTTTTCTTTGGTTCATTGGCTGGGGTATTTTGGTCTTTTAGTTTCACCTGCACTTCTTTCTCTGTGGAAAGTCTGGCAATTTTTGGCACTACAGAGACTGTAGGAAGAATGACCATCTTACATCAGCAACTTTGAAACTGGAATGCAGAAAAAAAAAAAACAAAACAGCCATCAAGAACACATAAAAGCAAAACTCAAGGTCAAGACCAGAATTTCAGCCTGTGAACTTGAGTTCTCTGTGTGCCTTGAAGCCCTAGATCACTACAGCTATCTCACTGAAGGACCCTCAAAGCACTCTCTATATTCTGCTACATGAAAGAAAGGTTTTCAGTGCAACTCTCAGTTCGAGCAAGAGGAATATCATTTATGTGCCTTATATTGGCAAATAAACAGAGGCGAAAAATGGCTGTAGCACAGGTGTACTTGACAGCAAACATAGCTTAAAAAAATGAACGGGAAACCACTGTAGCAGTGAGTCATATAGCAAAAGGAATCTGCCCATCTCCTTATTATTCTTCAATGCAGCTCATTTTGTCCAGATGTATCAGCCTTCTTGCTCCCTGGTCACTATAGAGGACTGACAGTATACTATTCGCCTATTTGTTTTTAGTGGAGCCCATACTGATAGCCACTTTCAAAATAGCCTCAAAATCTCCCTCCCAACAGAGAAACAGACAGATTGACCACTGCTGAAAGTTAGGAGAAGGAAAGCAATAAAACAAGTGTCATATTAGTCAGCTGGACTGCTCAGCACACCAGAAAGAAAAGGATGTATAAAGATTTTATGCAAGCAAACTGCATTATTTGTAATTCATTGATTTGTTATTTGCCTGCTAAAAAATTTTTCAGTAGCCCAATCAGGGTGATTAATCAATAAGTTGTGAGCCCTAGGCCTACCAGTTTCTAAGATCAAAATTCTCACATAGTTTCACCGGATCCTTGTTTTCGCTTCATTGAGAAAGGGAAGACCTCAAAGAATACCATGTATTTTGCAAACCTCAGCCTTTGGCGAATAAGTATGAACAAATACACTCACAGCTCCCAAACAATTTATGAAGATCTGTATTAAGTAAAATGAATTATTCAGTTTGCACTGCTCCCAGTACAAACCCCTTTATAAATCCTAGTAAACACACACAGAGAGCACGAGTCGAGACACAGTTAGCAGGTAAAACCTGGGTTAGGGTGAACTGACCTGCTCTCCAACTCTCAAACACTATCACACTACTGAATGTGAGAAGTGTTTTATTGGCATCCACCCTTCTATTCTGATGCTCTCCCCTATGCTTGAGCCTTAGCTTATCCATGTAGCTGAGGTCATATTTGGAACAGTGCCACAGAGAAGAGGAGAGGAAGGGAGAAGGGAGGAGAAGGGAGAAGGAAAGAGAAGGGAGAAGGGAGGAGAAAGGAGAAGGGATATCCTGAGCTACATGTATCCAGAGCTACATGACTTTAGAAGCTCTGCTGTCTCCAAACATCAGAGCTTGACATTTCCCAGTGGTTCGACGGCTGCAGAGCACAATTCTTGCACCTCTTCCTAATCCACTGCATGAACCAAAGTGAATTTATGAGATAAAGCTGACAAGTTCAAAGGAGCCAGATAGGAGTTTGAACAGCATTTTCGGCAGCTGTAATATTATTTTCTTTTTACTAAGGGCTTTCACAGACCATAAAGAATGGTGCAGCATTTCTTGCCCTGAGGAGACCTGAGTTAAGAGATTTCATCTATTCCTTATTCCCAGCCCTCAGCACAACAAGGATCTCAGTGTTTTTGTTGGAAACTGAGACCATACCCTTCTTTTATAGACGTATCTTAGCTTGCTGCCTAGATACCCAAACATCAGTCGGCTCAGGGCTCGGTCATGGATGAGTCAGTGCCACCATGTCCCTGCTGGCACCAAGGGGATCAAACTCCTTGGGGTTTCTGTAGATCAAAGGTCCAGGATGAGGATCAACAGAAGTGCTTCTTCCAGATTAGGCAGCAATCTTTAGTGCTACTGCTATTTACAGATGTGATCATTTGGATCTACATACTCCGTGACGGTCTTCTCTGTTCCAAATACAACAAGGAAAATGCTAAAAGATATATATCCACAAGTATTTATTTGGACATTTAAAGTTCTTTTTCAGCCCTTCTTGAGCCCTTTAAGTCAGCTCTCTGAAAACATTTGAGTCACCTTGTTTTTCTGACCAAAGGCTTTGGAGAAACTTTAAAAACCTATGAGTGTTCCTGGCAACCAAGCCTCAGCTTCACCCACATAATTATTTGTGCCAGAGTGCTTGCATGTTTGTCTAATCAAGGAGCAGAAGAAACATTATAAAATGCTTCTGATCAATAGCCTGTAGGCATAGAGCTCATAGGCACAGAGCTCAAACAGTGAATATTCACCATCAATCAAGAGAGTAAACATTCAAAAACATTTGCTGAAAAAAATCAAAAACCTGAATAAACCACAGTCTGCTGACAAATATACTGCTAATGCAAAAGGGACCATTCTACTAAACACTATTCTTTGCAAACCATTCATTCGTTTCCATCTATATATTTAAAGTTCCTTAAAACTTGCTGTAAACTACAGAAATGTTCTGGATTCGATATTTCTTTTTCAGATCTTGAAAGAAAAGCCAGCTTAAAAGACAATAATGAATATCTAGATCCAAAAAGGGGGGACATTTGGGAAGACTGACATTTGGACTGTCACTTTTTTAAACAGACCACATATGGCAGGAATCAACAGATTTGTGCTATTCACACAAGCATAGCAAGGGACATGAGAAGGAATAATATACAATAGTATTTGTATATTTTCCTATTCAAGCAAGATGCCTTCTCAGAATTTCAACCCAAGAGGTGGAAACTTACTTTGCAAACAATACATTAAGTACAATTTCTTTTTACTGCATTCTGAAAAAAACATGTGAGAAGTCATATGTGGATTACATAACACCATATTTCACTTGCAACACTTAGAATGTGGGTAGGAAGTTTTCCAAAGAGAGAGTCATCTTGCAATTAAACAATTTATTTACTTACACTTCAGCACTACAGCCCTAGAGACATAAAGATGGATTTAGCAACACTTGGATAGTGTTCAGTGCTATATATTCCTCAGTGCTTCTCTAGTTTGCTGAGCCATAGACTGTGGCGCACTGTTTTCATGTTGCACTGTTATGACTCCATCCAGATGACGATTTAAAGTATTTTTGAAAGATGAATGAATTAATCCTTGCCAACTGAAGCAAGGAGAGTTTTAGTGACTTCCTCACAAAAAACAGCCTTGATTCAACTCTCAGGCTGTAGTCTGGCCCACAGCAAACTACTAGAGTCCAAAAGTTCACTAGAAGTTTCCAACAACATTCTTCTTTACAGACCTGATCTCACTAAGGTGATGCAAATAAATGAAGGAGTTCTAGCTGCAGAAGTGAACTGCTTCATAAATTGTACAACTGGGCCAGGAGACAGATCTCTATTCTTCCTAGACTTCCTCCAGATTTTCTGATGTCTGGAAATTAGTTGAGACAGCATGTCATCCCATGCTAAATATCACAGATAAAAAAGAACAGCAAGCATCACCATATTGTCACATCATTGCCCAACTAATAACAAAAAGACCAAAACTAAATTGCAGAGACAGAGCTAATAACTTTGCAGTAGGAACAGCAAATGCCCTTACCAGAGATGTGGCATACAAACCTAAGCCATCATGTCTTTTAAGCTAAATGGACAGCCAGAACACCTAAGGGTTAAAAATCACTAATGCAGATCAAAACTCAAAACAGAAAAGACTACCTTTCAGAGAAAGCATTATCTTTTCTCTCATTCTCTCCAAATACTTTTTAAAAGCATTTAAAGGAAAGAGGTGTTGATAACCAAATGGAAAACAAGGCAGAACTTTATTTCCTCATGTACTTTTGAGAGTCTCACTTTGAGATGTTCATGCAGGAAGAAGGTAAAAACATCATTATGCAATTAAATATAGTATTAGCTGTCCAGACTTTGCAAGAGTAGGAAAACTATCTGTTCTCAGAGTTATTTCGTTTATCAGTTTGTTTTCAGCCATTTATTGCAAAGACATGTTATTCAAACAATAAAATACGGAGAATACATTGAAGGACATGCAGTTAAAAGTAAGATTAACTGAAGGAGGTAATATTAACTGTTCTCAAATATCCATTGCTTCAGTACACAGATCATTCTTCAGAGCTGCACTGCAGCAAAAATACAGTAATTCACTTTTTATCTCTGGCTCTGCATTCACTCCATTTTTTTTAAAGAAAAGATTAATTAAATATCAAGGACTGCCAATTGCTCCCAACTTGCAGGAATTATAAGGTCTGTTGGGATGCACAGTGCATCTTGAAAGATTCTCTCTTCCGCACAGATGACAGACCAGAGTATCAAAGTTTCTGATTCACCTCTTAGCTGAAGTTGTTTTCAGCATTATGTTTAAAACCTTTAAGCTTTAAGGCTTGATCAAGCATTAACACATCACTAAAGCAGGAGCCTGGTGCTTGAGAACAAACACTGGAGTGAATAATACGGTGTTAGAGAGCAGGGTGAAGATGTTAACAGAAACTGAGCACATCTACCTCATTGCATATTGAAACTATCTGTTCCCACTTAGTTGCTTTTCTGTATTTCCATATACACAACACATGTATGAGGCAATGTGGGACGTGCTCTCAGGTCAGAAAACAGACATAACTATTAACTTGAATGCGATGGGATAATATGCACAAACTGAGGATGTGACCTCTGTTTTCAGTGAAGTGACACAAGCCTCTCCAAATGAAAAAAAACCAGTGTCTGACAGGATAGTTTGCTTATCAGTGGGAAGCTAATTAGAACAGATTCAAAAGGTCAAATTATCCAACTATTTCTGATCTTACACTGAAATCAGCTGAATTATTTACATATGCAGATAGAGGGAGTTTTGCAGCAATGTAAGATCAGACTAAAACCCATGCTCTTTCTAATGTGCAATTTCAGTCCTTCCCTAGTTACACATTTATTACATTACTAGAAGCTTATTTTAAATCAATCACATTAATTTTAATTTAAATTAACTTAATTAAATTTTTTAATTAATTCAATCCTGATGTAAAATCAGAATTGGACCCCACCCTTCAGACAGTGAACTCAAGCTTTTTACTTCACAGGTGGAGAAAATAAAAGCAAAGCTGAAATATTCCTCTTTAGGGTAAGCTCTGCTAAGGATGCTTAACAATACAGAGCAGCAAACACTGCAGACAAGCAGTCTATCACCTAAAGCCAACTGCACTGTATCCCTAGTCCTAGAATCATAGAATGTCCTGAATTGGAAGGAACTCCAAAGATCATCGAGTCCAACTCCTCTCCCAACATATGACAACCCCACAGTTCATACCATATGTCTGAGGACATTGTCCAGTCTCTTCTTGAATACTGTCAGGCTTGGGGCCATGACTACCTCGCTGGGGAGCCTGTTCCAGGGCTTCACCACACTCTGGGTGAAGAACCTTTTCCTAATGTCGAACCTAAACCTCCCCTGGCACATCTTTCCTGCCATCCGCTCGGGTTCTGTCATTGGTCACTAAAGAGAACAGATCAGCGCCTGCTCTTCCTCCTCTCCTTATGAGGAAACTGTAGACCACGATGAGGTCTCCCCTCAGTCTCCTCTTCTCCAGGCTGAACAAACCAAGTGACTTTAGCCGCTCCTCATATGACTTCCTAACCAAACCCTTCAGCAACTTCGTAGCCCTCTTCTGGACACTCTCCAGTAACTTTATATCTTTTTTATCCTGTGGTTCCCAGAACTGCACACAGTGCTCCAGGTGAGGCCACACCAGTGCAGAGCGGAGTGGGACAATCACCTCCCTCGCCCAGCTGGCAATGCTGTGCTGGATGCACCCAGGACACGGTTGGCCCTCTTGGCTGCCAGGTACACTGTTGGCTCATGTTTGACTTGATGTTGACCAGAATCCCCAGATCCCTCTCCGCAGAGCTGCTTTCCAGCATCTCATCCCCCAGTGTGTATGTACAGCCAGGGTTGCCATGTGCCAGGTGCAAAATCCGGCACTTGCCCAGTTCTCCAATTTGTTCAGATCTCTCTGCATGGCCTCTCTGCCCTCGAGAGTATCAACAGCTTCTCCAAATTTTGTGTCATTGGCAAACTTACTTAGTCCTGAGTCTAAGTCATTTATGAAGACATTAAAGAGTGTCGGCCCTAAGACGTATTGCTACAGAACCCCACTAGTGACTGGTCACCAGCTCGACATAACCCCAGTTATTACAACCCTTTGAGCCCAGCCCGTCAGCCAATTGCTCACCCACTGCACTGTGTATTTACCCAGCTGTGTGCTGGCCATTTTGTCCAGGAGGAAACTGTGAGAGACAGTATCAAAGGCTTTCCTGAAATCCAAAAAGATCACATCAACAGGCTTCCCTTGGTCAACTAGGTGGGTAACCTTGTTGTAGAACAATATTAAGTTTGTTAAGCAAACATTTAAGTTTGTTAATTCACCACAAAAAGGTTCCAAAGCATGTGGAAGCATTAGGATTTTAAGCATGAGCTGGCCAGTTGCTACAGTAGCTCAGCCAGCCAGAATTACATGGGAGACAGACTAATGCCTCACTAATACACCTGCCACACCTCAGTGGCATTCCTAGATGACCTTTTGTGGTAGGAGCTGGAGTTCAAACACTACTTCTTATTCGAGAAATCTGCTTTGGTTCTCACAAAACTACCTTTTGCATGCTTTCTCCTTCTTAAGATCCATTTCCCTTGTTTTCACTAACCAGCTCTTCCATTGCATCTGCAGTGATTTCCAGTTTCTCACCTAAGGTGATGCAGAATGTGACAGCAGACCCAGCACTTTGCAGTGTGTAGTAACAACAGCAATAGCTCCGTAAGCATGGGATGAGAAAGCATAAACAGCATCACCAATAGGAGGAAAGGCTGAGGTAGCACAGTCCTATCTTAGTGCCCCAGCTATATCAACAATATTGTCTTCTTAAGTTGCTGAGCACTGCGTCTCTCTATAATGAGATCCTGATTTCATTACATTAGAGTTGGTTTGAAACATCTCCACTTTGACTAATGAAGTTAATTCATATTTAACAAGATCAGGATTCAGTCTCCATCATTACTTGTGGTGTGGCCATACCAGTTCCCTGTCACGACCAATTCCCATGCCACCAAAGAGCAAGAACACCAAAGAGGCTTGCTAGAACATTCAAGAAATATGTTTAAGCTGTAAAGAAAGACTTAGCCTTTTAGACTTTTTTTTTTTTTTCCTGAATAGATATGGTCCTTTTATTACTGTTTTATATGTCAAACTTATTCTGAACCTCAGTTATGGCATCTTAGCATTATGTTCCTTCAACTATATGGAAGATTCAGAATTACAGACACAAATATTTATGCAAGACAAAGGGAGGCAGAGGGGCAAAGAGAGGCAAAACACTCACTCCTAAAGTGTTAGCTTGTTCCAAACACATTGAGCCAGATGCTGGGATCAATTTTTTTACAATATTGGCAACTGTTTTCAGCATTTGTTCAGGATATTCAGTGACAGTGGGTTAAAGCCAAGGGAAAAGAAAAGCAGATCGCGTACAAACTAGGACATCTGATGTTTTTGATGATGGCAACTGCGTCTCCCTGTAACAAGCAGAAGACATGCTAATGCGCCATGGTGCATTGCAGCCAGAAGAAAAGGTCAGGCTTCACAGAGTGCTGCAGAACTCGCTGCAAACCCAGCATCTATTTAATCACCACAATGAGGCCAAGAGCATTATCCACGGGTAATCATATTATTTCTCAAATACACTTTGACATGTTAAAACAATATTCCACCAGAATGAGATGCTATTTGTGCCACTGTGGGATGCTTTGAAGCCATGACCATCAATTTTGTGGATTTGTGTCAAATGTGCAGTGCATTAAGATAGGAGAGATACATCCTTCGAGTTTCCCCATTAAATGAACCCCTGTGACAAAATACTTTAACAAAGACATGCTGAAAATATTTGTGCAACAATTTCACACAAGTGTGCTAAAGATCTCATGTTAATGGCATTATTGAAAAAGGCACCGGGCAAAGCAGAACAAAATTATTTTATCCAGCAATTCTTCGCTGGATAAAAAATTATAATGCAGCAGGTCAAAGAGCAACTAAGTGAAAATATTACAGTGAAGAGAAATTGTTAACATGTTCTCAATAATTTTTACATAATTTCCTTTTTCAGGGCTTAGGGGTAATAGTTACCTACAAATATGTTTATCTTATACATAAGTATGGGGGTAGTATTGTTAGTAGCAGAAACTAGCATTCGTAGAATCATAGGATCATTTCAGTTGGAAGAGACCCTCAGGATCACTGAGTTCAACCATAACCTAACTCTGGCACTAATCCATGTCCCTAAGAACCTAATCTAAATGCCTTTTAAACACTTCCAGGGATGGTGACTCCACCACTTCCCTGGGCAGCCTGTTCCAATGTTTCACAACCCTCTGCATGAAGAATTTTTTCCTAATATCCAATCTAAACTTCCCCTGGGGCAGCTTGAGGCCATTTCTTCTTGTCCTGTCACTTGCTACTTGGGAGAAGAGACCAACACTCTCCATGCTACGACCACCTTTCAGGTAGTTGTAGACAGCGATACGGTCTCCCCTCAGCCTCCTTTTCTCCAGGCTAAACAGCTCCAGTTCCCTCAGCCAGTTCTCATCACACTTGTGCTCCAGACCCTTCACCAGCTTCGTTGCCCTCCTCTGAACTCTGTTGAGCACCTCAATGTCTTTCTTATGATGAGGGACCCAAAACTGATTGCAGGATTCAAGGTGGGGCCTCACCAGTGCCAAGTAGAGTGTCACGATCACTTTTCTAGTCCTCCTGGCCACACCATTCATGACACAAGCCAGGATCCTGTTGGCCTTTTTCACCTGGGCACACTGCTAGCTCATGTTCAGCCAGCTGTCAATCAACACCCCCAGATCCTGAGAAAAAACACCCCCAGATCATGAAAATTTTTACAATGAGATGGGATAAAAATATTTAGTCAAAGAAGTTGACTTAATAAATACAGTAAGAGCATGTCAGCATAATTGTCAATAACTTCTGATTTGTCTGTGCATTTGCAATAAGCTAAGTAAGAGATTATGTAAACAGCAACATTGGAAAAGAGACTGTAAAATGTTTGTGCAGTACAGAGTTATCCAGTTATCTGCTGAGACAGTACATGTCATACGGTAGCTTCAGCATAGGTAACATGAGATTCACACAGCCTGAAAATCCAGTACTTCATTTTAAGGGGTTAAGCTGCATGTGGCCCAGCTCCCATGGGACTAGCAATGGAAAGCGATGCCTAAAACCTGTAATGGAGCTACTCTGTTTAACAAATACCCCTTAAATTCAAACAAGATGAGCATTACATCCCTACTGATTTTCAACACTATTTCTACATCTCGTGAACTTTTATGCAGTAATAAATTGAGCATGGTGGTAATTTGTCCCCAAAGTTTGTATCGCCTATCTACTGGCTTCATTAATGATCTCAGCTCTGTCTATTTAAGCTTCTGTTTAATGACACCATTCCCTGTATTGGTCATTAATGCCTTTACAGTTTAATGCAGCATGACAAATGAACACAGTGCATTTCATATAGTTGCAACTACAGTAATGCCTCATTTGGTATTCCTATCAAATGGAAGTAGAACAAGCAGACAAAAATGTGCTAGAAATGCAAACAAGCTTAGGGAAAATATTTGGTGTTTACAAGCTGCACACTTCTTCAAGTGTTCCACATTTCTGTACACAGCTGAACTGAGTTTTCATAGCAGTTTAGGTCACAATTGAATTAATTTCACAAAAAAAGTATTCAGATTTTACTGGTTGCTTACTTTCAATTGAGTACTGCTGCAGAACTGCTTCAAATTCAACCATTTGAATACACATATCACCAAGGTTACGAAGTCTGGAAGCTGTTTTGCATGTAAGAGTTTGTTATACTGAATGGTATAGATTTTTGTGTGTGTGTTTTCTCAAAGTGTTTCTCACTGTGATATTAATTACAAAATAAATGCAAAACCAGCATTTCAGTATTATAAGGAAGAATTATTCGAATTTCTTTTCTTATACAACTTAGTCTATTTCTATAATCGTTTCTGACTGTTCTTCTGTCCTGTTCTCACCAGTGACTTCCTCTGCTATTGATGTAGCATTTTGTTATATCTTTTGTAATATCTAATGGTTATTCATCCTTTCTTTGCCTTTATGTGAACCTGGGCTTATGGCTTTGTTTAAGATGTTCTTACTGTATTGTATAACAGTCAGATATAAGATGTACAACCTCATTTTCTTGAATAGGTCCAGCTACCCTCTCCCTGGGAATGATTCCTAAAGTCACATTCAGTTTAACTCATCTCCCTGCAAATTCGTATCTCTGTTAGACTTCTCATCTCTGAGGCAGGAGGATAATCTTGGAATGACTACAGCAGTGGACAATGGAAGATCTATGGATTTCACCTATCTGGCCTTCTGTTAAGGCCGTTGACGTGGTCCCCCACAACATCCTTCTCTCCAAATTGGTTAGATACAAATTTGATGGTTGAACTGTTCAGTGGATAAGGAATTGGCTGGATGGTCACATCCAGAGGGTACTGGTCAATGGCTCAATGTCCAGATGGACATCAGTGACAAGTGGTGTCCCTCAGGTATCCATAATGGGACCAGTACTGCATAATATCTTTATCAGTGGTATGGACAGTGGGATCGAGTGCACCCTCAGCAAGTTTACAGATGAACACTGGAGCAGGTTGCCCAGGGAGATGGGTAGATGCCCCATCCCTGGAAATATTCCAGGCCAGGCTAGAGGCAGTTCTGAGCAACCTGATCTAGTTAAAGATGTCCCTGCTTATTGCAGGGGGGTTGGACTAGATGACCTTTAATGGTCTCTTCCAACCCAAATGATTCTATGATTCCATGTTCTTCATTTTTCACCTCTTCTTCCGCCACAAATCCACAAGTTTATTAATGCTCTAGCTTCATCTTTCTAGTGCTGCTAAGACAACTCCTTTCCCTCTGCTAACTAGCTCAGTAGTGCACTGAATGTTCCTCACATTCCTTACCATGGTATCCCATTATCCATAACTCTCAAATACGCCTCTGCTGTGTTTCCAGAATGTTACTTCCAGAATCAGCTTCCCAAGCCATCAACACTCAGGTACATTCCTTCCTAATGGCTTCCCCATGGCTTCACCAAGGGGAAGTCGTGTTTGACCAACCTCATAGCCTTTTATGAAGACGTAACAAGGTGGATTGACGATGGCAGAGCAGTGGATGTGGTCTACCTTGACTTCAGCAAAGTATTTGACACTGTCTCCCACAGCATCCTCACGGCAAAACTGAGGAAGTGTGGACTGGATGATCGGGTAGTGAGGTGGACTGCAAACTGGCTGAAGGAGAGAAGCCAGAGAGTCGTGGTCAATGGGGCGGAGTCTGGTTGGAGGCCTGTATCTAGCGGAGTGCCTCAAGGGTCAGTTCTGGGACCAATACTATTCAATACATTCATCAACGACTTGGATGAGGGAATTGAGTGTACTATCAGCAAGTTTGCTGATGACACCAAGCTGGGAGG
Source organism: Caloenas nicobarica (assembly GCF_036013445.1). Classification (NCBI taxonomy): domain Eukaryota; kingdom Metazoa; phylum Chordata; class Aves; order Columbiformes; family Columbidae; genus Caloenas; species Caloenas nicobarica. The sequence goes on from NC_088247.1 coordinate 108,219,132, forward strand.
AGTGGCTGACATGCCAGAGGGCTGTGCTGCCATCCAGCGAGATCTGGACAGGCTAGAGAGTTGGGCGGGGAAAAATTCAATGAAATATAACAAGGGAAAATGTAGAGTCTTGCATCTGGGCAGGAACAACCCCAGGTTCCAGTATAGGTTGGGGAATGACCTATTAGAGAGCAGTGCAGGGGAAAGGGACCTGGGGGTCCTGGTGGACAGCAGGATGACCATGAGCCAGCACTGGGCCCTTGTGGCCAAGAAGGCCAATGGCATCCTGGGGTGTATTAGAAGGGAGGTGGTTAGTAGGTCGAGAGAAGTTCTCCTTCCCCTCTACTCTGCCCTGATGAGACCTCATCTGGAATATTGTGTCCAGTTCTGGGCCCCTCAGTTCAAGAAGGATAGGGAACTGCTGGAGAGAGTCCAGCACAGGGCCACAAAGATGATTAAGGGAGTGGAGCATCTCCCTTAGGAGGAAAGGCTGAGTGAGCTGGGTCTCTTTAGCTTGGACGAGACTGAGGGGTGACCTCATCAATGTTTATGAATATATAAAGGGTGGGTGTCACGAGGATGGAGCCAGGCTCTTCTCGGTGACAACCAACAGTAAGACAAGGGGTAATGGGTTCAAGCTGGAACACAAGAGGTTCCACTTAAATTTGAGAAGAAACTTCTTCTCAGTGAGGGTGACGGAACACTGGAACAGGCTGCCCAGGGAGGTTGTGGATTCTCCTTCTCTGGAGACATTCAAAACCCACCTGGACGCCTTCCTGTGTAACCTCACCTAGGTGTTCCTGCCCTGGCAGGAGGATTGGACTAGATGATCTTTCGAGGTCCCTTCCAATCCCTAACATTCTGTGATTCTGTGATTCTGTGATTCTAAGTAAAATTATTCTCTAAAAAAAGCAGGTATAAACCTAGTGGAGGTGGCTGCTCTGTCTTTCACTGTCTAAAAATAAACTTCATTATGCTGTGACTAACTTGTTAGACAACTGAGTGACAGAATTATTGAAAGATTACATTTAAAAATTAGCTGAAGGTGTTATAAAGCTGAATATAATATAATCTGCACACAATTTCATAATTATAAAAGATCCGTTTCAGTATTGCTTAATATAGACACCTTGCAACTGGTTATTGCACAAATGCAAGTTCTAATACAGAAACTTTTTTTTTAAGGGATTATTTAAGAAATTACATTATACTGCACAAAATCAACACTGACACCCCTATATAATCTTTGAAGCACTTTAGGAAACTTTACCCTAAAAAGAATCACATACAAGCCTCTTCAAATGAGTTGGCATTGAGTTGAGAGACATTAATATTGCAAATAATGTATCCACCTGGACTCCTTTGTCCTGAGCACTCAATGAACACATGACACCAAAAATAAAAGCAAACAACCACACAAAAATCAGAGCTCCAGAAACCCCTGCCAGATATAAGCCCCTCTGAAAACATACGGGACTACTGGAAACAATTGACATTTGCCCAGTTATTCATAAGCAACAGATACTAAGTGTTAACTTCACAAATATCACAAATAATTTCATTTCTGACAACAAAATATTTTCTGAAGTATTTTTGTGTACTTCTAATTTAACTATGAATTATAGTCAGCTTACACCAGTTTACCCATAACTATATTCCATCCTGCTTTCAGTACTTCTAAGAAGGGAGATCCCACAGCCACTCCAAACAATCTATTCCACCCGCACATGTCAGGTGGCATTTGACGACACTCGTGGTAAAATAAAAAAATAACCAACAAAGCTCACAACAAAATAATTTCCCACATTCTGTTGCCTCCAGTTCTATTACTGCATACATCTTAGAATAGTCTAGCTCCATCACCTCTATTTTTTCAAATTAGGTATGTGTAAACAGCAGTAAGATCTGCCTTTTGTCTCCTCCAGCCTGAACAAACCAGAGCTCTCAGCCCCTCCTCACACACCTTATGCTTCCAGTCCCAGAGTATCCTGGTGGTCTCCAATGGACTTATTCTACTATGTCCATGTCTCTCTTGTACTGAGGAGCCCAGAACTAAACATGGCACTCCAAGTGTGGTTTCAAAGGTGCTGGATGGAGGGGAATAATCTCTTCCCTCAGCCTGCTGACTACATGCTATTTCGTCTGCAGCTGTCCTTCTTCAGTGCAATACCAACATGTGAATTCAATGATCTCTTCCAGAACAAGATAGAAGATGTGGAGTAATGTACTTCTAAACCTCATCTCCAACCAATATTTGTTTAAAGCTTGAAGCTCAATGTTTGAAATCCTTCCAGAATTACTCATCATTAGAGAAGTTATAGATATCCAATATAAATACCAATTTATCATCTCATAAATATTATGTTCATGATGTAAATAAATTCCTGTGCCTGAAGGTTCTACAGTTTAATCAAAAGTTGTACAAAAAAGTATTCCCATTTATCAGTTCCAAATTTCCCTTTTTAATGTAATCATGTTTATTTTAATCTTCTAATTTCATCTAATTTGATGCTTTAACTGAAGTTAAACATGACATGATAAAAGAATTATGGATACAACTATTTCAAGGCAGTCCCTCTAATTGTCTACATTGCCCTTTCTTTGGACATGTATCTTAATTCCCTTAATCTCCGTCATTCCTTTCCTTAATTAAATGCTAGAGAGTAACCACCAGTTACTACTATCTGGCAACTTTGTTGTATTTTTCTGCATTGGCTGTAACATCGCAAAGTTATCCGTTAGTGATACATCATTACACTCCTACAGGTGCTCTTTACTGTTTTATATTAATTTGCAAGCAGGAATGCATTCTCTTCCTTTCTGTAGTTTAATAAGGATTAGTCAGTGCAGCTACTGCAGGGAAGAAAAAAAAAAAAAAGGAAATTATTTCAAAAAGTATGCTTTTGTTGAGTACAAAACTGCTTTGATACCATGCATACTGAGTTTTGGAGCTGATGAGTCTTCTCACAGTCACTGAACCCACAAACTTTGATTTTCCCTCCCCAGAGGTTATTATAGATTTCCACTGGCTTGCACATTGAGGAAGTCTGTATTTTCAATCGATTCCAGCCCTGTGGTATTTAAATAACAATCTTAAAGAAGTGCATTTTTAAAAGACTTTTTGTAAGCCTTGTTATGCTTGTTCACATATTTTAATCATTAATTATAAAATACTGTGCAATTCAGGGGGAAAAATAGTCAGTTTAAAGGCATTGATGAAAGGGAAACTAAGCATTCTGCAGTCAAAGAGCTTGAAAATGTTGATGTGCCCCAGGACCACTCATGATGTCCATGTGAGAGAGAAAACAGCCTTTGCACGAAGTGCCCATAACCTCCCAAAGATCTAGCAAGTCTTGTCTCTCTTTAAACAACATCCTGACTTCCTATATTTTCTTTAATCCAACAGAAGTTTCTCTAAGAAAGAGGAAAAAGTCAGCATTCATTCTGCATCCAAAGCAGGGTCAGAGTAGAGGCTCTCAATGCTAGAACAAAGTGCTGAACGGGTGAGCATTTCTTGAGCAACATTCATTTCTGTGCTGTGAAATGATCACAGGTCTTGTGGGGGAAGAAAATTCAGAAATGGTCCACTGACAATATAATGCTCATCTCAGAAAATGCTGATTCAGTGCAACTGTATTTTCCTTGGAAACACATCAATACCATTGAACAGTTCAACTGAAAGGCAGTAATATAACTCAGAGCTTATTTGTACCATCTTTGGTTTCAGTCCCAATTTCTTGCAAGTTAACACTGATTTTTTTTGTTTACTCATTCTCATTTTGCTTCCTCAATAAGGCCTGCTTCTCAGCAGCCTGTGCCCAGTCATTCACATGCATGCATTTGGATTTTTTTTTTGCTTTACTCTTAACAAAGGAAAGATATCAAAAATGTGTAATTATTTTACTGGCAGGAAAATCCCCACTCTGGTCAGCTCTAACCATGAATATAATGTGGACATTTATGAAGGATAAAACATCCTGCAAAGGCAATTTAATCTAATTTAGTTTACCAAAAGTTTGACTTTGGTCAAACTCCTTAAGTAGTCTAGACCCTTTTATCTGCAAGGTCAGAATTTGATAGGCTGGACTTACTAGTAGTTTCTCCTTTTCAAGGTTGTGTGAGAGGGTTTGATTGCCAGTAGCTTCCCAATCAGTCCCAGGGGGCTATAGAACAGTAAAACACTTTCTTAACTGAAAGCAATTTTTATATTTCCTTTCCCACGTTTCAGCATCAGCAACATACCAAATTAAAGATTTTACCTAGATTTTTTTTTTCATTCTGCTCTTCTACCCACCCCACTACAAAAGGTTAGCCTTAACTTTGCACAATTCTTGTTGCTGAGTCCCTCTATCAGGGTACAGGAATAAAAATTACAAACTAGTGGCTTGAGGTTTGGAGCTTATTTTAAACAGATTTTTTAATTCCCTCCCAACATTTTCTCAAGCAGGTAAAACCAAAATGCAGCAACCACGGTAGTAACTCAGCAGTAAGTCGCAACCATTCCTTGCCAAGCCTTGCCCTGCTTGCCACAAAAAGGATCTTTTTTTTCTGTACCAAGAAAAATCGACATACCACTCTCATGTGGAGTACAAGAATTAAAAATGCAGCAGGAAGAGATTATGCAAAAAGCATTCACTCAGGCACATGATGGATGAAAAATAACAAGGAAATTACTGCTAAAGTAGTACCAGGAATACTATCTTTTGAAAGACGTGGGAGAGGATCAGAACAGAAGTTGCCACAAGAGCCGAGGCTAAACAAAGTCAATATAGCCTTTTGTTTGCAGAGTACTGAAAAGTGACGGGACAGCCAGCAAGATCAATAGACCTACAAAATCAGGTCAGAGCTTTTCAGCTGCTGTCTAAACCTGTTGTAAGGTTAAAAATATTACTTGTGGTGACTTAGCTATCAGAAATTACTTGAGTAAGTTCGTGCATTTGTGATATTATCCTTGTTTTAGTAGAGTTGAATGTAGAAAAAGTGATGTGGATATAATGATTAGAAAATCTTTGTTTTCCAAATAACATAGAAATATTGTTTTGCTTCTAGATTTTGCTTCTACTGGTATAAAAAGTCAAGATTTTTATTTATGACATATAAACTAGAGATACATAGGATTACAGAGTATACCTTCATTTTAAAAAATGAGTTGACAATAATATTGCCTAGAATTGTTTTGTATCCAGAAATTCTTTCATGCTTTTCTCCAGTTTTATGCAAGTTCCCCAAGAGTTTCATGCTACACATGTTCCGTTGTAGTTACACTTAACCAAGTAATATGATTTTCCCAGCCTTAAATATACATTTAATATATATAAAAGATATATATATTATAATTTTTATATATATTATAATATACATATATACATATTTTGTTGCAATAATTTGGTATTTCTTTACTATGGAAGCTTCTTATGTTCTACAGAGATACTTCAGTTCAGGTCTATTCTATCTGGAAACTCAACAATTTCAGGATAACTATTTGGATGGTTTCACTCCATTACTTTCAAAGGAACATAGAAGTCCACACTACTGGCATCTCAAAGATGCATGGAACATTTAGATGCTTAAACAAGCCCTCAGTGCAATTGAGGTGCTTCATTTTGTCAAGAGTAGAAGAGGGGAAATGAGAGGAAAAGGGAAAAAAGAGAGAGAGGAGAGAGAGAGGAGAGAGAGAGGAGAGAGAGGAGAACAACATCTAGGACTGGTAGAGGATGGTAAAGGCTGTAAATATAATAAAAATCCTGGCACTGTGCAAGTGATATACTCTGCCAGGAGTACATTAACAGCGACAATATATTATTTATAGCCCAGGAGGTGCAGGGAACATGGGAGGAAAAACTGGGACAACATGACAACATGTGGGTGGTGCAGGTGGGAAAGGAAGCCACCACTAGCATGAAGGATTCAGTGTGGGAAAAAAAATCCACTTTCATCCAACCCTCAAGAAAAATCTTACCAATAACAGCTAAGCAGTCATCCATCAAGCATTCACTAACAGAAGCACTGAAAATCTCAAGTCCATTTAGAGTTTTCTACTCATCATATTGAGCTTATCCTTCTCCAATGTGAACATTTTTAACATGCATTCTGAATAAATCTGTTGTCAACATGACTGTTTTTAACTATAGATTCAATTTAACTTGTTCCTTATCACACAATTAATATAAAATAATATCAGCATCATGAACAGGAGTCCAGAAATAAAAAAGACCTTTTTGTTCCCAGTTTTCAGGGACGAGGTGCATAAAATGATGATGTTCTGCTGACAGATCCTGTAAACCAAGTAACCAGATGTATGGGGCCATGATGTTGAAGGGCCCCTCAACATCATTTTACAGAAGTAAAATTTCAAGAGACAATGAGGGGGAAAATTATCCTTCTTTATTCCCCACTCACCCTGACAAAAACAGATAAATCAGGGCCAAAAGAAACTCCTTTCATTCTAAACCCACATTTCTCTCAAATTAGAAAGTTCTCAAATGGAACAGATTCCTAGTTATTGGCAAATGTGGGTATTTATTCTACAAGATTAAAGTAATCAGAATGTACACACATATAATACACAAGCTACTTAGCTAGACAATTCTTCAGCATAAAGCAGTTCCATTACCTTTTCACCAGACTTGCTCACATTACTCACTCTGACAAAAAAATCACCAATTTTTAATTTATTACATTTCTTCTTGTAATTTCAAACACAGGTGTTCTGCACACATTATACTGCACAGTTACCTTAGCAGACTCTGTCCTTATCTCCTCCGTTTAAGACAAGCACAACTAACATAGTTTCAGGAGACACAATAGCCAAGGCCAGCTTCTATATTTCTAACACAAATGAAAGGGGAAAATAAACTTGAGTTAAGCTTTATAACCTTCATGGAAAAATTCTGCTATATTCTTCATATGGCTGCAGAACAATAAAGTTGTCAATGAAAAAAGGATCCAAAAATCACTATACTCACTATTTAGTTATGGTAGGATCAAACCCATCATTTTTATATTGCTGTCAAGCTAACTTCCAGGGTGCTGGGAGTTACATGAATGTTACTTAAAAAACAATACAGCTATTTGAATCTAGAGAGACAGTTGATAAATAATTTATTTTGCAGCTTAAATTCCTACTGACCTCATTATGATGTTAGAGTTTGACAGGAATGCCAAAAAAGGGGAATTTTAGTATGCAGAGATCTTTCACTATAAGTAAGCACAAAGGGTGGGATTAGAGGGGTGGGAAAATACACTAAAGCTGATTTTCTAGAGCCTTCCCTAAGTTAATGGCCTGCTTAGCTTAGGTAGAAATTTGGAAGAAGCAAGCTTCTCTCTACAGTCAAGACATCTAAGTCTGTTTAGGCAGAATTTGCCATAAAGATATTTTCATATGTCTCAAATGGCTCCCAAATGTGTTCTATGACCAGAAGGAGCATGGGACCACCTCAGCAGGTACCCACCCAGGAGAGCAGGTTACCACCAGCCCAACACAGATGACTGCAACTATCCTCAACTCCAGTGACAAGTTACATACCAAGAATGACATTGTGCATTCTAAGTGGTGCAGGCAAAGAATGAAACGTACGGTGACATAATTTCAGCAGATTGTAACAAAAAGAAGTACCAAGAAATACATAGGGCAAACCAGGCCAGAAGACTGCCTATAAAGCTACATTCTGGAGCTATATTCTTCTATTTAAGGATTCACAACAGATTTGAGACACAACATGTAAAAGACACATTGATTTCACCTTCACATTCCAAATAAACCACTGATAGGAACTAAGATAAACTGTGAAATTATTTAAAGGGCAAATTCTACTGACCTTTCTCTACTTATTTTGTAGAAGTGAGCAGCAAATTTATCCCATCAGATCTATCACACAATATATGGTATTAAGAAAGTATTCAAAAAATCCTGGCAGTGGTAAGAAAATGTATGTAAACTAGTAACTCAAACACTAAAAATATTTTACAGTAAAAAAATTCAAGATGGTATCAAATTATAAATATGCCTAATAAAATAGCATTTTACGAGACATACTAAGTGGCTTTCCAAAATTGTGCTATTTGTCACATATATGTAAACTAATAAAAACACTGTGTGCTTCTCCCCTCAGATTCATGAAATATTTTTACAAGGTATAAATACGACAGGCATATTCTCTCTTCATTCGCAGTACATCAGCATACTACTGAGAGGAAACTCATTCTCAGACCGTGCATTTTTCTCTGAACCAGCAGTATAAGGAAAAGAATAGCTCCTTAAACATTATAAAGAAAACTTGAAACAAATCTTAAATGATTTGTCTCTACCTTAATGAAGACAACACTCTTCAGTAATGAAGGCATTAGGAAACACTTATGTTTCACATTCTGATTTTTTTCTAGGATTCTTGTATGTCATATTATTTCATCCCTTCCTCAGTCACCCTGTTTTTATCAAGTTTGTGGGATATTGTTGCAAGCTCAAACCATTAAGCAGTCACAAATCGCAGAGTCCTGCAGGAGAAGGTAATAAAGACAGGTGACAAGTCATGCTATCGCAGCTGAATTTAAAAAAACAAACAAACAAAATAAAAATACACATACATTCACCACAGAAAATTGGCAGTAGAAACATTGCACAAACATTTTGCTACATCTATCTACACTTAGAATTCTTCACATTTCCAGCATTCCCGTTCTCATTCTGTTAGAGCTAATGGAAATACTCTCCCTTGATTTCAATGGAATTTAACAGCTAAATTGAATTTAATAGGTAACACCTTTTAAAATAGGTATTTCTTTTTTAAAAGAAAGTAACCCCTAAAGTGAAATGAAACTGCACCAAGATATCCTTCAAGCTACTAAAGCAGCATCTCACAAACCCATCTGGTTGTTTTTGTAACATGGGATCCATGTTAATTTGTCCTGAGCAAGCACCTGAATGTCAGTTTTTTAGGCTTTATGGACTGGATCAGTGATTCTTATCAGTGTAATATCAAGTATTATTAAATTAGTGTTACTTTTCTTGATATCTATAACAAAGACTTAGTAACATTTATTTGTCCAGAAGTTTATATTCACTGATGTATCCAATATGAATATTAGCAAGTCACAACAGACAGGTTATATACACAAGGAAGAGGGAAAGTAATAATGTATCACTACTATTTCCTTGGTATTCAATGTCACTGTAACAAGGAAAGAAGTCTAGCATTAAAGATGGACTTGGAAGGCAAAGATAAAGCCTTCACAAAGTTTGGTTTGGAAGAGGCACCACATCAGGATGCTCTCAGCACTACAGCTGCATAGGTAACACGTGTAATGTGCAAGTGAACATCACAAAAACTAGCATGAATCACTGCTGGAGTGGACTTTCTTGTCAGAGTGCTCTTATCGGAAAGGAGTGAGGCACAGATGAGATCCACAACTAAATCCCAGGCTGCAAAGAAAAGAACCCCTTGGAACAGGAGACACAGGTTGCCAGGAGGCTTGGCCCAGGTGTCATCTAGCTACTTGACTCGAGGCAAGGCCACAGCTCATTCCTCAGAGACAAAGCCTGTGTTACCAAGTGTAAGGGCCCATGATCTAAAATACATGTTGTCTCCCGTTTTTCGAACACAGAAACGTAGCTAAGCATGCTAAAAATAGGCAGTATTTATGAATTATGGCCAATTAAAGCAAAAGCTCAAAGTGACAGTCAGCTAAGAGAATGAATGGACTCAGGAAAACCTGGCCTTCAGCAGTGATGGTGACTATGTCTATATTAGAGCACAGATTCAGTCTTTGTCATTTTAGAGAGGATTTAGATTTCTTACTTGCCAACATTTCTAGTCTCCTACATAGCTGCTTTCACAAGGAGCAGCCCTCCACCAAGCTGAGCAGCAAGAGCTGTCCTCAACAGAAGCCAGGCTCACCTTTTTGACTAAATCACATCAGTCAACAGCATTAGTATAAACGTGTAAATAGTGTGTTTAAATTTAATGATACAGAAAGTGAGCAGTGTGATATTTATGTGTAAAATATGCCATTTTTCAATATTAATTCTTTCAATATTAATTCAATATATTAATTCTGGGTATACCTACAAGAGTAAAGATAGCTAGAGTCAGTGAAATAAGCTTAAAATATTATTTTAATTAGGCCCTCTTTTAGTAAGGATAAAATAGTTATGAACATAAAGAATGTCCTCATAGGACTCAGATTTTCTTCTCAACTTCCAGACAGAGCACCTCCAAATCTTTGTACAATGCTCCTTGAAAGATGCACAAATTAAAACAATTTTTCTCTTAAAATGTCTTGTTTATAATCTCTTGTCTCTCAGCCATACTGGATTAATATGAACATACTGGACCTTGCAATGGAAAATATTTGAGGGAGTTCTACTAGCCACTTGTGCCTTCATTGTGGTAAGATCTGTTGCATCTGTCCCAAACCTTAAAGTCTAGTTCAGGCACTCAGAGCAGTTCAGAAACAGAAGAAAGGACAGGACAAAGATGCTAGCTTTTAAAGATGCCAGTAAAAGGCATGGCTTATTAGCAGAGTGCACAGCAGTACACTGATAAATCACTGCAGCTGGCACCAGCATTGGGAATCCACACTCCTCCTCTTCTTGAATGGAAACCTGCATACTAAATAAAGTAATTCCATCACATTTAAAGCAGGCATATGTGAACAACTCATTTTGGCAATTAAGAAAATCTAGCTGGCTCATCTTTGTTGGTTTAAAAAAACACCTTCTCATTTAGTGGTATAAATCAAGAGTAATTGCATTAAAAATTAAGAAATCAAACCACTACAGGAAGAGAAGCAGATCCATTTAGAGTTATCTAGGAAACATAATTTCCATCTCAGGAGAATCTTTTGACACTTCAACACTAATTCCAATGTTTAAAGAGGAGGCAAGTCAATATATAATACATTGTAGTATAATAGATAAGCCTCACATACTAAGGTAAAAATGCTTCAATTAAAATTGTCGTAGCCCTTAGCAGAGCACTTTGTTTTGCAATACTGATTAAAAATAAACTACCTGCATTTGAAATGTTCAGCATTTTTAAGCCTGAAGAGTTTGAGGTGCTTGTTCTGAACTTTCCTATTGAAAAGTAGAATTTCATTCACATATCGTAATTTTCTAAGAAAAACATGCAACTATCAATAGCTCATATCTTAATCAGGAGGATTCTTGTATGAGCTTTAAGACTACCGTATGGCTGGTTTTGTTAACGAACTATCATTTTACTGACCCACAATACAATTAGTGAACTGTGTTAACAGTTCTCATTCCTGTGACATGAAGCCAATTTATCCGGTAAAACACTGTTTCCCCAGATCCCACCTTCTTTACCAGCTTACTCAGGGAAGGACACGATAAAGATTTTCTTATTATGAATTAACTAAGACCTAATTATATAGCTTTCCCCAGTGTATGAAAAAAAGCATTTAGGATTCATCTTCCAAGAGAGTGTCTCTTCATCCCAGAACTCATTTATATTTATGACATATTATAAAAGTTCCTTACAGCAGCTACAATGTACTTATTAACAGAAACCTTGAGTTTATTCAGATACATACAGAATATGATCCGTTCTGTTGCTTTTTCTTTACAAGCATAGCTGGATTTCTCTTTTCTCTGAGCTCTCTGGCAGGATGCAATATCAAATGGAGTTTTGGCTTTGGGACCCACAGGGCACAGATATAAACAAATCTGTCCCATTGTCAAATCATGGGTAAAAACATTCTTGGATTAATAAAAATCAGACTAATACTTCATTCAGTATTTTTAATATTTTTATCCCACCTTCATGGTATCATAGAATGGTTTGGGTTGGAAGGGTCCTAAAGATCATCTAGTTCCAATCCCCACTGCCATGGACAGGGCCACCTTCTACTAGGCCAGGTTGCTCAAAGCCTCATCCAACCTGGTCTTGAACACTTCCAGGGATGGCACGTCCACAACTTCTCTGTGCAACCTGTTCCAGTGCTTCATCACCCTCAGGGTGAAGAATTTCTTCCTTAGATCTAATCTAAATATACCCTCTTTCAGTTTAAAGCCATTGCCCCTTGTCCTGTCACTATAAAAATTTAGAAAAATTCCCTCTCTAGCTTTCATGTAGGTCCCCTTTAGGTACTGGGACCTCACCTTCTCTCCTCTCCACCAGTCCTCATAGAAGAGGTGCTCCAGCCCTCTGATTATCTTTGTAGCCCTCTTTTGGACTCGATCCAACAGGTCCATGTCCTTCTTATGTTGGGGGCCCCAGACCTGAATGCAGTACTCCAAGCAGGGTCTGAGGAGAGCAGAGGGGGAGAATCACCTCCTTTGACCTGCCGCTCATACTTCTTTTGATGCAGCCCAGGATATAGTTGGCTTTTTGGGCTGCAAGTACACATTGCTGGGTCACATTGAGCTTGTCATCAACCAACACCCCCAAGTCCTTCTCCTCAGGGTTGCTCTCAATCCATTCTCTGCCCAGCTTGTATTTGTGCTTGGGATTTCCCTGACCGATGTGCAGGTCCTTGCAGTTTGCTTTGTTGAAGTTCATGAGGTTCATACAGGCTCACCTCTCAAGCCTATCCAGGTCCCTCTGGATGGCATCCCTTCCCTTCAGCATGTCGAGTGCACCACACAGTTTGGTGTCATTGGCAGACTTGCTGAGGGTGCACTCAATCTCACTGTCCATGTTCACCAACAAAGATGCTAAATGGCACAGGTACCAATACTGACCCTGAGGCATGCCCCTCATCACTGGTCTTCACTTGAACACCGAGCCATTAACCTCAACTCTTGAAGTGTGACCATCCAGCCAATTTCTTATCCACTGAGTGTGACTGTTCATCCAATCCATGTCTCTCCAATTTAGAGACAAGAATGTCATATGAGACAGCATCAAATACTTTGTGCAAGTCCAGGCAGATGATGTCAGTTCCTCTTCCCTTATCCCCCAACACTGTAACCACACCATAAAAGGCCACCAAATTGGTCAGGCACAACTGTACTTAGTGAAGACATGCTGGCTGTCACCAATAACCTCCCTATTTTCCATGTGCTTTAGCATAGCTTCCAGGAGGATCTGCTCCATGATCTTGCTGGGCACAGAGGTGAAACTGACTGCCCTGCAGTTCCCCAAGTGTTCCTTTTTTCCCTTTTTAGAAATAGGGATTTTCCACTCAGTGGGGACTTCATCAAACCGCCATGACTTCTCAAATACGATGGATAGTGGCTTAACTTGTCCTTGTTTCCATACTCTTCAGGTCTCCTATCTAAGTTTGTGCAGGAGCGCCTTGTTCATCCATGCCGGCATGTTGGCATTTTTGCCTGACTTCCTCTTTGTTGGGATGCACCGCTTGGGAACTTGGAGGAGGTGACCCTTGAATATTAACCAGCCTCTCTTCCCTTCAGGGCTTTATCCCATGGAGCTCTACCAAGCAGGTCCCTGAAGAGGCCCAAGTCCGCTCTCCTCAAGCCCACAGTAGTGAGCTTGCTGTGTGTTCTCCTTGCTGCCCTGAGAGTCCTGAACTCCGCCATTTCATAGTCACTGCAGTCAAGGCTGTCCTTGAACTTCACATTCACCACCAGCCCCTCCTTTTTTGGTGAGAACAAGGTCCAGTATAGCACCTCTCCTCATTGGTTCCTCTATCACTTGGAGAAGGGAGTTATCAGCAATGGATTCCAGGAACCTCTTGGATTGCTTATGCCCTGCAGTGTCGTCCCTCCAACAGATATCGGGGTGAAGTCCCCCATGAACGTGAAGGCTGCTCCCATCTGTCTAGAGAGTGTCTCATCCCCTTGGTCTTCCTGGTTGGGTAACCTGTAGCAAACCCTCATATAATGCCACCTGTCCCCACTCTCCCTTTAATCCTGAGCCATAAGCTTTTGGTTGGCTCCTCATCCATCCCCAGCTGTATGAGAGTTCCATGCACTCCAGCTGGTCATTGACATACAGGGTGACACCCACTCCTCATCTCCCCTACCTGTCCTTCCTGCAGAGCCTGTATCCTTCCAACACTTCCATCACAGAAGCCATCCTACCGTGTCTCTGTGATGCCAATAAGATCATAGCCCTGCAAGTGTGTGCACATCTCTAACTCCTCTTGTTTGTTCTTCTTTATATCTTCTTGATTTTGAGTTCCGTAATTCCTCACAGAAAGCATAAACCAGCTAATAACACAAAATCTGTCATCTTGAACCATGCAGGAGTCATAAGCATTGCATCCCTTGTCTTGTGACTCATGTCTGCAAGGTTCTTGGACAATTTCTACTAATGGAGAAATTTCTGGTAAGGTCAGAAAAGCTTCAGAATATCTGAATACTTGAAGACTGCCCTCAAAGCTGCCCGGCTGTGGCATGGTGTGTAACCTGGGATCATACTGCTATGAAAAATGACCTGTGAGAAGCCTTTCCATGCATGCAGAGCTGTCACCCTTGTCCCCATCTTACTTTCCCTTGCAGAACATCTCTGTCCTTTTGCTCCCTGATTCTCACTCTTCAACTTCTCAGACACATTGGTAGCTTCTCATTCCCTATCTTATCCATCCTAATTAACTTTAGACAACTGACAATGAGATAACCTCTCTTCTTGAACGCAGAGTGCATTATCTCTGGCAAGCCTCATGTAACTGGGGAGATTTTTCAAACTCATTGACTCCACATGAAGAAAAAAAAAATGCCACTTAGACCAGAATTAAACCAGAAACAGGCAAGAAAATTATACATAATATGAGGTGTACAATACATGGGTGTGAGGAAGAGTTTGCCTGGCTGAATCCTACTTGCCAGCATTATGCACACCATGCTGGCTGCTGATCATTTACTGAGGCTGGAAATACCAGCCAGGAAAATCAAGCAAAAGCCTTAGCCAGCGTGGAAAGTGATCTCCTAATTAAACAGGCCCACCTATTCCTCAAATTTACATAAAGAAAGAAGATGGCAATCAAAATGTAGTCTTAACTGCTGAAGGAAGTGAACACCAGTGTCTCTTGTTTCTCAGCGCAAAGCCCAGGGATGACCATTGTGAAAAACCGATTTACCTCTGTTTTTTAACAAAGTAGATATATATACAGCATGTGTGCCTGAAGACAAGCTTTTTTACCAGTCATTTTCCCAGCAATATCTGCTGATTTTTTCATCTGCTATTTGTGCATGCAGCCTACTCACATTATGTTCCTTAAATAATGCATATCTTTCTATTTATTTTCACTTAGCTGACTGAAATGGGTTTTCTTGAATAAGCAGCATGCATTTATGAAATGCTGTAATAAAATTTAACACATCTCCCTGATAGAATTCTGCATCTAAAGAAAGTTGTGGAAAATGGAGCTTTATTCTAGGTAAATCAAGCACCTTAAAATGAAGATAAAATTGCTAGCAGGAAGGAAAGAAAAAAAAAAAAGCCTTTAGATTAAAAAGACCTTAAGCCACAGCTGGGTAACTGGTCAGGGAAAGTAGTTAAAAACTGGCAGTCTATAAGCAGTGCTGAAGCAAAAGCAAGACTGGCTAAATCTGAAGCAATCAGATTCAGCTCGTGCTTTCCTAATCACTTAAATTAACCATCCAAAGACTATTGAAAGCAGTGGGAGAATGAAACTACACCATTGGCTTTAATAGGTTTTAGATCAAGCTCAAAATGCTTAAAACATGTGGCAATAGGTCACAGTTCCATGTCCTACTCCAAGCTCTGCTGTTCACCAGCAGGGAAAGCCAGTCCACCTTTCTTTGCTATTGCTTCCTTCTGGGCTTCTACAGCGGCCTTCCATATCTACCTGCAGTCTGTGAAGTGTAACAAAATCCTGGAGTGAAAGGAAATACATAAATGCAAAGGAGAGATATTTGGGAGTTTACGGTAAGTCATATACTCTGTCTGTACTACTTGATGCTCATACAGCTGCGTGGCATGAGAGATGGAATTTGCTGTGCAGGTGTAGAGCACACCCACAGCCTGAAGCATTCTTCAAATTAAAACGTGTTTGTCAAAGCAAGGCCTGCCTACTTTGTTTCACTGAAATTCTCAGAGGTGGGGTTTTTTTTTGCTTTAAGGTGCTTTCTTTAAGTATATCATGACCCTAGTCAGAACAGAGCTGACAAAAACCACTGTGTTCCAAGTTTCACATTTATCTCTGTTTTTCTTGCTAACCAGCTCTTGCATCTCCAATTCAAAATGGTACATGGTAGCTTCAACATTCAAACACTGGATGCAAACAGCTGACAGTCTAGTAGACTAAAACATGGAGACACTGAATGATCATATCACTTAGAGGTCTTTCACTGGGCTATTGAAATTCACTGCAATTAAATACATCTCTCATAGCCATGCACTTACCTCTAGGAAAAACTTTATTAACTCCCAAGGGGAAAAAAATACACCTATTAATTTTTATTTAGATTTCTCAAGTCTGATTTGAAGCACAGCTTTGAGCTCCTCCCCATAAGCATGTCGGTCTGTCTCAGAAGAGTGATAGAGTGAATTAAACTCTATTCATAAATGTATTTTTGAGCAGCTTTGCTCTAGCATATATTTCACTACAAAGCACTTCAGTAGCTGTTTAAATTCAAGCCTTAAAATGGTCTCAATAACAATCAAGAGCAGAATTCATTGGCTAAAAGTGAACCACACAGTCAAGTGTTTTGCTGAATGAGAGTCTTGGTGAAATTGGTAATTTCAAATTGTTGTAAAGTACTTGAAATTTATGCTATACAGTGACAAGAATCTCACATCCTGTTAAGACTATAATTATACATACATATACAGTGTATAAAAACAGTAAAACAGTCTCTGACCAAAGTTCTGGCAGTCTAATTAAACAAAAATAGAAAAAAAAATAGAGAGAAAAAAATATATATAGAGAGGGAAGTTGAACTGGAATAGAAATCAAGATTTCTGATCTTTAGGTTATCAACAAAACCATATTGCCTCCCCAGGCAAACCTTACTAGTTATTTGAACAGTTTATAGGTAGGCACAACATACAGACAATGCAAATTTAGATTTCTCAGTGTCTCCTAAAGAATTCCTTGAGATCAGTTGGGTCCCGATGCTCCTCTGAGAAACGTAAGGCTTTGAAATAATTCTATTTAATCTCTACTTAAAAAAAAAAAAAAAAATCTGTAGCTCTACATTATGCCTTAGGCAAGAGTTTTTCAAGTTTTTTGAAAGAATTTTCAAATAAAGGAGACAGATTAATCTAAAAAAACCATGTCAACCTGTAAGTTCAATACATATACTCAAAAGCAAGATTCAGAATCTTTACTAAATATTTTGAAATCTCTTATACAAATTTATCATTATTTCATATTGAAAAGAAAATTATTACAACATATTACAGGAATAGTAATAGGATATTTATTAAAATAGTTGAATAACTTTTGATAAATGTACTGTATCATCATGTACAAGGATTCAGTATGATCATTTGCAATATCCTGTAAAAGAAAACGAAAACCTGCAAACTCCCTTTTTGACAGTTTTCAGAAGTATTTCACAATGCCCAACAAATTCTTAGCAATGAAGCATGAGGCTGCTCACCTAGCAAATCAAGCAGAATGCTCTTTACAGGCTTCTTGGTACTCTAACCGTGGTCATTCCAAGATCAACGGTATCCATTAGTAACTGGCAGTAAGAGATAGCTCTTTGTTACTCACAAGGTTTAATAAACACTGCAATGTTAGTTCCTGTCTCCTGGCTAAATTCCAGTTCAGGTAATTGCCTCCTTTCTCCCTAAATTCCCTTTGCAATTCCCTTAAGTTTGATACCCTTTAGCCTCCTTTAAGCTGCCCATGCACTGTTAAACACTAGAAGTGACTACTTTCAATGAATGAATTATACAATGAGCCAAAATCTCCAGTTTTCTCAGACTAGAATTCACAAAATGCTATGCCACATGATGAAACATAGCTGAAATTTTCAGTGGAGCACACTGGCATGCATGAAGCATTTTGCTAAATGTTACTAGGCCACTCGGCACATGTTAATTCCAAATTCCTTGAATGCATACTTTATTGTGTGCCCATGTGTTTTGTTGGCTTGCAGGTCTCAACCAACAGGATTACAGTCAAAATTAAATGTGCTATACTTAAGTGTATTTCACTGAGATATCAATGGGATGTCTCATGAGCCCCAAACCATGTATTTGTTTCAAGCCTTCTAAAGAACATGAACAAACTGCATTCTTCTCTGCACACAAACACAGGGGGAAAAAAAAAATCAGAATGTGCCAAAACTTTCTGTTGTAATGCATCAAATTCTTAACATCCCTGGCCAGCTGCTCTCATCTTACCATTTATTTCCATGACCTCTTCCTCTCAGAGTATTACATGCGCAGCACTCAAGGTCAGTGCCACAACTCCACTTGAACTCCCTTTGAAATTAAAAAGAAAGAGAAAAGAGCAACAATGGTATAACTGGAAGAAACTACCAGTAACTTCTGATTGACCCGTTCAGTCTCTTCCTTTTGCTGGCACAAAGAATGTTTCCCAATTAACTGGGAAAATTACAGGTATAACCGTATTAGTCTGCATCTCAAATATACATAATCCTGAAAAACAACAGAACCCTAATGTAACAAGCTTTGGGCAGCAAAAACATGTTCACTATACCTTTCTGATTTATTCCTCAAAAAATTCAACTACATAATGTCAGACACTTTGCCTATTGGTTAAATTTCAATAGTTCCTCCCATATCCAAGAATGAAAGCAGTACACATACATAGCAGAGAAGATCTTGTCACTTACATTGACCTTCATACTGGAACCACAAATTATTTTTCTTTTTTGCATTATTTACTGACATAGTGTGTGTGAGGGGGTTATTAATTTGAGTATTTTGATAATAAAATATTAATAACTTTAAAATAATTTCAAGTGATGTACAGACACTTAGCTTAAGTCTCTGCTATCAGTAAAATAAATGGAGAAAAACACTTCTGCTGGAAACAGACTATCCTAAGCTCCAGTCTCATATTTGGTTTAGTCACAAGACATGCGCTTAGTCCACGTTACACCACCAAGAATGTTTTATTATTTCTTTTCAAGATTATCAATATGCAAGTCCTTTTCCTTTTAGAATAAGTACTTCTTTTGTCATACTTCTATTAGTTTTTTCAATTCCTTTTCCAATTCCAATGTTCAACTTCTATATATACCACCTCTGAGAGCAACAAACAGGTGTCCTGAGAGCTGCAGAGGGGAATCCTAAAGAACATATACGGTCATGAGAAAATAACATTTCCTTTTGATAATGAACAGTCATCTGCAACAGTCCCTCCATGAATGGGACTGGCACAGCAGCTTCTTTTCCTACAGAATTAATGCAGAATCAAAGCCAAAGTGTGTCCAGGTGGACAGGACAGCTCAATCAGCTCATCATTATGTCAGCTGTGTGACACACTCCAAGGCAGCTCCAGAAGCCATGGCAACAATTACCTCATTTGCTTACATTTTCTGCCAAAACCCAAAATATTGCCATTGGTAAATATCTTCCATTGCCTAGTATCTGAGTTCTTGGATTTCTATTTAAATACAAGGAAGCAGGACAGGAGAAACAATTTCTAAACAAAGTTGTTTAAATATGTCAAATGTAGCTTAGAGAAAATCAGATATAGGCCAAAAAAATGGTGGGGAATATAATCAAGCACATCTCTCTAGAACCTCAAACGCATTTTTCAGGCCAAGAGATCAATTCTGCATTACTTCATGAAAAAATGCTTGGAGAATGTGCCCCTTTTATATAGTCAATCTATTATGACACGTCCCATTGGTTTCCTTCAATAACAAAGACGGTAAGTCCATGGCGAGGTCTGAAGCTGCCCTGGAAGTGCAAGACTTCCTCAAGTTCAGAGCTACTCTTACAAACATGAAAATGCTTACCAGGTAGTTTCCAAAAATAGCAGGACCTAAGTATAAAATTCATTTTAAACTGTGCCCATTTGAAATTATACTATAAATATTTTTGGAAAAACAACAACAAAAAACACCACCTTTCAATTAGAGAGGAAGATGGGCTTTGCATCTGAGGCATTGGCAGTCAGATTGGAGGTATCTGGGCACAGTTCCCAGCTCTGACAGCACTATTATAATGACATTCGGGAAAATCATAGAATCACTTTGGATGGAAGAGACCCTCAAGATCATCAAGTCCAACCATTAACCTAACTCTGGCACTAAACCATGTCCCTAAGAAACCTCATCTATACGTCTTTTAAACACCCACAGGGATGGTGACTCAACCACTTCCCTGGGCAGCCTGTTCCAATGCTTCATCACCCTCTCCATGAAGAATTTTTTCCTAATATCCAATCTGAACCTCCCCTGGCACAACTTGAGGCCATTTCTTCTTGTCCTGTCACTTGCTACTCGAGAGAAGAGACCAACACCCTCCATGCTACAACCTCCTTTCAGGTAGTTGTAGACAGTGATAAGGTCTCCCCTCAGCCTCCTTTTCTCCAGGCTGAACAGCCCCAGTTCCCTCAACCGCTCCTCATCACGCTTGTGCTCCAGGCCCCTCACCAGCTTCATTACCCTCCTCTGAACTCTCTCCAGCACCTCAATGTCTTTCTTATTATTAGGCACCCAAACCTGAACACAGGATTCAAGGTGGGGCCTCACCAGCACCGAATACAGTGGCACAATCACTTCTCTAGTCCTGCTGGCCACACTATTCCTGATACAAGCCAGGATTCTGTTGGCCTTTTTGGCCACCTGGGCACACTGCTGGCTCATATTCAGCCGGCTGTCAATCAACACTCCCCAGATCCCTCTCTGCCAGGCAGCTTTCCAGCCACTCTTCCCCAAGCCTGTAGCACTGCCTGGGGTTGTTGTGACCCAAGTGCAGGACCCACCACTTGGCCTTGTTAAACCTCATATAATTGGCCTCAGCCCAACAATATGATCATGTGATACTGTGAGCATCACTCCCTCTTCTCGCAAACAAGAACCTCCAAAAATCTTTCTTGTCATGATACTTTACAACATAAACTCTTCAAGACCAGAAACCCCTCACAATGTATAGATACAGCATCTAACCTAATAATGCTCAAGTTGCCGATGGATGACAGATGCAATAGAAATTGCCAGTTACTGTGCATGCCAGATAGGATGAAAGAGACCAACTTCTTACTTAAGCCCCTCAAAGTGAATTTAAATTATTTCATCAGTGATTACGGGACACAATATATTTTCATATTTTTCCTGGTATCTATTTGACATCATGAATTCACTTAATTTCTTCCAGTCACAAGGTTTTAGAGATATACCTATCAACCAATAATTAACTCAAAAAGAAATGAAACTTTTCTCTCCACATTCACAAAGTTTAAAGGTAACTAACAATATGTCCAGAATACAACACCTGTTTTCTAATTATAAACAAACATGTTTCCATCAGTAAGATCCAGTTTCCGCCTGTAGATGTAACTACTGCTGCAATGAGGACAATGCTAGTTAGGTATTGATAAAGTTCTTTATGGATTGAGTTTACCTGTTCCACAGTTTTTAAGCCTGGAACATGAAACAAAAGGAAAAAAAAAAAAAGGCAGATAAGATTACAGGATTACAGAAATGCAAACCATTTTCTTTGAAGTCCATGATCAAGACATAGTCCTAAGTGCACCCTCGAGCTCCAGCCTGTGTCTAGCTCTACTTTCCAGGAACTACATAAACATCTCAAAAGATGGATGATGCTACACCATACAGATGTAAATCCCACAAGTGCAGCAGCCTCTTTCCAAAACAACTATCAGAAAATACCAGGGCAGGGAGATCTCAAAGAAGGAAGGAGAGAATGGCTGAAGGTTTGTTCTTTTTTGCCTTCTTGTTTGTTTTGGTGGGGATTTTTTGGGGTTGTGTTTTTTTGGTTTTGTTTGTTTGTTTATGTTTGGGGTTTTTTTCTGCCATTTAGGTGTTAACTCCCTCTGCAGAGACCCTTGTGCTAGTCACTATGTTCCAGCTGGTATAAAGTTTCTAAAGTGCTGTTACAAGCTATATTCAAAACAAAACCACCACAGGTCTGAGAGATATTTCTCTGATAACAGAAGGCAGGGAATATCTACTCTGGACTGCTATATTATCCCCATGTCTGTTTAAAAAAAAAAAATAAATAAAAAATTAAGGTCATTGTTCTCTAATAAGATTAGAACAAGTAAATAGCATCAAAAATCCTCAACTTTCAAAGACTGGAAGGGTTTCCTTTGGTTATATATGGGTGTGCTGTATCAAAATAAGACATGATGTAATGTGACATGCAAGGACAGTGTGACTAAGCACAATACCCAGTGCAACAGAAATCCTTATGCATACATTTCTATCTTCCTCCCGTACCAGACTTTTCTGGAAGGTTTGGAAAGTGTGGAAGCGGTTTGTTTTGTTTTCAGCCCTTCTTGATGGATTGCTCTGCACAGTGAGATGAAAAAACATTCTACAAATGTGCTGGATAAAAATATTCTGCATGTATTTGAGAAGATTTTAAGGCCTCTCTGTATCTTAAGTAACAACACAGCATAAGACCAAATACTTTCCTTTTTATTATTAATACATGTTTTAAATCTATTACAAGTGCATATAAATAGGCAAAAAAATACCACAGATATTGAATAATAAACCAGCTGGACTTTAGAAGATGTCATTTTGCTACAGCTGCATTGCTGTTCCAGGGTTCTCTCTCACAGATTGTGGCAGGAATAAAATGCAAAATTATCCCTGAAGAAAGACACACAGTCTCCTGTAAAAATAAGGTTTTCAAAACAGACTTGCACTTGAGCACTTAAGATTTACAAGACTAAAGAAATACAGAGTTTATATACCAGTAGGGCACTTATGAGGCATGATGTTATAACTCAAGAAGGGAACAGTAGAAGAAGGTGGGGGGAGCACGTGAAGGCAGTGGTTTCAGAAGAACAAGAAGCTCCAGGCAGCACCCAACTGCACAGCTGGCAAAGCTCAGGGCTGTGGACCACAAACATGGGCAGTAGGCTCCACTTCATTAAGAACCCTTCAAAACACAAAGAAAACAGTCAGTCACTCATGGATGTTAAAAAAAGACTATCCCTACTGCCCTACTGCAGCTTGTCTACCACAAACGAGAATAAGAATTCAGTTCCACCTGGTTAATGAAATGGGGAAGGAAAGTATGATTTTCCCCAGCTATTTACTTCTTCCTTCCCCTTTTTCTGAGTGTCATTAAAAATAAAGGCAAGTATTCAGTTAAGGGCTGTTTGTTGACAATAACTTCAGTCAAGTCAGCAAATCACTACACATGGCTCTCCTAACTCCAAATACTGATAGTTTTGTTCACTTTAAGTGCTACAGTTTTCATCTTCACAGCAGAAAGCCAGGAGATGCTGTTGTTGCCATATTCTGGCCGCGAAGTGCACAGGGCACTGAAGGACTTTACCAAGGAAGCATCGTCCTCCTCAAAGCACACACATGCTTTTGTTGGAGACTGCTCCCCACCACCAAGGCCTGAATTTGAGCCTCCCAGAGCCTGGCTGCATTGAGGGACAGATCCTGCCTGCTGCAGTAGACAACCAAGTGCCACCTTTTCACACCCTCCTCTCCACCACCACCAACACCAGCCACCTCCTAGGAACCAGTCTGAGCACATACGCTACTTTCCCTGATACACACACAAGCAGCCCTCTGCAACCTTCTTCAAAATAGAGATCTTGGCACAAAATTTGGCACTGCTGTCCCTACCAACATCTATGGATGGAAAAGGAAAGACCAGGAAAGCCTCATATACAACATGCAAGCAAGACTGATGTTTTTGAAATAACTAAACACAAAAAAAATGGTGGTAAGTTTTAAATTGTGGTAGACTATGTTCAATAATTGTGCCATTAGCAATGCAACATTAAGCCTCAGCCTTTACCTTAACATTTTTCTTAATCTTATCTGTCAAAAAAATTAATAACAAAAAAGTACATATAAATCTAATAAAAATATAGTGGGGTGGTGCACAAATCCACAATCTAAAAAAATCAAATACTTGATACCTATGCCACAACAGAAAACAAAAAAATCTCATCTGAAACTTTCAGCACTAATTATACAGAAGTCAGAAGGTGAAAGAAACAAACAATGGGAAGAGCTGTCCCTGAAACCCAGAAGATCTAACTCGGTATACTCGGTATTTGACTGAAACCTGCTTCCCTCTTTCAAAGTCAAATAACTGGCACACATGAATTGAGAACATCAGTATATTCTGTCACTGTGTTCTGGCACTGAAAAAGTGGAACAGCAATCTAAGACACATTAGCAAACAAAACCTTTGTTTACTGGCAGCAAAGACTGCATCCAAAAATACCCTTTTACCTAAAAGATAAAAGATCAGATATCAGCTACAGTTATAATATGCACTATCACAAGGATACTCCACACCAGAGTATTCAAACTGAAAATAGTTTCAACAGGTAGCAAGGCATGCCTGTACCTCAGTTTCATCAAATTTATCAAGAATCACAATTTATGATCAGAGTCCTTTTGGTGAATAAATTAAATGGTCCACTGACATTAATTGTTCTCCAGAGTATAAAACTGTGATTTACAAAAGAACTGAAGGATTAACTTCTCAGGGAAACCAGTCCTTGATTATTTTCATTGATGTCATTTGAAGTGATTGGTGCTCAGCATTTCTGGGAAAAGGAAGAGCCCTACCAATTTCATGCAGCTGTCACTGAAATCACCAGCAAATTAATGATGTAAAAGTTAGAGCTTCAAGTTCAAATGGCATTTTTATACTGATGTCTCCTTGGAAGGCAGAAAGAGTTCATCTCCTGAAATATGAAAACATTCAACCATTCTTTAAAACTGGAGGTCATATGCAGACCATAGTTTTACAACATTTTGATCTTGGTTCTGCCTTACCTGATTTACCTTAGCTACTCTCTGAACACCTCACCATTGTCATTGTCTTCTCTGTTGTCCCCCTACCTAACCTCCTTTCTCAACTAAACAGAGAATTTCTTCAGTTTCTGTTCTCTCAGAGTATTTCTATAAAACTATTGCTGTATGTTCTGCTTTTAGCAAACTATTTTGACTCACATAATAACTTCATTGCTGTGGGATAAACAGGGACTAACACCACATTCAAAGCTTGTTCTACATCAAATTGTGTCAGTGTAATTCTCCACATTGAAAGAAGTCTCCACACAGATTCCTCCTAGTGTTTATAATCACCACAAACACAACTGTTCTTATTGGTTTCCCTTTCATCATGGAAGTTCAGGCCAGTTTTTGGACTTAAAACTTATAGACAGCCAATGCTTTTAAAATACTTCTAAAAAGGAAAAAAAAAAAGTGTATAGGTGTCATTGTTACTCAGTCTTTAGCTTGAAAAGACACATTTAATCATGGAAAAACATGTTAGTTCACTTCGGTAACTCAGGTCTGCACAGATGAAAACTCTCTACACTGAAGCTAAGAGCTGAGCCTGAGCTTGGTCCCTGAGCAGAGCTGATTTTGCTCTCTAGAAAACAGTGGGACACTTGGGTTGAAACTTATATGTGGGAACTACTGACCAGACAGCTCTGAAAACCTGAGGTTTTGCTTTATAAAAATAGCTAAAACTTAACAGTGTTTACACTAGGAAGTGAATCAGCAAGCTTCAGGACACTCACTGCGACTTGACAGAGACACAAAACTACTTTTAGATAATATTTACTATTACGTACTATTCCTATTGATTATGGCAACACACAGTGAGAGCTTTATGAAGCAGAATTGAATTTGCCTTACAATATACTGAATCGTGATCTTATTGTGTAAATACTGCTGTGCTGTGCCATTTCCTATGGGATGAAGACAAACTCTTTTAATCTCGCAAGGGGTAATAAAGATTATCAGGCTCAGAAGTCTGAATGCTTTGCATCTTTTTGCTGTGTTGCACACTCACACTCTTGCATGGCAGCCAATTAACTCAGTGGCCCTTGGGAAAGAACTTGTCTCTGCAGAAATGGACATAAAGGCTCTAGTCTCTTTAATATACTTCAGTGTAAAAAAAATACTTTAAGGTTAATGTTAAATAACTTTATTAACTGTCTTTATGGCTGTTATGTTGTTTTCCATCTGACCATATTGCTACAGTGACTGCACATTATGGAGTGCTCCCATCAGCGAGGATTGATGCACATACCAAGTGGAAGCGTTTATTTAAATTCGGTGCACTAAGACTTTATACTAAGGGCACCTTCGTGGAGAGGTGCTCCTCAGAGTTACACAGACACTTCAGTGACGATACAGGAAAAAAGATGGTATATATACTTTGGTCCAAGTGCCTGAAGGTCTGAGATACTCACCTCTTTATTAGTGAATGAAGCCAGGTAAGAAACACAAAATTTAAACACATACCAATTCCAGGATGCATAAATCTTTCTGATAACCAGCCACCTGGGTCTGATTTGCTTGTTTAATTAATTAACTTCATATGCAGACTGAGATAATTAAGAAAAACATAACACTTCCTCAAGAATTGACAGAAATCATCTCATGCATAAGAGCTTTGATAATCTGGAAATAGATTTACAGGCAAGATATTGTATATTTAAAATTACCTTGTAGAGATCACAAAACACCAAGAAAAAAGGAGCAACTATAGTAAAAGTACAAAAATATCCTCGTTATCTTCTGTGAAAACTTTTGTTTTGAAAAACAGGAGTACTTGAAAATTTGTCACAAAGACATGTTACAGTTTTTAGCAGGAAGGGGATTACACTGATCATGTTTTATGGGTTGGTTGTTTGGGGAGCTTGGAGAAGCCATAGTTACTCGTTTTCTCTGAGACACTCCAGTGAGAAATGCAGAGCTAACAGCAAGAGAAAATGACTGTACTGCCCTTTGCGAGACAGGACAGTTGGAAAAATGAAGGCAATTTATCACATATACCCTAAACACACACCTAGGACTGGAGCTCTACCCCATTTCTCACCAGCTGGCACTGCCTTCCATTCCTCAGGCAGCTGCTGAGCGCTTCCCAGGAAGCTCCACGCCTGCAACAGCTTCTTTCAGAGTTACCCATCTCATACCTCAACCTGTCTCTTCTACTCCTAAATATCTTCTGTTTCCTCTGTCTGCAGTTTCTTAGGTCATTAGCCCCACCGACTCCTGCCTACACTTTAGCCTTCACCATCATCATCTTCTTCTCATGCTCCATGAAACTTCATTAGTTGCCTCAAAAGCAACCAAATACCCAGAAATGCTTTTTGCTTCAGTTTGAGGTTTAATTTCTCTTTTGGTATCTGCTTTCCATAGACAGACGCACCCTTTTCTCCACGTTTGTGCTGTTTTCCTCTCACTTTTTTTTCCTCTCTCCCACCTTTAACAGTTCTTTGTCATAATTTGGTCTGTGCAATGCTAACAAAACCACACCAATGAAAAGACAATTATTGAGTCTCACTTCCCTAACCACCATCTTACTATCTTCGGTTTACCCCCAAGCAGGCTGTTTATGTTGCTGCCTTGATCTATGTCCCACCAGCTTTCTCCTCTGTTTCCTTTTAGTTGTCACTAATAATCCCTCTCTAATTCACTGTCTGGATCTTGTAACATATTGAAATAGCCTGAAATTTACCGACAATCCAACAGGTGCCAGACAGAACCCAGAAAGGGGTCAGTACTTTCCAAGAATGAACACCAAGTTCACCTCCATGCCCTTCATTTTTAGAACTCATAGAACTCTTCATCACAGGTCGCAGGGCTAGGACTAGTCCCAGAGCTTACAGCTAAACCAGCTGTGCCCTAGCCATATCCTGAATTTATGGTAGATGTGCACCGACATTACTCTTCTTCTCCTGGTTAAGGGAACATGAGCATCATGTGCATACCTGCAGGTTGGTTTAGATGCCACCTGAGTGTATATCAAAGCTTTCATGTTTCTTTTGGATTAATAGAATCACCATTACATTAGCCAATCCTTCAGGCATACCTCTCAATAAATACATACAACACAAACTAGGAGACAATAAAAAGAATAGTCATAAAGTGTTACAGCTGGCTAAGAACACCTTCAAATTATTGTTTGTTCCCTTGTTGTGTCTGATTTGACTGACTGAGGCCCTGAATCTCCTCCAGGATTTGTGGGCTTTTCTGCAGCCCCACACTGGAACTTCGCAGAGACTACATACACCAGCATAGGGAATACAGTGCTTTAAATAATCATATTTTTAGAGCAAAATATATATATAGTGTATAAGATCTTACATATATTTAAAATTACTTAGAAATGGCAAGCAGAGACCATCAGCATCAGTCACCTAAATGATGCTTTTTTGTATCCTACTTCACAGCATAGCAGATATTTTAAACAGATGGGAGATGTGAGCATCTCATTGCCAGTCGTCATGGACTCAAAAATAATAATTATATTCTTTGCCTTTCAATCTGTCTTCTTATGACCCCATTTTATCCCCAAAACTCAAATAATTTTGGATCCAACATTAATCTAAAAATATATGCCACTGAAATTAATGCATTACCAGATAATAGGAGTCCAATGTATCTCAAATTTAAAGAAAGAGTTCCCTAGAGTGATAAAACTCCAGCAACCACCCACAGCTAATTTATTTTAGATGTATGTACATGGTTCAAATTTTATAATATCCCAGCAGAACAAGGCAATCTTAACCTTGACTGGATTATTATAATTTCCAAATTCGTTGCCCATCTTGCTTTGTGCCTTAGGGAAGCTTGTATCAAATGCATTGTTAGAGCAGACAAACCTCTGGAGTGGGACTTGCTTTGGCGAAAATGATTAAAATGGAGGAGGGCATTACAGCTTCAGTAATGTATTTTTAAACTATACCACCGACAGCTGTAATCTTAACTAAGTTACTGATTGTAACATTTGAGTTGATGCCTAAACTGCTCCTTTCATGGCATCTCCTCCCTCTACGTGCAGGAACACTGTTATGGGTGCCCTCACGAGTCATTCAGATCTCGTATAAGGACATATTATTCTATAAAGTATATGACGCTACTGACTTGATATTATTTATATTTTACATTGTGCATATTCAAACACTGTCAGAATCTAACTTAATATTCTGTGTTCTCTATGCATTAAAAAAACCTTATATGGAATCTTTCTCCACATTTACACATGTACACTACTAACCTTGAGAGTCTGATTCACTTTAACAGTCCCCTGTATCACCAGGACCTGCACTGACATCGCAGGATGCCTCTTTACATGCAAGAAGTTACCAGCATCAGTGTTTTAGTTCACACACATGAATTTCAATCATACTTATAGCTGTGTGGAAAGTAGCAAAAATCATGCAGTTTAGTTTCTTAGCATCTCTGTAAATACATACACATAATCTCTTTTTCATAGGTTTACGAGGCTTACAGATTTAGAGAAATCTGATAAATGCAGGCATCTGTCTTTCTGTTAAAGACTTTCTGCATTTGTAAAAGGGTGGTTGTTTTGGAGGACTGGGAGTTGCTTTTAATTAAACAAACCAACTTCATGGTTGCTTATTCGTATGAGCAGAGGCATGTAACTGCCAAGGCTACTCTCAAAAAAATGTTATTATGCAAGAGTTCCCAATCTACTGGGCAATATACTGGTGCCCATCATTTAAATGTATGAAACTCCATCCTGCAGAACTGCACACAAGGCGTTCCAGGGACAAGGGGCACAGGTGCAAAAGGACAGGATTTGCAATCTCTCCTTATCAGGAGGAGGAATAATGCTGAAACATTTGAAACACAGCTTTCAAACAGCAGTTAAGTTTCACCAGATACCAAGTCAAACCTCGGGTTCACAGGGAATTCATCTATCCTCACAGCGTGTATTCAGTAAAAGACACACAAAATACCTGGGAAATTGCAGATACCACTATGAATGCGGTGAAAACTTCAGCAGGTGTATACCATCAGTCGTGAGTCCACTCCCATGTTTATACTTCAAATCTATAAAAGGCCATCTACACTATAATTTGCTTCTGTTAAATTTTAAACTACAAAAACTAAATTGCTGCAAACAAGTATGTGGAACCTCTCATTTCCATTAAAGCCAGACTATCAGTGTAGCTGAGTTAAATTAGGAGCAGCCTTTCTTAACTAAGTCTGTCCAAAAAAATTTATATTGCTTAATTTTAACCAATGTAGTGACCTAGTGTAAATTTGGGTGCAGACAAATCCTATCTTTACTTTCCTGTTATCAGTGATCAGAAAACAGCAACACATCTCTAAAGGAGTACTTCATAGAATCATAGAATCATCTCAGTTGGAAGAGACCCTCAGGATCACCAAGTCTAACCAAAACCTAACCGAACTCTAGCGCTAAACCATGTCCCTAAGAACCTCGTTCAAACACCTTCTAAACAGCTCCAGGGATGGTGTAGCCTTTTGTCAATTATAGCTTTACTAATGATAGCCTTTACCATAATAAGAACTTGGATTTTATTAGATATCTTTTCTGAAGTTTGAAAGACGCCCATTCAATAATTCTTGACAATACACACTCTGAACACATGCAGATAAGCTTTCCGCACAACCTCATCTGGTAAAAAGAACTAATAAAAAGGTCTTTATCCTTGACTTTTCTTGGTCACTTATGATAGTCACAACAAGTTAGCAACTTTATATATATATGCATATATATACAATAACATAAAGCATTTACTTGTGATGCCAAATTTCTCAGTTGGTTTGGTTAGCATAAGGACAGGATGGTTGAAAGATCCTGCTTTGGCCAGTATTTTGATCAACTGCCCAGAGACTGTGAAAAGAAAGAGTCTAAGGAAAGAGAAATCAATACACTCTCTCTCATGAATGATGTGAAATCAGATGCTTGCTTTCTCTTTCTTCAGAAGCTCAGAAAGGAACTGAAAGATGTTAACAAAACACAGTGCTGAAGCGATTAGCTTCATCAGATAGTAATGCCAACTCTCCACAGCTATAGATTGCTGCATGCTTTATTTAACAAATTCCATTCTCACAGACGTTATTTATGTGCAGATACTTCTGTGATTATATGAATATAAATCCACACCTAGAAGTTACAGAGCATTATCAACCTTCATATATATTATATATACACACTCATTCTGATCATAATCGTGGCAGTGATACAAGAAGTTTCTCACAGATTTTGTACATGAAAAACCTACCAGATTTTACAACCCACTAAAATGCATGTCAGTATTCACATATTATCTGATCAGAGGAGAGAGTTCAAAGGTAATATTCTTAAATTCCTAAAATCTTCGCAGCACTTCATATTAAAGCTATAAGTACTGTCAATAGGAGGAATTCATGTTCACATAACACTGGAGATTTAGCCAAATAAGTTGGCAAACCAGGAAGTGAAAACAAACTGAACTTCTAGCAAATAAAAGTGTTATTTCAACTGAACATGGAGGCAGTTTGAAGAACAGAAAAGGGAGAGAAAGCAGAGCATCAGCTCTCTGTGATGGGTATGACACAGCTCTTTAACTAGATAAAAGAAATTATTTCTGCATGGCATTTAACAGCTTATAAAAAGAAACTGGTGTGGTAGAGCAGCAGAAAGAAATCAACACTGGAAAGATGATTCACATAAGAAAGAGCACAAGAACGAGGATTTCCCTAGGATAACATGCAAAACCTAATCAAATCTCCATACTGTAGACACGGAGTTAATTTGACATATCAAATACATTTTGCTGACAAAGTCACACCCTTAGAAGACATAGTGGGACACTCTATTTGCTTTGTAGTGCCCTGGTAAGCAAATCCAGCTATTCAGCTACATGGTAAGGGTTACCTTGCCCACCACTTTCACAAAGCAAGAGTGACAGAAACAGTTTTCCTCCATGCAGCGGGTCTGACTGATGAGAGGCATGGGGGCTCAGCAGGAGTGCAAAAAAAACATTTTCCCAAATTAATCTGAACTAGTTATTTTTTTATAGAAACAGCCACTCTTGATGAAAATTTCCGGCAATGGAGAACTCACCAGGTGATGAGTTGCTCCCACATTTTGCTGCCCTGACTGCAGCACGACAAGCACTGTGACTTTCTCTACTTCAGTCCTGTATTTGTCTTCCCTTAAATCCAACTCAGTCCTTTTCAGCTGTCTCTACCCCTAAATTTTTCCACAGGACAGAGATTCCGATACCTTAAGTGGCTCAAGCCTGGTTTTACACGTGGCCACACTGAGCCCTGTCTCCTTGCGCCCACAGTATCAAATGATCCAGCATCACTCAGAGCGGTCAGCTTGTTCTGGCCCACTTCTCCCAAACCGGCATTGTCTGCAAACTTAAATTTGTGATGATTTTGCATTTTCACTTGCAGATTAAAGCAAAAATGCAAAATACCTTAGGGTTAAAAAGCAGTTCCTCTAGGCACTCCAACAGAAACACAGATGTATAGAAATTATTGTCTGTTTACAATTATATTTTGAGATGCATTAGCCTGTTTTCTTCCATTTAGCATGAGCCATGGAAATACTATTTTTTTTAATCAAAATGCCATGGACTGTTGAGTTCAAACCCTTAGAGACATCTGTGACTGCCTAAGACGCTGAGGGGAGAATTCAAGTCCCTGAATGAGCCTCTACAATGAAACAAAACTTAGAGGAGATGGGCAAGGGTGATATGCTCCTGAAGCTCAGAGAATAAAACAAAGAAGCTGACTTTATCTCAACACAAAGGGGACCAGAGGGTGGCTGGCCTTTGATTAAGATAAACAGATATCAACAGTTGAGTGGATCAACTGCTGGTGTAAATGTCTCCCTGAGCCAGAGCAGGATGGGGGGAGTGAATGTGTGGCTCAACCAGAGTATAGAAAATAACAAACAGAGCAACAGGTTTGCCCTGGCTTGAACCTACGTATTCATTCTTGACAACTGAGGATGCCCAGCAGCTTGACAGTGAGCATATCGTTAAGATCAGTAATGGGAATGTCATTGTTCTTGTGAGTGAACAGTTTATTGCAACTGTCATATTTTTGTAAGTGTAATTTACATTTCTATTGTGTTTTCAGTATATTTTTTATAACTCTGCTAAATAAAAAAATCATATGTAACATCAAATATCTTAAAAATAAGTTTGACATTAAACCTTACACTCTCCAAGCATGGAATACCTGAAAGAACCTGGTCTAGGAATATTGGACACTGACAACATCTATTGCAGGCTTTACATCCACATCTTTATCAACCAAACATGTAACCTCAAAAAAGTGATGTGATGCCTAAATTGTTAAGGTCTTTTTCCCACAAATACATGTAGATTAGCATTCATTATATCCTACTCCTTAGACTCTTTATCAATCAAGTCTCACATCAACCATTCTCTTGGTGTGGATGCCAGACTTAACTGACAGTAAGCCTATCTTATGACAAAATTTTACCCTCTGAAATTCTCCAAATGTTTTAAGAATACATTAAAAAAATAAAATTTAAAAAAATAATGTCAGAGAGACATTTTAATATAAAATTGCCCAGAGCTGAACTGTTGAACTGGCTCTTTATATAGTTAAGCAACTTTAATCAATTGTTTTCTTAAGCTACATAGATATTTTAGTGATACTCCAAATCAGAAATTAGTATCAAAATAAGTTAATATGAATAAGGTTTATAGATGCTAGGCACTTACTAAGAACAAGGTCCACAGATGTTAGGTGTCAGGCACTTATTAGGTGTTAAGTCACAAGAATGGTATTTGTTAAGATAAGCAGAGAAGGTTAGGAGACAATGTGCTTGCTCCTTAGAAGGCAAGCTGGCGAGACCAGCGTATAACTGGTTCTGACTGTCCTTGCGGTTATGAGCTGAATAAGAAAGGGACTGCGCATGCCCAGGACTTGAGGTCAAGCAACGGACAGCCTGAGGAAGACATCTCACTTCCTCCCAGGACCCTCCAAAGACCACCAACTCATTGAACTGTGCATGCACAAGGGACAATCACATATGCCAAGTGGTTCCAAGAAATGTAATGCATATGTAAAGAATTTCCTGGAAATGTAATGAATATGTGTGATCTGTGAAGATATAACTGTGTCTGGGAATTACTTGGTGCCCTCGCTAGACGGAGCTGTCCTGTGAGTGAGCCTGGAGCAAATAAAGGCACGCCGCTTCTAAAATCTTACACTGTGGTTTTAGAAGTTTCTTCAATTTGCTGATTTTACGGTCTCATTAGTGCTGGTGAAGTGTGTTCCACAAGACACCTCCAGTCCTAGTAGAGGACAGTTTCCTATACATCAGGGACTGATCTAAAATAAATGCTTTCCTTAACAACTACCTTCTGATTTGCTGCCAGCACTATGTACTATTACACCTTATTTCACTTGTTGGGATTCAGTTCTAAATTTTCAAGATCATTTGCTTCTAACTTATACATGACCAAAACCAAAAAAACCAAAACAAACAAAAAAACCCACACAAAAACAAAACAAAAAACCCCACTTTGACCTTTTTTCCACCCAATTCATTCTATGCTGTGGTTTTTAACACTGCAGTCATGTCTCTTCTAAGCCTCTGTCACACCAATAACATCACGTTTAAGCTCATGAACAAGGATTTCCAGTCCCACTTGCTTACCATCTAGTCCCCTCTGTTAACATTTTGCCAATCAAGGAATCCTTATCTCTGTGTGTTTTGGTGCCAAGGCTGTTCCCCTACCTCTCACACTAATTTTGAAAAGAATGCTCCCATGTGGTATCTTTTCACTTTAGTTCCATCCTAAAAATCGACTAGCCATCTATTGAAATAAAGGGTCCAAAGTATTGATCCCTCTCTCCTAAAAGTTCCAGAATTTAAAAAAATAAAAAGAAAGGAAAAAAAAGAAAATAATGTAAACACTCTGCACAAACTTGTCGAATCATCAATTCACATCCAGTGTCTTCTGCTTGCTTTCTCGGATGATTTCATTTTCAAAACGAAATACAGTTCCAGATCATTTTTCTCTGTCTTGTCAGCCGATGCCATCTGAGTTAGCCAGCAGTCATTACAGACCTGACACATTGTCTAGATACTACCCTAAATGAAGATTCAACTATACACTGTAGCACCCCAATTTTAATCAAAGAAAAATATTCATATTCCAATACCTCACCTATTTCTCCCTATTGGTTTTAATTATCAAATCAAATTAAAATAAATCAGATTGTGGCATCTACACATATATATATGTATTTTTAATTAAACAAGGTTGAGCATCATTTATTCTACACAGAAAACAAAGTAAAATCAATATGATGTAAAATTCCTTAGTCACTGTTGTAAGCAAAATGTTGCACTCAGTATTATAATAACATTGCAAAGCAATTTCAGTTTCTTTTGCATTATAGATTGTCTCAATTCTTTTAATCAAGCCAGACAGACATCCAACAGTTATTTTCTCTTAATAGAGAAAGCCTGAAAACTACTTTTCCCTCCTATTATGCTGCACAAAGCAAAATATTTCAACAACCTCAAAGATAAGAGTCATCTGTTATGAAAGAACATCCAGCCATAGCAGAAATCCAAAATCCACTTTTCCTTCAAGCAGGCCAACATCTTTGCAAATTCAGCCAGGACTGCCTTAAGAAGTGAAACTCTTTGGCATTCCTTAGCATCAGACTGCTTAAATGCAAGGACCTAAATACAGATTTAGGAAGCAAAAGTTCTACATTGTCTAAAGCTTAAAGCAGAGGTGAAATCCTGCTATCTTCCATAATAAAAGCCAACACTCAGGGGAATGCAATAGAAAGGGCAACTGCTTTCACTAGCCTACTTTGTTTATAACCAGTGCAAATCAATGGACCAGAGTTAAGCTTTTATGTTTCATTTAACACTTTTATGGGCTACTTGGAGCACACAAGTTAGATGTCTCATGTAGCCTAAAACAACTAACATCAACACCTTGCAAGCATTCAGACAACTATTTGTACTTTTAAGCTACATAGTTTTAATAGCACTAACTGGGAAAAATAAAAACAAAACACCTCAAAATAGAGAGTGGACCTCCGTTGTTATCCATACTCATATTCAGACTCCACTGATTTCCATAGCAGTTCGGCACCTAAATGCAAATTGGAGGACCAGTGTCTGATTTGTAGAGGTACTTAAAGCTAGCAGTAGAAAACATAATGATTTTGAAAAATCCCAGTAGGTCCTTAATCCTCACAATTAGTCACTTAACTGTCTCATTACAGTTGGCCCAAATTCTCAGCTCAAAGTTAGGTCTATGCTGAGGCATAACATGCTCTTAAAAGTTGTTTAGTTAGAGCTCACCTGGTTCAGCTGACTTTCAGTGCTTTATCCCTGATTTCACTCATCATAGAGGCACCTGTCTCCTTTTCAAATGTTAGATCATATTTGCTGATACGTTACAAGTCTGGTTAGGTCTTGCAAATCTGATGCGAAACAAACCAAAAAGTCCCCCACCCCGAGAACTCAATGGACTTCACTCCTATTTGTAAAGTTTACTGAAATGCAGATAAATCAGAATTTGTTAGTCTTTAGTTCTCCAGACCCCATCCTCTCTGACTTGCTTCTAAATCATTTATAAATCACCTTCAGTCCCGTATCATACCTGTATTTTGGCAAGCACTGGGCCCGCAGGATTAAACTCCCATTTTCCTCTCTCAAACAATGCCATTAAGGATACGGTTCGTTAGTCAATGAGTGGGATAATCTATTACCACTCAAATTTCTCCTTTTGTGGTCTCAATACATATGAGGAGCAGAAGCCTCTTGCATAAACCTTCTCACTATGATCAAGAATTACTGGGGGAAAAAATCCAAACAAACAAGCCTCCAACCTCCAACTCAAAAAACTCCATTCACTGTGAATAAACACACAGGACTGCCCAACAATTAAGCTTTTGAGAACTAGACTAACTATTGATCATAGACATTACATAAAAACTTACTGCTTTCGGGTCAATAATATCATTCCAGAGGTTACAGTATATACATCCAACAATCACACAGAGTCTTGTCACATACTGCATGTATTCTCATGTGATTCTAGGCAACCTGAGTTCCAATTCATAAACTAAGAATTTTACAAAGCTTAGACACTGATAGCCTAAATTCCTGTCGCATTACTATGCCCTGTGTTTCCAGTGCCCGACTCCCTACTCAACAGGCTACACCATGCACCATGGCCAAAGCTGAAATCAGCTGAATATCTGCTGGCTGTCTCTGCCGTGTCCTTCAAAATGACTGCCTCAACAAGAAGCAAGAACAAGAAGCAAGTCTTTCACAGTTACAAGACAGCAAAGGAAACAAGGCTTGTCACCCTTTTACTAAATGCTTACAGTAAAACTTCTAGAAAATAATTCTTCAAGCCTTGAGTTTGCTACTTAAGAATTTCCAACATAGTCTGATAAAGTCAAGTACATTGGCAATAAAAACAATTTTGCACCAGCTCTGCAGCTAGTTATCGCTTATCGTGGCATCAGTAGTCAAAGTTACTTATATTTCGGAATATGAGAACGCTGTTAAGGAGGTGGATGTCAGACCTATACCTGAAGATAAGCTTGGCAGATCAGCTTCAATAGTAAATGAGCAAAGGACCATCAAGAAACAGTAAGCAACTGTGGCACAGATTTCTGTAATAAAATCTCATTTAACTCCATTCACAGTTTAATTAAATCCACAGGTTAATTACTTCAGGAAAAAAAGCACTGATCAGGGCCATAACCCCACATGAAATATCTAAAATGCTGTTTCAGTTTTTAAATGAGGTGCCTGAAAAAATACTCATAGAAAATTAAACCTTTCTATGATAAGCCTGTGAAAAATATTAAAGATATATTTAAAATAAGCATAACTTCATTTGAGTAAGAAAGCAAGAAAAAAAATTAAATTTCTTTAGTAATGTTTGAAATATGGTATGAATATATTTACTGACAAGTAGGAAGCTATTTAAAACATGAAAGTGTTTTAAAGTAATTTCTAGGCTCTGGGTTTTGACTTAGAGCTTTTTGTAGAAGTTTCTATTAAAGAAGCTTTTATTCATATAAATAATTTTATGTGAAAGATTACAAACACTGTTATTTTAGGGTTTTCAAGAAGACTCAAGCCTACGTGATTGTAATTAAGAGTAAAACGAAAAAAAACAGCTTTTACGAGGAGCTGATAGCAATCACCAGAGTTCATTGATTTTACTACTGCTAGCTGACAAACGTATGTGAAATCATTTATAGTAAACCATAAATATAGCTTAGAAGCAGTCAAAATATACAAACCAGAATGAGGCTCCTTGATAAAAGGAGATATGAGCATTGCTGATGTTCTGACAGGCTAAGTAAAATCTTAGCTAACCTCATGCACAGCTGGTCCTCCAGTTCTTTAGGCAGCACTTACCCTCAGGAATATTAAAGTGAACATTGTGTTTCTGAGTTGCAGTTACCACCTTTATGCAACTATATTTTCCCTGAGGTTTCAGATCCATGTTATCAGATATTATATCTTTCAGACAAATTAACTCTTCCTTTCTCTCTCAAAATTCAGAGGGTTAAAACAAACACTAACACTACTGTGAAGGTAAAGGGGAAATCTATTAAGGAGTCATCCTACTCTGTGTCACCGTTTTCTAG
Organism: Caloenas nicobarica; assembly: GCF_036013445.1. Taxonomy (NCBI): domain Eukaryota; kingdom Metazoa; phylum Chordata; class Aves; order Columbiformes; family Columbidae; genus Caloenas; species Caloenas nicobarica. Next base: position 108,257,578 of record NC_088247.1, read on the forward strand.
AAATGAGACCTCTACTAACCAATCTACATTATGACAACTTATACTCCGGTTACACATCTGATATGCAGGCCTTGAAGATATGCAGAAGACACGGCCTGTACCTCTTCCCCTCATAATGAAAAAAACCAAAGATTTCTGTCATGCTAACCCAGCATACAGATTTTTATTTTTCTACACAAAGCTTCACAGTTCTTATATTTTATTAGTTCAAAGGAGGTTTTTGATTGTTTCAATTACTCATCAGGACAGGCTGTATATCACAGTGAGGAAATAGTTTACCTGCAGCATTAGGAGATAGTCAATGTGCTCAATCTTCTGAGACACTGGTGGAAAACGGCCTCTCACTTGACACAGAAAAGGCCTCTGAGTGGAGTGCCTTTTCCAGATCAAGCCCTGTCATACTTAGTTTTATATGCACATTTTTTTCTAAATCTTAGTCCACAGTACTTTTCATGAAGCAGATCACCCACATCAAGGCTTCAGACAAACTGTCCTATGTCATTTTACAGTGTGTTTTGATACTGAGAGACTCGGAGTTGTCTCTAGATGTAAAGTGTATGTTGAATTCAGTTTTGCCAGTCAAAAAATTAAAAGCAAGGAATGAACAATGGCATGAAATCAAAACCAGGTCTCGAAGCTACTACAGGTATCAAAAGTGGTACAGTTAACAAAAGTAATCTATATACAAATTACTTTTTGCCATGTGTAATTGGCATGGCTCATATTCCTGATTACCCTAGACTGCAGTCTAGCTTGTCTGATGCTCACTGAATTTACTTCAGTCAAGTCAACTTATACCAGCAAAAGGTCTTATGCCTTAGGCCCTTTTTCAGGAGGTGAATGTTTTTGACACAGTCATTATTTCTTTGTTTTGAAAAAGTAGTATATATTTTAATTACTGCTTAATAAAAAAGCTACTTCATCCTGCCTACCCATTTGTGACTTTGGTTGCTTAGAAAAAACAAGAAAATCTCAAAAACAGATGTTGGCAGATAGAAAAATCTGAATGTGTTAAACTGCGGTCTATAGTAAAAATAACTGTTCTCCAAAGCTACCCACATTTCACTTCTTTCACCTTCTTTGGCATTTATAGTCATCTGCTCAATGGGCTTGGTTTTGCTCATGTCAAAGAAACAACTTCCTTTTTTAAAGGCCGAGCATAAAACATTATCTTGAGACAAAGAGAAAAATCTTATTCCCGACTTAATACCCTACAAACGGACCTGAAGTCCAGTTCAGAAATGTCAACATATCTGTTGCTCCCTAAAGTAACTAGACAAAACCTAGTAGTACAACATTTCTTCAAAACATTTACTGGACAACAGTAGATTGAATAAGGTTCAAAGTTCCCATTATTATATGGAGTAGAATTCTTCATGCCTGAATCATGAAACAACATGTAATAACTGCTGCCAGTATTACATAATGCTCATACACTTCCACAGAGGTCTAACTCCAAGAACAAGGTATATTGGCATGCTTCACTAATAGCCACAGAGGCATGTCGGTGTTATTAGAGCTGATAATTTTTTACCTAAACTGGAATAAAATTATTTTACATTGGTATTAACTAATGATATTTGTTTAAATTTTTTTCTGATTTCCAAATCTGCATAAAATCTTACACCTATATGTAATATCTGCAGATCTATTGCTGAGTTTAATCAGGGAAGAGTTTTACAGGTTACTGCATAATAAAGGATTTTATCAGCATTCTCCCTCTCCAGAGTCCATTACTAAAAATGGTATAAAACTACTACAGTCTGGTACTATCTAAACCATAAGGAAGAAAAGATCATGCAGTCATTTTCTGATAAGCAGCAGAAAATACACCTGCAATTAGAAAACTCTCCACATCAGCAGGCATTGGTTTAGTCTTAATGTGTACTGTTATTTCTTATCTGCAGATAGTCTGAAGAGAACTGCAGGGGCCTGGGCATTGCAACATGCCAGCCTCCTGTCCTGGCACACCGCGTTGCACCAAAGCTCATGTGTGGGAAATGCCCAATGTAGGTGGCAAGGAGTGGGGATGAAACACTTTACTTGACAAACTCTAGATTAAAACCATGCTACATGCTCTCAGTCAGAGATATGTTAAGAAATGGAAGAGATTCAGTCTGCACAAACTTAACTCAGGCCCCTTCCCTCCTTGCACAGGCACTGTTTCTAAGGAATTGTATTACAACAGCTCATCTGACTCACTTATCACATTTGTAAATAGAAACATACGTCAGTACCTGATTCTGGATTAGGTCTGCCTTCTTTCATATTTTAATCTCAAACTCTTTTTGGAGCAACAGCTCTTCCAAGTTTCGCCCTGGACCACATGGCACAGGCAGAGCTGTCCCAGTCCTCTCCTTCCCCTCCCCTGTACCGCATTCTCCACACCATGCAGGACTTCTCTTTAATCCTTCCACCCCCTGCTCCCAACACACACCCCCCTCTCACCTCCTGTGAACAGGACCCTGGCCCTTCTCCAAAAAGCACAACCCCCTTCCTCTGCAGTAAGATCTCAGCCTTGTCTCTTCTTTCTTCCTCTCTCCACCTGCTTTGACCTCCATGGCACAACCCAGCCGGCAGCCCAAGTGTCACCGTGGGGTCAGCCCACACAGCTTTTGCGTATTCCTGTGAATCCTCAAAGTTAAAGAAGGATTCGTGAAATGCAAGCGACTACTGTCAACCTTTCAGCCCCCGGCTGCCAGGGCAATAGTCGTGCCTGACAAGGTGCCAGCGGGGGCGGTGCGGCACTGGGGTGCATTCAGCAGCTGTGAAACGGGGTCTTGTGCCTTGTGTTTCCTTTGGGAAAGTCGTGGCTCGGAGAGCTGATACTACAAATAGTTAAAAAGAAGGTAGTTTGCAGGTATGCAGGGAATGGTCAGGTTTTCAGTGTGTTTTGTTGAAGTAAAATTTCTAGTTACCTTTGTCGCTAGAGTCATTAACACGCTTCCATAACCAAACAGCCTCCCATGATGCTACCGTGTGCATGGTGCATGCCACTCTGTTATTCTTTCCTGTTTCTGTGACCTTACTCCATTTCTTTCTGTCTCCACTCTGACTGCGTTCTCCCAGGCTGGTGTCTGGGTTTGTTGCTCTGTTATAATCACTCTTTGCTAGAACCACTGACATTATTCAGAAAGGCCAAGAGGAACCTATACAGCTTGTTTGGACATTTTTACTAATTGCAGATGTTTTGCTAATATCTGGACTAGCAGAATTTGGTAGAATTCTACAAGAGTGGCTTCCAGCCAACTCAGATCCAAAAGGTATTTGATTCAAGGCCAAATCAAAAGAGACCTTTTTATACTCTCAAAACTGTTGCAAGTCCTCTATTCCAATGTGGGGTCCACCTGCTGCTGTCATCTCTCGTTATGTTCTTATTTCTATGTGAATTGTTAGATACAATAGCAATAATGTCAGTGACACCAAATACTGTGACTAGCTAATGGTTTACCACTTTGCCTGGATGCTTATTTTCTGTAATTTCCCACCTATGAATTAGCATTTATCTTCCTGATAGGCATTATTATCCAGTTGAAATCCATATTCTACTGAAATGGATCACTTAATTAAAACCATGGTGTGATTCTTATTGTGTAGCGAAGTATTTTCCCAATCATTTACGCTACACTGAGTACTGTTATAGCTACAGGAGCAGTGCAGCATAATAATATACTCTTGAATAATAATTTGCACTTATACAGCATGAAGGTGGTTAATATTTTTTGAAGATCACCACAGGATACAGCAAACTTGAACTTGTTTCATTCAAATTCTGCTAAATATGATTTGACATATAAATGCATTTTCAAATAATATTCTCACTAATCGCATCAGCTCTTTTCTGATTGAAATTTCAAAGAATCTTTAAAGAAAATGTTCAGACTGAAAACTCTAAAGCCATTTAAACAAAATAATTATTGTTTTTCCTTCCTTTAAAATTGCACTTTTTGATGAACGGATTACAGGATTTCAAAACTAGTAGTTTCACATGCTATTGAACTTCCAGCAGCAGCTGGTGTTTTTTTCTCTTGGACACCAAAAAAGGGTAAAGATTCCCACTGATATCGAAGGAAATAGTAGCAGTCACATGGAGACAATGGAATTGGTTTTTTTTCCTTATAGACTGTCCCAAACTTACCGATGCCAAGACAGTCTCTAACAGTGCAGATATTACTGTAACATTGCATTTTCATAAAAGGTACAACAATCACAGAGGTGGTATGTGATTTCCAGTGGGGGAAATATTGACTTTTATGATATAAAATAAGAGGAGTGATAGAGAGTAATACGCTTGCTGTAGTAAAATAAAGTACTTACACAGTAAACATTCAGAGTCATGCTGTGGAACATCCTTCAAACAAAATGCGGTGAAAAACCTCTGTTGGATTAGCTTTGCACACAGCCTCATCCCTCAGTCATAAATAAAGTGTAATTTCTTCTTTCATAGCTATCCCCAAGAGTTCATTTTCAGCATCTTATTTTGGTCAATTTTATCAGTAGACAGTAAAACATCCACATATAGTAATTCTGTAGGAGTACAGACACTATCAATAAATGAAACATACATAATATATTTTGTATATATTTTCTAAAACCTCAGGTTCATCCCTGTTGTGGATGACTGATTTAGGATCCTGCTCGCCACAGAGCAATGTTTAGATCACTTAAAGAAAAACGTGACTTAACAGACTTCGATGGCAAGACTTACCCTGTTACTGCATGGAGGAAATATGCCAAGCAGAATGGGATGGGAGTTGTTTTAGAATGATTTCTATGGGGACAGAAGATGTGGCAGGATAAAGGGAGGCCCTGCCTTTTGAGTCATGAGATTCAGAATGGATCCCCTTGCTTTCTAAACTCCTTCTCAGAGAGGTGTCTAGCTGCAGCTGGATCCAAACTTAGCCTCAGTTTCATTCTGCATCTCAACCTGCTTAACTCCCCTCTAGCCTGGTGCTAGGTCACTCTGAACTCTGGATCCCAGGTCTCTCAAAACAAGCTCTCAGGCATCAAAGTTCATAGAAATACATAATTTAATGGAGTAGTACAGCAGCAGGGTCAGTTTGAGCTGGGTGCCTTCACAGAGGAGCCAAGCCAAGCATAGAAGCCCCTGGGTTACTTATACCCTTACAGACCATTTACCTGCCCCACACATCCAATAGCAACATTTGAGTCTGGAGTCTTCTTCTCATTGGATTCTTTCACTGTCTTCAGACAGGCCCTTGTTTTGTTTAGCTGTAGACACTGTTGATAGTCAGAAGCCACTTTGTGCTGGCCTTCAAAGTGTTATTCAGTCTGAATGAATCATGTTTTGCTCACCAAAGGGCAAAACAGGCCTTGTCTTGCAGGTGTCCATGATGGTTTATAGCTACAAGTTTGGTGAATATGAGTGGAACTTTACAACATACGGTTTAAGATTTCAGCAAATTTAACTTACTAAGTTACCTGAAGCAGACAGTGTAATAAAAAAAAATCACATTACCTTATAATTCTAAGTGATTCATTCTATTTAAAATGCATTTACTTAAGCTTAATACAAAATTTAACTGGGCTCATCCAGTGATCTGTGAGTAGTAAAAGATCATTGTCATACAGCCAGATTGTCTAGCAGAGAGATGTCACCCAGGCTGTCATATTTATGCAATAAAATTATGGGCTTGTAGTCAAATCGCATACAGTGGGAAAGGTCTGCACAAGATTCTTTGCACCCACAACTTATCGGTGTTCAGCGTGCTGCCCTGCTTTCTTGTGAGTTTCCCAAAAGGAGTTCTTGGCCCAGCTGCAGCTCAGACCTTTACCTCCTTTGGAGCCTGTACCAAAAAGCTGCTGGTTTGGTTGGGGGGAGTCCAGTGCATCTGTCACAATCCTGTTAGTTGTAAAAAAAGGGCTAGTTCAGATCTAAACTACAGTCTGGTTCTTCAGCTGAACTATTAACTCAAAACCTTTCAGAGCTTCAAAAAACCCCACGATTCTCCTTCTTTCCCTGCCCTGTTCCTGTAATTTCTGTGCCATTGAGGTGGAACAGCATGGAGATGCTGCAGCTTGGCTGAGAACCAGCCCTCACTACTTTACCTGCTCTTCAGACCACACAGCTCCCTGTGAACTTTTGCACCAACTCTTCTTTAACCCTCAGAAGGATAAAGACTGTAACCCTTCTTTAATGTCAGTGTAGCCATTATTTTGTGATTGCTGCCTTCACTACAGCAACAAAATCTTTCACTGGCATCTGGCAGGAGACCATGAATCAGTTAAAACAGTGGAAAGGATCCACAGTGGCACAGTGGAAAGGATCTCCACCATGATCTCAACCAGACTTCTTAGTTTTCACAGTGAGGGCAAACTATTTCCCTGCTACACTTTTTGTGAGTAGGCAGCAGGTTCTTTCCTTCTTCTAAATTTCTGGACAATTATAGTTTAACTCCAGCACTTTGACCATTTCAAAGAAGTAATAATTAGCTTTTAACCACACCTTCTACTAACACGTGTTGGTGAAATAAGAGGGGCAAAACTCAGATATGCTTTACATGTTTCTATTTTTCCTTTGCAACATGACCTTCAATTAAAAAATGATCGAGAGTTTGAAAAAGGACTGAAATCTGAGGATTGAGTGTGGGGAGGGAGTTAGAAGGGCTACCTGACTTGGAAATAAAATGGCTCATTTCCAATGCATCCGACTCGTATGTAAATGATTGTTCCAGACAATATAGTACATCACAGGGTCTAGTATTAATAAATGTGGTACTAAAGAAGCTCGTTTGCTGACACTTTATCTCTAGACAATACAGTGTCAGGAAGGGGCTGCAAGTTTTTGTTTTTAATAATATTTCAATATTTACCAAAGTTAGTGTAGTTGTCGTTACGAAAATATTTTTAAATACTTTTTTTTCCAAAAATAATTCATTTCATCTGGGTATCTATTATCAAAAAACCTCTCTGTATTTCCATCTGCATGAGAAGGGCTTGCCAGCAAAGCTGTAGCAGCATAGCTAGTTTTTGCTAACTTACTCTTAAGTCTGATCCAAGCAGCTTGTAGCAAACTATCTAACACTCATTCTCAAGTTGCCATTTCAACTTTTAAAATAGCATTGTGTGCTTCCCATTATTTTAAAATTCTAGCTGTTTCTGAATATAAATATTAACTTGAAAATGATTCAGAATGAGTTAACTGATGCTACCTAAAAATAGATAGAACAATCTCACACTGTATTAAGCAGAGGGAAAAAAAAAAAAAAAAGAAAAAAAAAATTAATACTTCCTCTGCTTCTTCCCAGAGGCAAAATTCTGAGAGACTGTGAAGTCTTTACATGATAATTCAGCAGGTCAACCCTACAGTCAGAACTACTCATTTTTAATGACGTGTGGCAAATTTTGCCATTTCTTCTTCTACAAACTGAAGAGATCTTAATTTCTCTATGGGTTTTTATTATAGAAATCATTCAAGCAAACAAACATTCACATTACGGCATGGTACATATGCTTTGGTTTTTTCCTCTAACCTTGAAAAAAATAATAGTAATATGAAACTTAAAAGCTCAAATGCTTTACATTTAATTCTACCTAGTATCTAACTTCAATGGGATCTTATGCCAGCTATTTAAAATCCACTATATATAGAATATTTTTAATAGAAAAAAAAATCCAGTATTGTTTAGAACATCAAAATATAGATCTTTTACGCAATTTTCAAAAAATAACCAGTAAATACATTTTTTAAAAAACTTATGAGCCATTGAATGAATGATCTGCAAAACTTGAGGCAAAATCCTGTTCACCTAAAGGAAATTAAGCATTATCCATTTTTTACCATTGTATACAGTCTTGACACTTCTGTACCTGAGCTTACAGGCTTCTCAAACAATTTGGGCTGGTAGGTTTAAACATCATTCTTGTTATTTTTACAGCACCACACAGAGGAATTTCGTTTTGATAGTTTTAAGCACACTTTTGTGAAATACGTTCATGGAGAAATGATCACACTAAAGTTGACAATCTGATTACCTAATTTCAAAATAGCATAAATAAAAATGGCAGCACTAGCAAACAAAGCTTCTATTATAGAGATTTATAACAGAAAAGCTGAGTGAACTTTAATTACAGCAGCATTTCCCATGCCACTGTATTATTGACAGATCTATTGCCTCCTGGTCCAAGCTAGGATTATAGCTTTACTCAAGGGCTTTCTGTTTGAGGACCTACAGCATAAGCTTTCTATGACAAAGTGCATGAGGAAAGAGTCTAGAATTGCACTAAAATCTAAATCAGCCTAGCTCAGTGTGTTTTTCAAAATGAAAATCTGGCATCCTATGGGAGTCCTGATCTCTTCTAGAGCAAGCTAAGTCCAGCAACGGCACAAGGCAGGATACAGTTCTGAGATAATGGGAGTGGGAGCCATAAAACAGCTAGATGAGACTGGTAGTATCGAACAAACATTAAAGCAACATCACAGTTGAGGAATCAAGCACTCAAAAAATCAGGAAATTCAAGTGTTATAATTACTTCTTCTCTACTAGCTCAGACACCTTGCACATAGCCTACTTTCAGTGGCATAAATTAGGCAATTAAGATAGAAGTCTGGTCTAGGTAATACTCTGAGTCCCATCTCCAGCTGCTACAAAACATCCTGTCTCCATTAAAGCCACTGTAGCTTTGCAGAATTAGATCAGCTGAGAATCTGGTGTAACAGAATATGTTACTGCAGTCATTAAGTAGCTGAGTTAGAAGGTGCAGAAGCAGGCTAGAGGTTTCGCAAGCCTGATGCTTTCTTTACCTTGCTTATCTCAGGGATAGTTGGGGGGAGTGAAATAAAATTTGTGAGTGTTTTTAAAAAGGTAAAAGAAAATTTTAAGAGCATCCAATGCCTAATACTGCTAAGGATGAAACAAGTCTGTCTTCCTCACATTCTTAGTAACAATCATCATAAAGAGTCACTAAAGGCTATGAATTTCAAGAAAAAGCTGATACCAAATTGGTCACTGGGAATGCCAAAAGTGAAGTTGAACCTTTATAGACCTTTATAGCATAATGAACTCACAACTTGCACTGTGCTTTCAGGGATTTCTTCAGACTCAGCTAAGGCTGTTGTGAGACCTCAGCTTGATGGGACTGCATGACAGAGGAACAGAGGAAGGCAAATCATGAAATCATTTCACCTCCTTGACTGAATTCCAGCTGCAGTCTGTGCAAACAAATTCTGCTGCCAGACAACTTTAACTCCAGCCATTCCTTTAAGGTCATTAAGGATTTTCATACCTGGAGGACAGACATACATGCAAACACAACCTGTACCCATCTTTATACATCTGTCTACCTGGAAGGCTCTAGTGAAGCAAAAAATTTTCCCAACAGAGATGATTCTCCTCTGGGCATGTGCTGTGGAAAGCCAGAATGTAGCAGCAAAATCAAACTCCTTGTCTTTAGCTACATAATATACCAATTTCTGCCGCATAGAAGAATCTCAATCCACACCTAGCAAAAGCTACAAAAAAATCCCATACCTCCATATGCAAAAACATAGGCAACTCTGAAACCATCAGTAGTTAATGTGCTATGTCTAGCTGAACAATTGTAAATCTCAATGCTATTTTTGGTGATATCTTAAAAATTAGATGCAAGGACTGGAAAGCCAGTTGTGAGAACATCTGGAGAAACACACAATATGTGATTTCCTCTGTCACTGACTTGTAAGAGTGTTTATCTAGTTGCTACTTTTCCTTTCAGTGATCTAAACCTCCAGAAGGTGAAAATACATGCTGCCCTGAGAGGCTGAAAATATTCTTATTTGCCATCCAGATGCTTTTATGTCATGCCACATGGGCAGACCTGCAAAAAGGGGTGTGTTAGAGTAACACAAGTTCTGCTTCACTCCAGGTCTAGTTTCTTGAGTTTTTTTTAAAAAGCTCGTCTGGGTCTTATTTGTTGTAAGTTATCACATTTGGACTGAAGTTCTTCACCTTAAACCTTCAAACTCATTCATTCAAACAAGTGCCCTTTCCTTGGAATTTATATGAGTAATAAAGCTTCTTTTCAGAGCATCACTTTGGGGACCAACAGATGAAAGAATTCATAGCTGAAAATTCCATCAAAGGCCACAGCTTCTGCTTGAGCCAGACAGAGTTCTCTCACTTCTGCATTAGCACCATGATTGAGTGGGGAAAAATTAGGCTACTACAGAAGTTTATGAAGGAAATGTGGAGGGTTCTGACAAAGGACTGAATATTGGCTCAAGTCTTGGAAAAATCACATCCTGAGACTCCTGGGAGTCATTGCTCAATTACTTGAGCAATTCATTTGCTTTTTCTCATGTATTATATCCAAGAAGAGCATTTCCCTTTCTAATAATGCGTGTTTCTAGATCTTGTAGTCTGAAATGAATATAATTAAAAGAAAACGATGTTATGGAGGGGTATCACACTAGTGACAATATAAGCCACATATATGTAAATATGATAAATCATCAGAACTAAGCCATCAAAGTAATAATGAGAACTTCCCAGTTTTTCTCTTGATCTCTGTTTTTACCATAAACAGATATGGCTTGCAGAGAGCATGCCAAGCTTCCTCACCAAAATGGAACCCCTCTTTGAGAGGAGGTCTGATCTGAATACACTCTTGATGCTGTAAATGTTCTGGATGGATGGAGTTTGGAACAAGATGAGAGAACTGCTAAGACTGCTACCAGACCACCCAAGTCTCTCACTGATGCCATGAAGAATAACACTGTGATGAGACCAGCTAAAAGGTGAATTAAGAAGATCTTGCTGACTGGTCCTGAATTCTAAGTAGTAGTCAAAGCAACATTTAGCATTTCCAGTATTATTATATTTTTGCTTCATTTGCCCTCTTACTGCATCAGAGCTTCTTTACATATATTTCCTCCTTCTCCTCCTCTACAGCCTGGTGCACTCTGTTATTTTCATCTCTATCCTTGTTCCTCATCTGCTGTTTTGTATTCCCTCACAGGTTATGAATTCATATCTTATTTAGGGAAGCTGAAAGCCTACAAAATACTGCCAGATCTGTTCTGCGTCCAGTATTCCTATACAAAGTCCCAGGAAAATTGTCAGCGTAAAACAATCAAATAAAAAATTCATTTCAGGATCCTTGGAAACATGATATTTAGAAATCTCTTGAGAGTCAGTGAGGGTTTTTTGTCTGGTTGGTTTTTTAAGTTCTATATTTGTGTACCCAGGCTCTACTGCTACATTGAGTAAAGCTATTGTTTCTCTGCTATAACATTAAGGCCATATGCATTCATGCAGGACTGCTCACAACCCTGCTCACGATAGTCTGTGCCTAACTCTTGCGTTGCACAGGGATGCTCGTCCTCGTGCATTCTGCAACAGCTTATCACAACTACACTGCTTCCAGGCTTCATGGTTTTTGCCGAGATCGAGAGACAAACTGGCAGGTATCTGTCCTCATGTTGCTCAGTAAAGAGCTAGAATTAGCAATGCCGAGACAGCTGTAATTCGGAACCATCATTACAAAGATGTTTGAGCCTTGTTGATAGCAGGTGTGTGACACCAAAGCAAACAACAGCTAAAAACGGGATGGCTGTCACTCAGGGGCCCACAGTGACATCTACTGGAATGATTCCGTTTGAAGTACCACTAGAAAACATTGCTAAGGTTCACAGAAGAGCCTTTTTTTATCTTTCAATATCAAAGGCATGAAAATCAAGAATACAAAATCATCTATAATCTTGAAAGATGAGCAGACCATGTAAGAATCCAGTGCCTGAGTGTGAAGGCAGGCTACAGAGAGCCAGAACCTGGGTCACACTGGAAAATGAATCCTAAACACTTTGGGATGCCTCTCTCCTACTCAATTGTTTTCTTCATGCTGAAGACTAAATAATAAATACCCTTAGCACTCCCATAGTGTAATCAGAGATAATGTGTACACAAGCTGGCATTTCTTTTGATCATTTCATTGAAAGCATGGCTCCTGATAGGAGTGGGAGAGTTGCCAGGTTTCTAAGACAGTGTTAAATCCTTCCAAATTTTCCCAATCGCAGATTTTTTTCTCTTCTTCAAAGCAGGGTATTAAAATCCTCGAAATCTAAATTGACCAACACGAGCATACTCCTAGAGCATATCAACCACATTTGAAAACTTGGAACTGCTTTTCAGTAGCAGTTGTAATAGGATTTTAACAATGCTAATTCCATTCAGCAGTTCTACTTCCATGTCCTTCTCCTTTTTTTTTTTTTTTTTTTTTTTTTTTTTGCTGCTGTTGTTGTTAACTGAAGTGTCTTTCTGTAAAGCTGAAGAGCTTCACAGCTTTAACAAGCAACAACTTTGGCACTGTGGGTCAAGCCTTTTCAGGTCACCTTTCTATATGCTAAGAGCAGGTACACACAAGCAAGACGCCTTGATCATCCTGCTGATGAGGGCATGCGTTTCATTTTAGGATATGTACAAGTGTCCAGCCCCAGCATGGAGACTGTAAGGAGAGGCCTGCTAAGTCAGGATTTTTCTGAACAGCAGCATCTATGAGAAAAAAGAAGCTGTCAGTCAATAACAAAATCTGGGAAGGAGTACACAGAAGTCAATGCGGGACTCAGAGCAGTCATGAGGTTCCGCATCTTGAAGCTTCCAGGAGGCAACAGCAGAAGAGAGTGGGAAGGAAGCTGCAGGAGAAACAGGCCTCACCAAAACTGGAATGGGAAGAAAGCTCTTTGACAATTCCTTGTAAAAAACGCAGTAACAAGTCTTATGTACTCTCCTGTACCAAAACCTTGCAGAATCACAACACCTTTCCTCCCTTAAAATACAAAGTGAAATAAGGAAGCCACCAGAGTTGAGTCATGAATTTTCGAAATCCAAATCAACTTTTTAATTTTAAAACTTTAGGTACCCAGTTACAAAGCCTTGACCAATTTACTGCCATGATCATAAATTTGCTCCTTGTCTGGGCATGCAAAACTTATCATGCTATTACCTAGGGTACCCTCATCTCTAAAATGTGTGCCCAGTCTATCTATAAATGGCAAGGTAAGAGAGTCACTATCATGATAAGCAGTGTTAGATGGAACTGGGAACCTGCCTGCCCTATCCAACGGGTAAGGACACAGAAAATGGGCGTTGTGGAGAACCTGACATGGCCTGTAACATGCAGGCTCAGCACTCTGTGCTATAAGGGCTTCCCTGAAGTTAGATGTATATATATAGCTCAGCTGCTTAGACCACCCACATCAATTTACCTATCTCATGTGAAGAGCTAAGAAAAGACAAAAAGATAGAAAAAAGACAAGAAGACTCCAGAATTACCAGTAGCCTACTGGTTACATCATTCACCCAGTGTATGTGAGATCATATTTCAAATCACAGTTACTCAGGACAAGGCTAATTGCATTTTTTTAAAGGGCTTTATCCTGTTTTGGAAGTGTGGAGACTTCAGCAACACCAAGGTCTAACCAGGAAAACCTGTCAGGAGGGAGATGTCACCAGTATGTAAGACTTCATTTGTAGATAGCTGAGTGACAATTCAGAATGTGAATTACTAAGGGTGAGCTGTGATGACTAAAGGGGCAAAAAGTGCTTTAAATCATAGATCCAAATAAGGTTTAAAAATAAAATCTGGTTGTCGCATCCTTGAGTACTGTAGATTCAAAACTGAACAGACACATTATACAGCTATTCAGTTAAAAGACAGAAGAATGGAGAAGAAAAAAAAAAAGTCAAAATCAGACAGGACAGCTGTCTAGATATTTACATAAACAGAATGGGAACAGGTTTTCTGCTTTAATTTCAACAAAGAAATATCTCACTCATGGAGGATCTGGCCAAAGTTTTCAGACTGTATGAAATTCTAACAAATTCCCATTAATTTGAATATGGGAAGTAAGATATTTGATTAAATTCTAAATGTGCTTCTAATTCATCAGACTGTTCTGCAACTACCAATTATAAAACCCAACATTTTTTGAGGATAAAAATTTAATGTTTTGACTTCGATGAGACTTCATGTATTTGAAGTTAAACATGTATTTAAGAGCTTTTCTGGCTGTAGGCCTGACAACAGATCCTCTATTCTTTAGTGTTATTGGAAAAGAAAACAAGCAGTAGTACCAGTTTTCATTTTTTCTCTAATAAATTCTAATACTTGGCTTTTAGAAGGTGTTTCCATAGGTTTCTTAAGAAACATTAAAACTTGGTGAACCTGCAAACCTCTCTTTCTTGGACTGGATTTAAAATAAAAAACATGGGATTTCTATTTGGCAGAATTGGTCAGGTTGGATATTTTTATGTTTATGATCTTGGGAAATATGGGAATATATAACCCTGGAAAAAAAAAAGATCTGAACTGCAACTCCCATAGTATACTTCATCAACGCAGGAAGATTCAGTTTAATGTTGAAATGATCCAAGATAAACTCTTCTGAATAAATGAAGCAAACTGAGCTATTTCTATTCAAGTGATCTAATACAAAGTTAAATATTTTCTTGCTATTATTGGTAAAAAAGTTTATTTTCTCTCTCCCAAGATTAGGAAAAATTATTTGTTAAAATTGTAAAAATAAATTACTCCTATTTTTAATTGAAAATTCAGTTATGCAGAAAATAGAAATTTCTCTGACACACCATCGTAACTTATTTATATGAGTTTCACTGCTATAATACACCTCAGCTACTGACACTCTTACCAGATTAAAACATTTTGAAGGCTCGATAGCATTTCTCTTCATTTCATCCATGTGTCTGTTGATGTTTATGTAGATGGTGCTGAACAGGATTCTCATTTGGTTCAAATCTTGGATCCTTATTTCAAGTTCCTAATTGGTTCAAAATTTGAAATCCATAATAAAATAGTCTGACATACAGAATATTTCCCATTTTCTAATTCTTCTCTTAAATTTTATTCTTGAAAGCTGTAAGTATTTGGTTTATTTACCAGAACCTACATGATTCGATTGTGAACATTCCCTTGAATTAATTAAAAAAGCTTCCACATGAACAAGAATCAATGTTGTTCCCTAAAAACCTGAAGGGTGCCTTAACTTCTTATAATTTCTGAAATTTGAGATTAGACAACCCTTTCTGAGTCACTGTTTGATCAATCTTATCAATATATTGAAAATAATGGTCTGATTTTCAATGACATTTTAAAAATTCTATATATTACAAGAAATATTTTACACAGCTGTAAACAATGTTTGAAACGAAAGGGCTTTTGTTTTCTTCAAGCCAAAATGACCAGGATACAAATTCTTCTTCAAGACAATATAGTAATTTCACTGACAACCTGTATTAACACTATACGTAGGACCATTTTTAAATGCCAAATCCTCATCCCCTGACTTGAAGGATATCACCAAAATTCAAAGAGAAAAATTAAGAAACAGAATGGAATATGATCAAACTATTACAGAAACATAAATTGCTTATCATTACGAAGAAGGAGAGAAAAGCACGTCTGTGATAAAGCACTATTCTGTAAAAATATTAAACAGTCACTTAGTACAACTAACAGCTCTAATGCTCCAAGAACTTCAAAAATTTCTCAACTAGAAAGGTACTAGTGCCAAAAATGCTTCAAACAGGCTTTTAAGAAGTTGTGCCACCTGCTATGTTAACACTGCAATTTTTTATCATTGGCTAAAGTTACAACAGTTTATGAAATGGGTGAAATATTTTTCACCCTTTCCACTGGCCTCACAGTTATCTTATTATCTTGTCCACCCAGTAAGAAGACAAGATGTAAGAGACATTCTCTAATTAGACTGCAACATTATTAGCTCATCTAGAAACCACTTGGCAATATATCACAGAGGAGAAGGTTTTCCTTTTTTAATTCCTCTTTTAATCACTTCCAGCTGTTTGAGTGCTGTCATCACTCCTTTGCCCTGCTTCAGACCACTTCAAGCATTCTCCTGGGATGCCTCTGAACCTGCCCCCTTGCAAGCATTAACACAAGTGGTATGAGGAAGTGCCTCCTCACTGCTTAATATATACACAGGCTCAAATACTCATTCTAATTTGCAACTATTAGGTAATCAGACCCCTCTATAGAATTACTGCCTCAAGACATGGCAACAATTAATTTGATGCCAGACAGGTGGCAATTCCCTTCTTGCTGCCATGCAACAAAGCACCTTCTTCCTGGCCAGGCCAGCATATTCCATCAAACCCTGTTTCTTCAGTGTTAACTGGTAAGTAATTATGAGCATTCTCTGCTCATGTCTATTTGTGACCAGCTGCTGGTTCTCCTTGTCAGCCCACAGGAGCACAGGCCATTGCAATGGAGCATTTTACTCAGCATATAGTCAGCTGGAGCTTGGCCACAGATCTCTCTGTAACCTGCTAAATACTCATACTCCATCAAATTTCAAACTTTCCTCATGTGGATATATGATTGTTATGTTTTCTAACAAAAAGTCAAGGAAGGGCACTATCCAGTCCTGATTAGCAGGACAATCCCAACAAATGCCTTGTTTTTACTGGTGGTCTACTGACTGATATGTCCCTTAGCTCCAAGCACCCAAATTATAGAGTATAGAGCATCTCTTGGGATCTCTTTGATGTAGTAACAATGCTTTCAAACATCATAATTAAAAAGCCACTACAAAGGCCTAGGTAAAGGATACAAAAGTTGGTGAATGACAAAGGTGTAAAAGTAGGTGATGATACTGTATTACCAAACACATACCTGATTTGCAGGAATAATGTAAACCAAAATCAAACCCAGCCTTAGGCATTAACACTTTTTTTTTTTTTGCTACACCACAAACAACATGGGAACCTTAATGCCTCACAGCTCTATGTCTCAATGTTTAATGTGACCATGCCCAAATATGAACCAGTCCACTAGTCATTTAATTAGAAGTAGAACAGGCATAACAAATTAAATGCCAGGCACTAACCACCCCCAGCAACTCAAGACCTAGTTGTTCACATTGTGCCCCAGTGATACTCTTAGCCCAGAAATTCATTCTTTCATTTATCAACTATTCTCTCAAGTAATTACTTTGGCAAAGTGCAGAGGAATTGATAAATCATGGTGAACAGAGTGGCAGACATCCCTGCTCCTGAAGCTGGTTATTTGATTGCCCAAATTCTTTTCTGAATGTTGCTGATTTTAATCTGTGTTTTACAGGGCAACAGGCTGTTCCTCTATCTCTGCCAGGGGAGTAGGGAGGTAGGTTTGAGGCAGATTTATGAAGAAACGATAATCCTTGAATAAATTGAAATTTCATCAATCTTCAACAGCAAATTCTCATTCTATTTAGCATGTGTTTGAAGCACTCTGGTGAAATGGAACTGGTGGAGGCACAGCCAGCTGCTGCCATGTACACAGAAAGATGACTTCAGTTTGTGAGGCATGACACAAAAAGTACATGTAACAGCACAAGACATCTCTTAATCATACAGAGAGCTGTTCCAAGGCCTTCCTCTGCTTGTTTCTTTTCTCTCCCCCTTAGAAGGCACTCAGCCCCTCTGTAGCATCTGTACATTTTTTTCCATAGATTTCTATGTCTTCTCACTACACAGAGACATTGCTGAAGCCTACAGAAGGAACTAAATAAACTCTGGCTATACTATTCCAGAAGATGATCAAAATCAGCTACTTAGAAAGCAGTTTATAAAATGCTAGCTGCAGTAAGCTCAGCACTAAATATTACTATCAACATCCTTCAATTTTTCACTCTCAAACACATCAACTCTGTCTCCTGAAGTGGTTTCTCATTCAAACCGTAAAGAATCATGCTGACATACTGCATTCCAAACACATATAAAGCTTCACAATGATCAAAGATGACAATGCCAACACTTGCAAAAGATGTTTTTTAAAACACTCTCTTTCTAACACTCAAATTCTTTAAATCAACAGCCTTATTTTCTTTCCTGCTTAAATTGTAAGAACAATGTTTTAATGGGTGACATATAGTCCCCAGTGTACACATAGTCCCCAGTGTAGGGGAAAGGGACCTGGGGGTCCTGGTGGACAGCAGGATGACCATGAGCCAGCACTGGGCCCTTGTGGCCAGGAAGGCCAATGGCATCCTGGGGTGTATTAGAAGGGGGGTGGTTAGTAGGTCGAGAGAGGTTCTCCTTCCCCTCTACTCTGCCCTGATGAGACCTCATCTGGAATATTGTGTCCAGTTCTGGGCCCCTCAGTTCAAGAAGGATAGGGAACTGCTGGAGAGAGTCCAGCGCAGGGCCACAAAGATGATTAAGGGAGTGGGGCATCTCCCTTATGAGGAAAGGCTGAGGGAGCTGGGTCTCTTCAGCTTGGAGAAGAGGAGACTGAGGGGTGACCTCATCAATGTTTATAAATATATAAAGAGTGGGTGTCACGAGGATGGAGCCAGGCTCTTCTCGGTGACAACCAACAGTAAGACAAGGGGTAATGGGTTCAAACTGGAACACAAGAGGTTCCACTTAAATTTGAGAAGAAACTTCTTCTCAGTGAGGGTGACGGAACACTGGAACAGGCTGCCCAGGGAGGTTGTGGAGTCTTCTTCTCTGGAGACATTCAAAACCCGCCTGGACGCCTTCCTGTGTAACCTCACCTAGGTGTTCCTGCCCTGGCAGGGGGATTGGACTAGATGATCTTTCGAGGTCCCTTCCAATCCCTAACATTCTGTGATTCTGTGATATGTTTGTAGTACAGTTTGCATTTCCTGTTTATATTGTGTTTCACTCCCTCCTGCAAGCACTCCTGCAGGCTTTTCTCTCACAGTTTCTTTCTTTGCCTCTAGAACTCAAAGTTATAGTGAAAATGTCAATACGAATAATATTCTCCAAACCCACAGCCAGTTAATGCTGTGTTTCTGTCTATTGACAAAAACAACCAATCCTTTTCAGCCTTCTTAGGAAGTAAATGTACCAGAGACATTTACAAGACTTCCCAGAAAAAAAAAAACGTGAGGGCAAAAACTTTTAAACCTCTGGCACGCAATGAAGAGCATTTCCCATCAGAACAGTACATTTATACAATATTCACATATATGTTTTCACCAATTCATATGGAATGGTCCCAGTTATACAGAGACTGACAGTAACTTCCACAGCTTAATGAGAACAAGCTTTTCCTTCTAGAATTTAAAGACAGAAGGGCCCAATTAAAATGGTCTAGCTCAGCTGCAGAACACCAACAGCCATAGAAAGTCATCCAGTCGTTTCCATGTCGAGTCAAAATAATTCACAGATGCATTAGCACATGTATCTGTCAAAAAGTATCCAGTTCCACTTGAAGATTTTTCCCAGGGAACAATATATCCTTTCCTGCTTTTTGTTTTTCTTATCTAGCTGATCTTTGTATGTCTTTATTTCATAAAGAAATTTCCAGAGTCAGGTATATTTCTCTCACACAGAAGATTTTAGGCATCAGTAGTTATTTTTTAACTTTCTTTTCAGCATATTAATATTTATACACGGTATTTATAAATTAAAGAAGAAAAATCTCAAAAATATGCTGCTTAGTCTTTGGGTATGAATAGCATGACTCATAAAGACTTACATGTTAACAAAGTTAATACGAATCGTGCACTGTACCAAATGTTCCCTTATCCAGGATCTAACAACTCCTGAAATTCTGCTTACTGTGAAGAACAAAATGGCTCAATGTCCCTCATGTAGCTTGGGCTATAAGGCTGTTTTAGTCATGGTAGTTTGGTTAGTTTCCAGGTTCATTATATACAGGGCAGCATATTGATAAGCATCAAAGACAGTTTTTCTTCCACTTTTCCAAGCAATTTTGGATGGCCCATCATCCTGGACACCTGTGAGTCACAGTGCAGGCTGCTCACAGCAGAGCGATGATGTATAGAGATTCCCACACAGCTATCATCATGTCAGGAAAAGGTTTTGTTTCACTCAACGTACCTTTTGAAAAAAATAGTTTTCTACATTTCAAATATTTCAAAATCCTTAATTCCAGTACTAATATTATTATTATAGTATTAGTATGAGTATAGTATTAGTATTAGTATTTGGTGAGCATTTCTTGTCCTTGCACAGCTCATTAACTCTTCCCTCTAGTGGCTTAATTTTGGACAAACGTCAGGTTCCAGTTTTTCCTGCTACTCAGACAATGCTATAATGGAAGCACAGGATCCTCTTTAGAGTGCGTAGGTCATATACACTCTACCAAGGGTTCGTGGACTCCTAAGGAATGCTCTTACCGCTAAATGAAAAGGCAGCCAAGGAGCAAATCTGAGTACCAAACTATTTGCATTGCTTCATTGTTAGTTCAATTTTAGACCTGTTTTAAAAAGCACAGAAGAGTTCTCTAGTGTCTGCTATCCAAGAAGAAAGCTCTAGGCAGTGTTAACCTAAGTCAGTCAGCACCACTCAGCCTTAGAAGCAAGAACTATTCTCTGGCCTTTTATTTAGCAGTAACTAGGCTTTCATTTAGCCATAACTATAGGAACATTCCTGGGTGAGGCAGGGGTGCAGAAAACCATTCCTTCCTTTTTCCTCAGTTGAACTCAGAAATAAATCTTTACAAGGTGTGTTCAAGAAGAAAGCCTACTAGTTTTGGTAATTTTTGCTAAATGGAGAGAGAACTGCAAAACATGTTTGAGAAACCACCTGTACTGCTTGGAAGATCAAGGCAGGGGTGGGGGTGGGGGGAGGCGGAAGTGTTTGAATGCAGCTGAAGAAAATAAAGGCTCTGATTTAGTGGGGGTTTGGTTGGTTGGGTTTTGGGGTAGGGAAAGATGAATTACATATCCAGATATTAGCTGCTACAAGTGTTTCATCTAAAGCCTGAAAGGCAAATATAATGAATTTTGCTCATAACTTTAAATTAGCTCCAAGTAGTTAATTAGTTCAATGTAATTCTGGCAGTCTCCCTTCCCCCTCACTTTCTTTCTCCCATTTTGAGCACTGTATTTATAAACAAACAAAAAGTCACAAAATAGACCAAACCCTAAATGTACAATTCCCAACTGCCAGAGACATCTCATTCACATCACTAATTCAGTTGTTTCATACTCACTACTTGCCTATTCTAGAGATAATTTAAAACCTAATGTTGGTGTCTGAATTTTCATATTTAACAGCAACATTCAGTGGAAGGCCCTTTTTTCTTTCTTTTTTTCTTTTTTTTTTTAACAGAAAGATTCTGCAGCAGCTGTCAGAAGATATCTTGTGTCTAAGATCAGTTCCATGGATATAGATAATTAGCTGTATGTTATCCTCCACCAGCACAGCTGCTTGGCCCAGTATGATTAATTCCCCACTGCCAATGTACATCACAGGCAGAAGTACTCCTTGCATAAATTTTAAGGGGAACTCAGACGGAAGGGTTCATTTTGCTATCCTATGCCACAGTTTTTAAATCCTGTCTGCTCTCCCTCTTCCTGTTTATTGCAAAGCCTTTACTTTTGCCATATCTTCCATTAATATCCTGTATTTTTACTGATGTCCACAGCTACAGTTGAAATTACCTAATTTATCATATCCATTCATAATTCAAGTCAGCAATATCACTAGTACATAAAACTTAATTTCAGTGGTTATCTACAATGAATGCCAAGTGAAATGAAAAAGGTACACCCATAACTCATTCCCAGAAACCTCTATCCAGTCTTTCATGCCTCTATTTCCAACCATGTCACTTGGTGAGGAAAACTAACACTTCTTATCTTCAAACAAATACTAACATAGTTCAGCTGGTGATGAAACATTATCTTAATCCTACATAGTTGGCAAAAGACAGTGAAACAGACTGAAAAGACTGATGTCAAAATTACTTTCCACATAGATTAAAATAGAAATATTAGAAGACTGAATAGTTTTCTAAAATCATCAATTTACTATAAAAGAGAGGATTGTGATGAAAATCTTTGTATCCTGCATGTGAATGAGAAGGAAAATGAATAGCAGACAATTAAGTGGATTGCTCTAATATCATTAGAAAATAAGGAAACTTGAAAAATGCTGCCCAACTGTAATCTTTGTACTTTCTTTCCTTTTGCACAAAACTCAAGAGGGGGGTAAAAATCTGAAGTTACAAAAATGGCAAAATTAAAATAAGATATAGAGAAAGAGGAGATCATACTCTAGAAACAGACACACACAAAACCAGGACATTAAGAATAAAATGAGAATAGGAGACCATTAATTGTAATAATATAGTATTTAGGCTTATAAACACCATTTAGATAGTGCATGGTGAACTGGTAGTCATAGATAGGATTTTAAATGTTCTGTCCTTCAATTATTTTATACAGTGCCAAGAGGAGCATTTTTTCCAGGAAATTTCAGGACTGAACATATTGCTGAATACCAGGACATCTGCAGGGGAAGATACATTTGGAGATCCACGATACAAGGCAGACACCTTCAAGTCAACACTGACAGCAACTGAATTCAATTACTACTAAGCAGAGAAATCCATTGATGACCTGGTTTCTGAACTTTACTATCAGATCTAGATCTGTTGGTTGCAGAAAAGAAACACATGTTCTTGAATAACAAAAGCTCCTCAGGAGCGTTTTCGTGCCAGGTATGGCTCATATTAGTACAAAAAAAATATCCTTTGGCAATTAAAAGAAGAAAAATCATGAGTTGCCTTAGAAATCAGTAATTAATGGTCAAGAACTGAATTCTACCCCTTTCCTGACAGGGAAAGCAAACAATGTATTTATCATTTTACTATACCTTAACAGTTTATTAAAAAAAAAAATATTTTAACGCAGTAAGAATTTTGAAGGGGGAGAAGAAAGAGGTTAAATACAATATGAATTTGTGTTGAAAGCCTAGCTCTACTGAATCCAGCAGTTTTGCTATTAAGCTCAACCAGGGCCAGATTTCACACACATTTTATGTGAAATAATCTTAGTCAAATTTCACCTGCAGCTGTTTCTGGTTTGTGTGAACTTTGGATGAGGGTCTGAATAGCATCTTATTTTAGACGTTTCTTTTTTTCTTCTCTTTTTTTTTTTTTTTTAAACAAAACCGAACAAAAACACAACCCAAAAAAAACCACAAATAAGGAAAAAGAATGCCAGTAAACAATAACTAAAATTCCAGAAATTATTGGCCACTTATTTTATACTGCAACAGTTTCATTCACTCCTAGAAACCAACAGGAAGAAGGAAGTCTGTGTATCTGAACATAACACCAGCTCATGAAGAATGGAGAACCTCAAGTCGAAAGAGCCCCAACTGATTGTTTCCCTGCATACGCACTTCAATTTTATTCTTATTAAAGTTAAGTGTAGAATGTGTGGTGCTCAGGAACAAGAGTGATGTATTATGTGTGAGGATGGGCCTATGCACATTAAAATTAATCTGGATTTTCACTAAACTAATACACCTGAGTAGGTCAACCAACTAAGAAAGGCCGATATTACTATCTTTCAATTCAGCTCAGTTGAAATTTCCTGTCTGGGAATGCCGAAGGTCACCACAATGATTAAGAGGACAGTCGATACATTTTGGAATTAAAATCCCCTGCAATTACGAGACTTTAAACATAGAAACCAAAAGAGGTTTGAGAAGGCTGAGAGCAGTCCCGCTGCATATGACAGTGATGTCGGCACTTTGCTCAGTAATGTAACTTTTGCAAGGGCCAATGAAAGTAGTAGAGCAAAAATCCCACCAATGACTCCCATACTTCCCACACTCTCTGTAGAGTATCTAGTAGATAACGTGTTATCCCAAGTCACCATCATAAGAAATACATTATACACATGCATATGCTTGAATATCTTATTTTTAGAGCTTTAAGATGCACCCTGCATGCTAACGAGACACTCAAAATGGAAATGGGGAGAAAAAGTAAATTTGCTCCTTAGAACTGCAGCACTGTCCACACCTGATCATCTACTATCTGTGAAACCAAGGTCAGAGCATTTCCAAAGAGGCACAAATTAGGATTGTCCTAAAAAAACCAGTCAAGTGTGCCATACTTCACAGGCACTGAATGAAAATATATCCCTTAGTACAAAATTTTTATGATATAAATGATAATTAATTGCTTAAGCCACATTCTTCTGTTCTCCCGTTATCCAATAAACTTTTAATGCAAGTTGCCATAGGTAAATAGCTGTAACTAAATGTCTCACCTGATCCAGAAACAAGCTGATTTGATCAGGCAGAGTCAGGCATCACCATGTCAAACACACACGTAGATTGACTCTAGGTTTATGAACTTAAGCTTTTCTGAATGTTTGGATATGACCCATAATCTCCATTCACTTTACCAGTCTTCCCTGTAATCAAAACATAATTCTTCCTTTAAAATGAAAGAGAAATAATTAGGTCAATATTTTGAACTGCAAACAAGCCTAAGAAAAAACTGCTGGCAACTCCTGCTCAGAGGGAAAAAAAATAAGGCAGAGAATGAAATCCATATAATAAATTATTCCACAAAAGCCATGTAACCCTCTGAATTATGCTCATATATTTTCTGGTTTTCATTTATATGGACATTGACCAGGGAAGCTATTTATACAGGAACATTTTCACACTGTCTGCAATATGCATGACATCGGTTTTGCTGCTGACTTTGAAGTGGGAAGTAGAATAAGACTGGCATCTATGGTGTGCAAATCATGGTGTGTTGGGCAGTCCACAAAAGAGCTGCTTATCAGAGTCTCTAAAGCTGTAAAAATATGTTAATTTTTTCCTAGGAGTGTGCATACTGAAAATACTGACAGTGCTAGTGGCACCTCAGAGTCAGCGATTTTGAATTTAAATCACGAAATAAAATTCCTCTCTCCTAACACTACAAGCAAAACTACGAATTTTTGAAATAATTTATAATGTTCTGGGAAGCTATATTGTGTTATTGACATTTATAAAAGACAAAAACCCCTCAGTAAAATAGAAAAAGAGAGAAGGAAAAAGTTGTTTATCTCTTTTGAGCTTCTCAGAGCTGAGCCAACTGTATTATATGCCTGTGCAGCAGGAATCAGATTGGTCTGGTTTTTATATTTATTTTTTTAATAATATAAGAGTGCTTGAATTCTCTTTTGAAACCGGGACAGTACTCATGCCAGCTTTGCTGCCAATTGATTGCTTAATTTCTCATTGACACAAATGGCCTGAGTAAGCTAAGGATGCTTGTTCATTTCCTGCTGACAAGTAGGTTTTGAACCCAAAATTTTATTGAGTCTTATCTGGTTTTGGACACTTCTGAAAGTAGACCTGATAGGACGTATTCTGTATCCTAAAACCAAAACTGAAAACGAAATAGCATTATAAAGGAATCTGGCTGTTTTTGAACGTTAAAGCATCTGCAACAGAGACCAAGGATGATTATTTTTAACTTATATCTGAGGGTATAAGAGGCCAGAGAAGTTAAAATCAAAGACAGCTAAAATGATACTGCCCAAATGTAATATACAGCAATTGTCTGGCTGAATAGGAAAATAATGAGGAAAAGGAAAAAAAATATATTGCAAAATTGACAATAAGGAACATTCTCAATTCCCCAGTACCAATGAGTGACAGAACTGCAAATAGGATGCCCAGACATCCCAACGTGCACACTGATGCCCAATACTGTCAACCTAGCAAACTTGTAGAAGTATACTTATCCCTTAATATTGCTAGTTACTGACTATCATTTCTACCCAAACCAATGCAAGTCACTATGTGTTATTTTTACATTTATCAAGAGATAAATAGGATTATTGGATAAACTGCCTCCAGTGAGTTGTGCAGCATTTTAGATATCCTGTGTTGGAGAAGATGTCATCTCCATACACAGGGGTATAAGACATAAACCACCTGAGCCATGGCACTGTCATGCAAAACAAGGGAAAGTGGATACCTCAAATAAAGCACTTTGAACAGGATAGGTAGAATGTTTAACATACATAGAACATTACAGATTTCCTTCCTCCAGAAACTGAGGAACAAGGAGGTGGAAAAGACTATGGTAATGAAAGTTTACCAAAAAACTAGAGGATTAGTAGGTGGGTGTTTTAGCTGAAAACTCTTCCATCACTGGATTCAAAACAAGCTTGTTCTGGCCTTGCCTCTCTCATATGACATAGAAGACAATGTTTTAGTTTTAAATTCCAATGCATACTATGTATATTTTGGGTAATTAATATTTATAATTAAATATATGTGTACACCATGTGTACACTACTGTATTTAAAGAGATGGGGCAAAAAGATCAGAGAACTGAAATAATTTTATTTGTGCAGTTTAACCTGGATTTTGTGTTTCAGGTATCAAATACTTAAAACAGTACTTGCAACCAGTATTTCACAGCCAACCCAGAGAGGAAATGTGTTTGGGTAAAATATATTTTACTGATTCTCCAAGTCAATAGGTGCAGTAAAATTATACTACAACTGACAAAACATCTATAAATGTGATTAGAATCACGTTTTTTATATCAGAGCAAAAGACAGGGCAAGAGTCAATTAATAGCTAGTTATTACATTTAGCCCAGTAATTCAGGCAATTTATCTTTCAATCTTGATATTGTCTATCTACACCTCTATAGATTTTCAGATGTTTTCTTATTAAATTTGCTAACAAAAACCACAGTTTTTACTGGGCACCTTGTCAAAGGTAATCCAAGTTTTTAAAGCAATGACTCATAATTTTTATTATCTAATAACAGTGGCCTGAAATTGAACACAAATCTGAAAATTCTCTTTGTGGTTAAGACTCAACAGCAACATGATACTTGAAGACAAGGTGGAACCACACATTTTTCATATTCTAAGATGTTTTCTAGTCCAGTGAAAATATATAAGCAACTATCATACCAAAACTGTTAAAACGTTGCCTTGTGACTACAATTCATATACTTCCATACGTTTGTTGACTACCTGGTTGGCCTCAATACCATTTGTTAAATAATTTCCAGAGGAAGCTTTTTGGGATATGAAATATAATTTGAGTGAGGAAAAAAACTGCAATCCATGTAATACATATATCTTTGTTAAAAAAAAAAAACAAAACAAAAAAACCCAAAAAACCCCAAAACTAAACTAAACAACCTCAAACCACTATTAAGGAACTATATTGTTTTACAAAATTCATACGTTGAGTGCAACATGCGTTCTTCTTTTCAACATGTCTCCAGCTTTCCTCTACGGTAAAATCTGAATACTTCCTTTGTAACTACAACAGGTTTTAATGTAAGCCCAACTATATGAGGATATACAATGCTATACAAATGTGCAATTTCTGACTGTTACTAACATTTTCATGGGAAACCAGCAGTACGGTGAAAAAACAGATGGAAAAAAAATGAAGACATATTTTCAAATTTAATGACTCTAATATCTACACTCTAATAAACACACTAATCAGAGCTTCAAGAGGGCAAATAATTCTGGTTACTTCATTAATAGTCTTAGAAAAAAAAAAAGAGAAAAGCTACAATATTTCCATCCCCTTTCTTTGAAACAAGAATTTTTTTAATGTTGATAGTGAAGAGAAAGTTACTTCAGAAACTCTTCTAAGGATATCCTTTTTGCGAAATTTATCAAGTCACATTATACGTAGCATCAGTATAGTTTCCTGTTTTTATTTTTGCGTCCTCATTTCACTTCCCGTCAGAATGCATACTTTTTGTTCAATAAGCTGCAGAAGCAATCAATAATCTTCATCCTTTCTCTTAAACCAGAATGTAAAATACTGCAAGTCTTGAAAATACGTTATTTTTAAATAGCACTCATTATCTCACAGAAAAATCCCCAAAATAGAGCTTAGATGAATTTTCATAGAGCAAGCTGTGAAATTTTACCCAATGTGTGATATAATACATAATTTTTCCACAATTCTGATTTTTACTTGCATTCTGAACAGATAAAACATAAAAATCAACATAAGTTCTGACTCAAACACAAGCTTAATGTCTGAGTGTGCACTTTCAGGAAACATATAGAATTCTAAAGAACTCAGACAAAATCTATCTATCTCAGCCAGATATCACACACAATAACCAGAATATCACACTACTCATTTTTGCTGAGCTTGCACAGAAATATCTTTCAAGCTATTTGACAGCATGATGTGATTCAAGCAGGTATCATTTAAATACTTACAATATGATTACTTAGATAAGGTTTCAATCATTTCTGTAAGCAATTTCAGGGTGAATAATACTTGGAAAAACACGGAAATTACTACAGCACTTCATGTCCATGCTTGCAAAAATATCGAATTTAATGTGTAGCATGAATCATTTTTAACCGTACTAAGAGCTTGAAATAGAAAGAAGCTATCTGGAATTTTTAATCAAAGCAAATTTTTGAAGGTACAGAATACTCCATAAACCAATAAATAAACAGTCTAAATTGACAAAACATCAAAAATCAGACTGCTTCAGCAGAAGCATATCCAGCCTGTGAAAATAATAATGGCTCTAACAGGATTCAAGTATTCAAACTTATCTCCAAAGGTACCTGTGCAATATTCATATTTGTACAGGAAAATTTTATTTTCTATAGCCAATTGTTTGACTAGCATCAGCATGTCAGATGTTCAGTTTCCAACCGTGTACTTAGGCCTGCCTGCTTGGCTAAGATAATGTAAAAATCCTCCAATTTCTAGTCTAACATTATCACCCACCTAGCTCAGGAGATGCTGGAAGAAAGCATGTAAAGTAATAGAACATAAAAAGCAACAGTTTCAACCAGCCCACTTTAAAGCTGCCAATTCTGATTTGATTTATACCAGTTTAAGTCAGAATCTCATTATATCTACATAACAATCTATCATCCTGACAAGAAGGCTAGGTGCCTTTGCAGGCCCAGGCTGCCCAACTGTTGCTGCAGTCCTACGAAGAAATGTTAATGTAGCTCTGCTGTTACATTCTAACATTTGATTTATTTAAGTTGGCAATAAAAAGAGACAGGGTGTGTTTGTGAAAGGTGGGATTTGGCTGGGTAGCTGTCAGATGGGGGATGCCTTTAGTTTGCGGGTTACCTCATCATTAACCGAAAGTGTGTCACCATCCTCCCCCTTCTCAGAACCTTTGCTAGGGTGCAGCAGCCATGGTACTGTACTCCAGGCTAAAGGAATTCCAGGAATTCCAGCTTAAATTACTGGAAGGAGTCCAGCGGAGAGCTACAAAGATAATTAGAGGTCTAGACCATTCTTTTTATGAGGAAAGACTGAGAGAGCTGGGTCTGCTTGGCCTGGAGAAGAGAAGGCTGAGAGGGGATCTTATTTATGCTTACAAATATCTCAAGGGTGGGCGTCAAGAGGATGGGACCAGACTCTTTTCAGTGGTGCCCAGCAATAGGAAGAGGGGCAATGGGCACAGACTGAAACATAGGAGGTTCCATCTGAATATGAGGAGAAACGTTTCTACTTTGAGAGTGACATAGCCCTGGAACAGGCTGCCCAGAGAGGTTGTGGAGTCTCTTTCTCTGGAGGCATTCAAAACCCACCTGGACACATTCCCGTTCAGTCTGCTCTAGACGAACCTGCTTTAGCGTGTGGGTTGGACTAGATGATCTCCAGAGGTCCTTTCCAACCCCAGCCATTCTGTGATTCTGTGAAATGCAAGCAGGGAGCATGGAGGTTCAGAAGAGCAGATGAACCCTGATGGCATGCCTCTCAAACCAATGCACTGTTTGCATTCACACATTAATTATTGTTTATATTTTTCTCTAATATGCATGTGTATTCTAAATGATCCACAAAAAGTGTACTCTTACAATTAAGAGTAATCTTCAGTTACTTCCAGCCAGTGTGTAGTCTCACCTGCCAATTAATTACGGAGCTCATGAAAAGTGTTTACAAATTAGGCAATTGAAAGGTGAAGTACATAGCAGAGTCATCCTGATAAAGCAGAAATAAAAATGCCCTAAGGTAATTTATGACTCTGTTCTTCTGTATACAACCAAAGACTGAAGGGAACACACTAAAACTCAACTGGCAATTTTCCAGGGTGTCAAAATGATGTTTTATACATAATAGGTCTCCACAACTCATAAGATTTATAGTGCATTCTGAAATTCGAGGCTCTTAATGGCAACAATAGATCAGTCTTTGTTTTACAACTTACAAATGCTTTTTAAGAGCCTTTTTCCTAACATTCTTTTGACTTCATAACAGCTGTAATTAATGTTGATGGGAGCTGTGCTCCCTAATTTTTCATGCTTTGCAGCAAGAAAGATGTACCATCAGTAATTTAAAAGTTAGAGAAAAAGAGGAATGTATTGCAGGAAAGTACTTGGGTCATTAATTTCAGTCACCTACAAATACATTTTATAATTGTTCTGATAAACTTCTCATGTTCCTTCTTCAGACTGCCCCTAAGAGTCTGACTGGAATTGCTAGGACTTTTCTAATTTCTAACCTTAAATATATTCATGCCAGTTTATACCGGCTTGCTTTTGTGCCAACATGGTATCCTGAATTAATCAGATAGGGATTTTTTTGAGAAAAGACACAATTATACTGTGGAATTCAGTGCCACAAGACGCTGGAAGTATAAACGGATAAATTAGAAAGTGTGAATTTACGTAAGAAATATATAAGTTCAAAAAATGATCAGATAAATTAACAGAAGTCCATCTAGGGCTATTAAAAATGCATATACAGCTTCCTGAAGGTACTGCACTTCAAAGCGAGAATGTAAAGTAAGAAAAAATACAATTCTGCACTTGTCAGTTCCTATGTTATTGCCATAAACATCCAATACTAGCTACTAGCAAAGAAAAGGCACTGGGATAGAAGATAGCTCCTAGACTGTCCCTGAACAATATTTTTCATGTAAATATAACTCAAGCAAAGTGCTTCATACTAGTCAAATATTCTTTCTCACTTTTTTGTTTTGTTTTGTTTTGTTTTCACTTTATCTAAATTGAGGAAAAGAAACCCCCTTCACTAAGTATGGAAATGTGCGGAAGGTCTCCAGTACAGTCATGGCTAGAATCTGTGATGAAATATCATTTTCTTTTATGAGACAATTAAGGATAACAGTGATTAAACACTTTTTTTTTTTCTTTCAAGGAATTCTTGAAAAAGCCTCTAGATATAAAATAAGAGTAGCCAAAAACAAGTCCATGATGCAACCCTTCATAAGTTATACCTTAAATAGCAACCTTTTGATTGGCCTTGGCCACGTGAAATAACTTTTCCTTTGGATTAATTGACTTTCAGTTACTATACAAAACACTGAATGTGACTTGACAGCAGTCGACATGACAGTAACAAGAAGACCAATCTTTGCTTCTGATCCATGTACTCTAAATGTATTGCCATGGAAATATTTATCCCTTTACCACTTTCATGCTGAGATCTGCTCCCTTGAATATGTCCAGATACGTATGTGATATGTGGGAAAGGTTTATCTCACAGGGGTAAAAGGATGCTGGGACAGGAATTAGCAGGGCTCATTTGGAGGGCTTTAAACTAGGTTCGAAGGGGGATGGGGTTGTAGCTGGGCTTGCATCAGTGGGGCAGCATGCTGGAATCCATAAAGACCGGGAGGCCCCTCAGGCCCCTAGGGTGAAATCAGTGTACTCGGCTCGCTCCCTGAAGTGCCTGTACACCAATGCGCGCAGCATGGGGAATAAGCAGGAGGAGTTAGAAACCTGCATTCAGTCAGGAGATTATGATCTGGTGGCATTAACAGAGACGTGGTGGGACAGCTCACATGACTGGAATGTGGTCATGGATGGCTATATCCTTTTCAGGAGAGACAGGCCAGCCAAGCGTGGTGGAGTTGCTCTTTACGTGACAGAGCAACTACAATGTATAGAGTACTGTCCAGGTGCGGTTGAGGAGCGAGTTGAGAGTCTGTGGGTAAGAATTAAGGGGCAGGCTGGCAGGGCTGATACTGTTGTGGGTGTCTATTACAGGCCACCAGATCAGAGTGAGGAAGTGGATGAGGCCTTCTACAGGCAGCTGAGCGCGGCCTCACAGTCACAGCCTCTGGTTGTTATGGGGGATTTTAACTACCCTGATGTTTGCTGGAAGGACTACTCAGCCAGCCAGCCTCAGTCTAGGAGGTTCCTCCAGTGCATTGATGACAACTTTCTGATGCAAATGGTGGAGGAGCCAACTAGGAGAGGTGCGCTGCTGGATCTCATCCTCGCTAACAAGGAGGGTCTGGTTGAAGCAGTAAAGGTTGGGGGCTGCCTTGGTTGCAGTGACCATGAAATGGTGGAGTTCAGGATCTCGTGTGGCAGGGAACAGAATAGCAAGCAGAATTGCAACCCTGGACTTCAGCATGGCCAACTTTGGCCTGTTCAAACAATTGCTGGGAGAAATCCCGTGGGCAAGGCTGCTGGAAGGTAAAGGGGCCCAAGATAGTTGGTTAGCATTCAGGGACTGCTTCTACCAAGCTCAAGAGCAGTGCATCCCGACATGCAGGAAGTCAAGGAGGGGAGCCAGGAGACCTGCTTGGTTAAACAGGGAACTGCTGGGCAAACTCAAGTGGAAGAGGAGGGTTTACAAATCATGGAAGGAGGGGCTGGCCACTTGAGAAGAATATAAGGTTGTTGTCAGAGGATGTAGGGAGGCAACTAGGAAAGCTAAGGCCTCCTTAGAGTTAAACCTGGCGAGAGGGGTCAAGGACAACAGGAAGAGGTTCTTCAAATACATGGCAGATAAAACTAACACCAGAGGCAATGTAGGCCCACTGATGAATGGGGTGGGTGCCCTGGTGACAGAAGATACAGGGATGGCAGAATTACTGAATGCCTTCTTTGTCTCTGTCTACTCTGACGGAGGCTGTCTTGAGGAGCCTTGTACCCCTGAGGCCCCAGAGGAAGGCAGGGCAATGGAGGAGTTTGCCTTAGTTGATGAGGACTGGGTTAGGGACCAGTTAAGCAATCTGGACATCCATAAATCCATGGGTCCTGATGGGATGCACCCACGGGTGCTGAGGGAGCTGGCTGAAGTCATTGCTGGACTGCTCTCCATCATCTTTGCCAAGTCTTGGGAAACAGGAGAGGTGCCTGAGGACTGGAGGAAAGCAAATGTCACTCCGGTCTTCAAAAAGGGCAAGAAGGAGGACTCGGGCAACTATAGACCGGTCAGCCTCACCTCCATCCCTGGGAAAGTGATGGAACACCTTATCCTTGATGCCATTTTAAGACATATCAAGGATAAGAGGGTCATCAGGGGCAGTCAACATGGCTTCAACAAGGGGAAGTCATGCTTGACCAACCTCATAGCCTTTTATGAAGACATAACCAGGTGGATTGGTGAAGGCAGAGTGCTGGATGTGGTCTACCTTGACTTCAGTAAAGCATTTGACACAGTCTCCCACAGCATCCTCATGGCTAAACTGAAGAAGTGTGGACTGGACGATCAGGTAGTGAGGTGGACCGCGAACTGGCTGAAGGAAAGAAGCCAGAGAGTCATGGTCAATGGGGCGGAATCTGGTTGGAGGCCTGTATCTAGTGGAGTCCCTCAAGGGTCAGTACTGAGACCAGTATTATTCAATATGTTCATCAACGACTTAGATGAGGGAATTGAGTGTACTGTCAGCAAGTTTGCTGATGACACCAAGCTGGGAGGAGTGGTTGACACACCAGAAGGCTGTGCTGCCATCCAGTGAGATCTGGACAGGCTAGAGAGTTGGGCGGGGAAAAAATTTAATGAAATATAATAAAGGAAAATGTAGAGTCTTGCATCTGGGCAGGAACAGCCCCAGGTTCCAGTATAGGCTGGGGAATGACCTATTGGAGAGCAGTGTAGGGGAAAGGGACCTGGGGGTCCTGGTGGACAGCAGGATGACCATGGGCCAGCACTGTGCCCTTGTGGCCAAGAAGGCCAATGGCATCCTGGGGTGTATTAGAAGGAGGGTGGTTATTAGGTTGAGAGAAGTTCTCCTTCCCCTCTACTCTGCCCTGGTGAGACCTCATCTGGAATATTGTGTCCAGTTCTGGGCCCCTCAGTTCAAGAAGGACAGGGAACTGCTGGAGAGAGTCCAGCGCAGAGCCACGAAGATGATTAAGGGAGTGGAGCATCTCCCTTATGAGGAAAGGCTGAGGGAGCTGGGTCTCTTTAGCTTGGAGAAGAGGAGACTGAGGGTTGACCTCATCAATGTTTATAAATATATAAAAGGTGGGTGTCACGAGGATGGAACCAGGTTCTTCTCGGTGACAACCAACAGTAAGACAAGGGGTAATGGGTTCAAGCTGGAACACAAGAGGTTCCACTTAAATTTGAGAAGAAACTTCTTCTCAGTCAGGGTGATGGAATGCTGGAACAGGCTGCCCAGGGGGGTTGTGGAGTCTTCTTCTCTGGAGACATTCAAAACCCGCCTGGACACCTTCCTGTGTAACCTCATCTGGGTGTTCCTGCTCTGGCAGGGGGATTGGACTAGATGATCTTTTGAGGTCCCTTCCAATCCCTAACATTCTGTGATTCTGTGATAAGACTGTTGGCCTATATATTTTAATAGTTGCTGAGGGAGAGACTGAGGGGCCATAGGAAGAGAGACAGGATGCCTATATAGCCTGAAGCAATATGTTTATGAAGATCCCCTCACAGCAAACTATGTCTCTTCCTGACTGAAGCAGACTTTCAATGTTGCCCCTAAACTATGATCAACCATAGATTTTTGACAAGTATCAAACCACATTACCATATAGAGTTATCAGGCAGGCAGAAAGCCCTGCCGTAAAGTTATATCTCCTGGCAGATACACTACAGCGCTGTCTTCTTTATAATTCAATGGGAATTTATTCAGGCAACAGGTACAGAGGCAGTCCTGAAAGTCTGATTCCAGCTCAAATCTCCAAAAAGGAATACGTGCTTCTCCAGAGACCAAGGTAGGCGAATGATTAGGTTGCTGCAGGGTTAAGGGGTAAAGGCTGCTTTCTCTTCTCAATGACTATGTTTTATTATCTATAAATAGTAAGATTTTGCTTGTTGGGTTTTCATAGAAAATAAAATACTAATGGACCACAAGGGCTCTCTAACTGCATATTTCAAGCAGCATGTGTGCTTTCAGCTGTAATCTGGAAACGCTGCCTCAAATGGTAACACACCGAGACCAAAATACTGATTTCTTTGAATTCCTTAGCAGAATTCTTCAAACCTTAGGAGCTTTACCTCTCCAACTCAGAGAATGATAGTCATTCAGAGATGAGTGTCAAAACTATTCCCTTGCCTGAAAAAAACCAATTTCATATTTCTAGTTACATATTCGTATTCCAGAATTATCTAAAATATAAAATTACATGTTTTAATCAGTACTCAATATTCATTGAAGAGGTATCATAGTTGCTTAATATGATAGAAATTAGGTCACCTTCAGTTTACTTATAAATTCCAGCTGTTCTCATTTAGATTTTTTAAGGAAAAAATAGCTTTTTTTTACATTAAGTGACTGTTTCTGGACTTCAGTTCCTACTTCATATTTTTGCATTGCAAAGATTTTTGTAGTACTTATTATCTTGAAAGCCTGAGCTTAGTGCTTTAATTTTTTGTATCCCCAGAAAATGCATCTATCCAGTTCAGGCTGTTAGGAGCAGTTTTCTATGGTCTAAATCTTAGAGAGGTTTGGGTTTATGACTGGAACCTAAATCAAAATGCTAAAAAGTAGCCTGCGTATAGGCTTTCCAGCTTACCCAAAAGACATTCCTTTGGATGCATGGTATCCCTCAACACTTCACCATGACATTAAATAGAGAAGGACAACCCCTCCTAAATCACTAAAAGCATCCCTGCATCAGCAAAGTGATGGCTGGGAGTTTCCCATCAGATGATCTGCACAGCCAGATGCAGAGATCACCACCATCCATAAACTGCAGGCTAAACATCTCTAGCATTGAAACCCAGGAATTCGCAGGTTTAGCTGTTTTTCTTTCAAGTTTAAGGATTAAATGCAGAAGAAGTGCAGTTATTTTAAGTGCTGGTCAGATGAAGTAGTATATGCCATAACACAGCATAAAGACACTAAGCCAGATCAGCTTTCCATTAAACAGAATAGAAAAACTGCCACTGACTATGGTCTTCAGCTGAGGCTCATTGTTTTTGAATTTAAGCCACACTATACAACTCTAAAATGTGCTTCAAGATCACAAATGCTTATCTGGAAAGTAATGAGGAATTTGGAGTAGTATGTCTGGGAGGATTCTGGAGCAAAGAAGACAGAGAAGTTCTCAAGAGTAATTAGCTGACTTAAGTGACAAATTTTAGTTATGTTTCTGCACTATCTCAATGTTATGAATGACATCTTCTTATATATAGACATTTTCAGAAGTTAAATGGTTTATTGTTGTAAAACCAAAATGAAAACTGAAAGATTCATAATTTGGAGAAGCTTATCAAATTCCACTTCTAAAAGGAAGGAAAATAAATGAAAATTTACCAAAAAGGAGCAGGTGTTACTCAACCTGAAAAGAGCTCTAGCTCAGAACCACAATTTTAAGCACTCAACATCTACAATTAGGGTCAGATTCAAAATAAGTTGCCAAATGCATGAAGGCCTAATACATCCCACTGGATATCTTTCTAGTTAAAGACTAACTTTCAGCATCAAACTCTGAACAAAAGGAACATAAGCTTCTGTTTTGAGATACTGAGCAGTCATTGGTCAGAGAATTTTCCAAAAAATTATTCTTTTTATCAGGATACAAAGATAAATTCAACCTCAGTACCCTGTAAAATAGGACTTTGATCTGCAAAATATCACCTAATGTCTTGTTTTAACATTGAAGCATCTGTATTTGTCATTTCAATACTGTTTCATATTTGAAACTTTTTAAAAAAATTGTACTATCATTGCTATTCTAAAGCCAGTTCAAAGCAAAACTAAAGAAGTACTTTTATCAAAAACCCCACTGACATTAAATAAAGACCAAAAGAAGGCCTCATATCCTTTCTACTCCATGTATTTAAAAAAATGCTATGCCTTCAATCAGATTCAGAAGACAACATTTTATTTCAGAATTTCCATCCTCCACACAGCTCAGCATGCAGCCCTCTTGCCTGAATTTCTGCATATACCAATAGAATGCCACAAAAAATGTACATGTGCACCTGAATTTGAGAGTTGATAAATATTTTATTGCTGGAAAGAGTTGCCCTTAGACCCATAAAGTGTTATGGGAAGTCAAAAATATGTGATATTTGTGGAGGTCAATTGTTGCCTAGCCTTGCAGAATCTGTCATAGCAATTATGCTGCTTTGTGTCATCGACTACAAGTTACTTTAATGACTTGTTTTCAAATCTGACTCCTACTTATAAAAGTACTTTAATTCATTAATTTGCAAAATACCTTGGCATGTAAGCATCAAAGCTTTTTTAAGAGCAACAGAAGTGTCATCCACTGTAGAAGATAATGGCAAATTAAATTGGGGGTGGGAAAGAGGAGGCAAAAATTATAATGGGTGTTTATATACAGCTATACAGAAAAGCAGAGTATTGAGTCGGAAAGGTACACTTAGACTAATGTAGGCTTTCTTTCAATTATGTGCCCTAACTAGCATTAACTCACTGTTAGATTTTGACTTGGCACTTGGGCTTATATATAGGCATAGCAGTTTGGATTGCTCTCAGGTCAGGAAACCAAATGTCTGCCACTGGAAGACCATATGTTCCACCCCACTCAAACTCATCAGGCATCAGTAGGTGAACACTTTTTTGAAGCAGCATGTCTAAAAATATCACAGTGAAGTGAAATCTCTCCCCTCAGTGACAGTCGGCTGCAGAGACACCCACGTCCCACAGGTTTGGGGGAAGCACAATAGCACAAAGATAGAGATGAGTCCTGGTGAATGAGATCAGCCACAAGACACAGCACACTGTATTTCAGCAGTGGATATCACCACCTCTGGAAGAAACAAGAGAAGTGGTTAGCCTACAGATCTTTATATTTCCAAGAGCCTCAAATCAGTGTCAGTCAGAACAAGGAGTACTGCCTGAATAAAAGACACTGTTCTCCCAAAAAAGCACAAAGACAAAAACTGCAAACTTGTAATAAAGAAAGAATTTATGTTCCCACACTATCCTCAACCTATGAGAAATAATTTTTTTCTTATTAATTTTTATATTAAGATATTTATTCTTATTCCCTCTTATGTAAGTAATCTCCTACTTAGAGAATTATCAAAAGTGAGAATGTAGAGTGCTGCAATTTAAGGAATTTGTCTTCTAATTACTTTTAGTAGCTTCTGCATTTAATTATTTGTTTAATGCTTCTTATTAGGGAGAACTGGATTAAAATCAGATTGCAGAGCAATAACTTGAGAAGTTAGTAACCACACCAGCCTCACCATGTGAACATGATACATGGCAGGAGTGTCAAACTCATTTTCATGGGGGGCCACATCAGCCTCGTTGTTGCCTTCAAAGGGCCGAATGTAATTTTAGGACTGTATAAATGTAGGAGTAGTTAGAGGAGTAGTTACATTTATACAACCCTAAAATTACATTCGGCCCTTTGAAGGTAACCGCGAGGCTGATGTGCCCCCCCACGTGAAAATGAGTTTGACAACCCTGATACATGGTGTTAAGCAACCATAGGCAGTAGCAATGGTGGAAGGAATTACTCTTCAAAAGGGAATTTCACATCACCCAAGGTGCAGCAGGACATAATTCTACACTATAATACCACCAATTCACACAGATGTACACACAAATACTATGCAATAGCCTCAGAGATAGAAAAAATTACAGCTAAGTTAGATGAGGCAACATCAACAGTGTTTTAAAATATGATTCTTGTTAGTTAACTATTTTATGTATATATCCCACCTTGGTCACCAGTACATACCTACCACTAAGCTTAACAATTTATTAGATGCAGCACATTGATGATTTCTCCAAGTCTTAAATCACTCAGTCAAAAGTAGAAGAAGGTACTCTTGGGAATTCCTGGACGACTGTTTTTTCAAACAACCTCTACTCTTCCTTAAGCAGTGATGTTGCCTGAGAATCTACCTGAAGGTGGAAGATTATTTCACTGTGGAAACTGAACATCATGCAAATATTAATAGGCAATGGAAAACCTGAAAATAGAATGGAAATAATTTTGTAGCCTCAGCTATAGGGTTCTGATCAGCTCCCTCAGTAATTACAGAAATTAAAGAAAGAGCAGTTTAAACTGAAACCAGGTAGAATCACTAGAGTCATTGCATGATCTCCACAGAACAGGTTTGTCAAACCAAAAAAGGAAGACCTGTGTACTTAGAAGAAAAACCTGTTTGTGCCATTCTCAGTCTTCACCAGCAACAGTAAAATATTTGTATCTGCACAGAAGGACAGAGGAAAGGCAACTTCTGACGGAGCAGAGTAATAAACTACACCAGTTTCCCTTTATCATTTGAGTTTTCTTGAAGAGGGGCCTTTCCAAAGGAAAAGACATATTGCGGGTACCGAACAACATATGGTACTCAATCATGGCTTTGTGATTCCGTCATACAGGTTTTAAACATTATTGGGGACTGTAATGTTCCTTGTGGTGTCCACAAAAATGGATGTTTTCAGGACAGGAATAGACAGAAAGACAGTCACATTTGACACTGAAGACAGAGAGCCTGGACCTAATGGGCTGGAGAAAAAGTCTAAAAGCAATTATCTCTCTGAACTCCTTGAATGACCTCTGTAATGCAGTTGTAGCTAGCAAGACATTTTGTGACTAAGTGAGCAAGGGACAGTTTTGTGAAGAACAGTTAAAACTTGCACACTTGGTCAATTTTTCAAAATATTTTGAAACAAGACATCAGCTTGCCTCCTAATTCATCTGAACAGCCTAATACAGCCACCTTCAGTACTGTTAATGTATTAACCTAGATTCTGGCAACCAGTTTAAAGCTAAACATGAAGTGCTTAGGAAACGGAATTTTAAATGAGATATATTATTTGCTTTCTGTGTTCAGACTTAAAGTGCAAAACACAGTACAGTGTAACCCTATAGCTACTGCCAACACATTACCAAGCCTTATGACCGTTTGAGGGTTCTGCGTCCTACAACCCTGCACAGCATCACACCCCCAAGCTCTTTACGCCAGAGCAGCATTAACCAACCAGGAAGAGTGAGCAGTGGTAACCCTGTAGACAGCCATATTCAGACATTGTGAAGGGGACATTCATATAACCGACTAGTGACTTCAACACTATGACAATCTTAGGACAGGTGCAGTGTGAGACATGTCCTCTTTATTGCTGGACACTGCTTGGAAAATAGTACTGGCTCTCCAAAGCAGAAAAGGTGACTAAATGACAGGGCATTTTGTTTCACCCAAGCACCAGAAGTCCTTTGCTTTCCAGGTTGGTGCCCCACAATGTGGAACACACAAAATCTAAGAAGCAGGCGAGCAATGAACGCTGAGATAGTTAAACTAGCAAGTTTCTTATCGAAAGACCTGGTAGTGCTACTTCACAGCTTAAGTGCTACTCAAACCAAAGCAAAACCAAACCAACCAAACCAAATCAAATCAAACTAACAGAAAACCCCACCAAGGCAAAGAATGCAGCATGGACGATTCTCCTGTGAATACTGTTGCTTTTCATTCAATGGGGATACACAAAGCACTCAAGTTGTAGGGTAGGCATGCCCCTGTTCAGGAAGAAAAAGGGCCAAAACCAGACCAAAAAATTTGAGATTGGCCACTGTCTGCCACTGTGATAAACACACCAGCTTCCCTGGTAGTGAGAGACAGCAGCACCAGGAAGTGTGGAAACAAACAGCTTTATTTTTCTTTGTGTCAAGTAGAAGGTTGCTATTAAGTTGGTGAAATAATCAAATGAAAACCTTCTGTGATGGCATGACTGACTGGATAGAGAGAGTAGTGGATGTTGTCTACCTTGACTTCAGCAAGGCTATTGACACTGTCTCTTGTAACATCCTCATAGGTAAGCTCATGAAGTGTGGGTTGGATGACTGGACAGTGAGATGGATTGAGAACTGGCTGGATGACAGATCTCAGAGTTTTGTGGCACAGACTCTGGTTGGAGGCCTGGAGCTAGTGGTGTTGCACAGGAGTCAGTACTAGATCCAGTCTTGGTCAACTTATTTGTCAATGACCTGAATGAAGTGACAGAGTGTACCATCAGCAAGTCTGCTGATAATACAAAACTGGGAGGAGTGGCTGATACAACAAAGGGCTGTGCTGCCATTCGAGAGATTTGGACAGGCTAGAGAGTTGGAACATAATGAAGTTCAACAAAGACAAGAGTAGGTGCAAGGTCCTACACCTAGGGAGGAACAACCCCAGGCACCAGTACAGGTTAGGGGCAGACCTGCTGGAAGGCAGCTCTATGGAGAAGAGCTTGGTAGTCCTGGTGGACAAAAAGTTAACCATGAGCCCCTAATGTGCCCTTGTGGCCAAGAAGGCAAATGATATCCTGGGGAGTATTACGAAGAGAGTGACCAGCAGGTTGAGGGAGGTTATCCTCCCACTCTACTCTGCCCTGGTGAGTCTGCATTTGGAGTACTGTGTCCAGTTCTGGGCTCCCCAGTTTAAAAAGGACAAAGAACTACTGGAGGGAGTCCAGCGGCAGACTATGAAGATGATTAGGGGTCTGGAGCACCTTTCTTGTGAGGAAAGACTGAGTCTGTTCAGCCTGGAGAAGAGAAGGCTGAGAGGGGATCTTATCAATGCTTATGAATATCTCAAGGGCGGGTGTCAAGAGGATGGGACCAGACTTGGTGGTTTGGCCTTAGGTTCACAGAACTAGGCTAAAATAAATTAGCAACTTCTAGGTTGAAATAATTTAGCAATTATTTTCTCAGAACAGAAACAATTTCCATCCACCTAAAGCCCTGCATCATTCCCACATTTCCCAGAACAGCAGCATATTTTAAGGGCAAATCATCTCCAGAAAGAGAAATACGTATTTTGTACACTCCTATTCCCTAGAGTAAATGGCTGTTATAATTATGACAATCCCAACAACACAGGAATAAAGATATTGCATACATCTCCCCATAGCAAGCACACAATGGTAAGAAAGGTCATCACTGACCTCAATATTGCAGTTCAGAATACAGATGAAAATCTAGAAATCCCTGTTGAACTTGCTGGCAGCTGCACATGCAGCTTTGAAAAGCAGGTCCATGTCTCTGCTAAGGTTTGGTCTCCCAGCAGTGTCCTCTCCCAGGGCCGTAGAAACTCTCAGCAGTCCTCCAATAAGTATCCCACAATGAAATAGAAGAGAGGGTCAGTGTTTTGCCTGTCCTGTTTTGATTTCCTCAGTGTTCTGTTCGCTCAGCAATAAAGGGCAACCGTAAAATTGCAAATCAGAGCTATAAGCCAACTCTGTTGGCTCCACCACAGAAACTCCTGAACTACATCCCTCCATGGGCTGTCTGGCTGACAACACCACAACAACTGTTCTGCATTGAAACTTTGGCTGAAAAACATTGAGAGTTGTAATTTAGCAGCTGCTGACTACTGTAGGGAAGTTGAATGAAAGACAACTCATTCTTATTTAACTGTATTTCTAATCAGATCCCCACTGCTCTAACATTTTGCGGGGATTATGGAGATTTCCTTGACATTGATGAATGCAAACTCTGCCCCAGATTTTAACACCTGGGATTAGTTTTAGCATCAGGATTAAATCTTTACCCTTCATAGCCTGAGAGAGGAGAAATCTTCGAAGACTTATATCAATCAGATCACCATGTTTTTCCTTCATGCTAAGCTTGTTTTTGTCTCAGTGGACCTAAAGAGTTATGATGTATCATAATATCTGTTGCAATATATGTTTGTATGTGGAAACACTCTGGTCAATTCTATTTTAATCTATTCTAATTCTGATTTTAAAATAATAACATCCTCTCTTACTTAACAGCCAAGTCATTCCTGAAATGCATTTGACGTTCAAAGTAATGTCATTCAGGTAAAAAAGTGATAATTTTACTCAAAAGCAAACAGAGTAGATAAGCAAAGTGTAGTAGGTTTTTTGTTTGTTTGTTTTTGTTTTGGTTGGTTGGTTTTCTTTCTTATAAAAGAGTAGAACAGCAGAACTTTTCAAACAACTAAGGCAGAAAGAAAGCACCAAAGTCTGTACTATCACTCATTCTGAAAGCAGAGCAATCCCACAAACACCCTTCAAATCCTAGCACTCACCATTGAACTCAGCCCCGAAATACATATATTTCCTGCTGCAATGGGTGGAGGAGCTGAAGGACAACAGATAAATCCATGTGCTGTGACATATTCACATCTTGAATCAATAGTGATGAAATCAGCAGTAGCAAGCTCTCAGCTATGTGTAATAAACAGCAGAGATGAGGTGGACACACAACTTGCCTCCACAGGGGTGCTATACCCCACCTATTTACAGCTGGAGAATAGAGAGAGAAGAAATTAAGGGGGTTTATGTCATACTGTGATAATTCTATATGATTTTCCTTTTCATCCCTTCTCTT
Organism: Caloenas nicobarica; assembly: GCF_036013445.1. Lineage (NCBI taxonomy): Eukaryota > Metazoa > Chordata > Aves > Columbiformes > Columbidae > Caloenas > Caloenas nicobarica. The sequence continues at coordinate 108,300,803 of NC_088247.1, forward strand.
TCTGTTAGCAATATCAGTATCACTAACCAATTCATGGGCATTTTATGAATACTAATCAAGGTGGAAAACAGGCCTATTTGATGTAGATGGTTGATTTTACTGCATCAACTTTTCTGCAGGGAAGGCAGTCACCGTGAGAAGAAGGGCAGATCTGTGAAAGGAGACCATGGTGCTATTAAGGGAAAGTGCATTTCCAGAGCCAGCTTTGCCACTGGCCAGCTGCCTGACATTGTCTTCTGGACCTATAAAATGGAGATAAAGGTGTTTACTGCAATTTAAAACAATTTGGGATGTGAAGCCTCTACAAAATCCAAGTCTCACAGTTTTGCACCACTACTAACAAGTCCACGGTCTCCAGTTTCCTGGAAAAGAAGAAAAAAAAAGAAATAGCAAAATAATAGTTCTGTACTCTAGTTAGAAAATCATGCCACATCTCTGGGCCCTGAACATCCTTGTCATCTCTGCTCATCATCCTATGACTACCAAATTTTGTTTAATATTTCATTAATGACTTGAATGATGGACTAGAGTGTATACTTATAAAATCAGCAGGAGGAGAGGAGGTGCAAGCATGCTGAGGGACAGGATCAGAATCCAAAATGAACGTGATTAGTTGGAAAGAGAGTTTTAAATCAAGAGGATGCAGTTCAATGAAGACAAGCTCAAAGTGCTACACAGTGTAAAGAGAAATTGAAAACAAAAATACAAAATGGGAAAGAGCTGGTGATGCAGCAGAAAGAAGATGAAACCTAAGTTTGTAACACAAAGAGGATAAACATCGACCACATGACAGTGCAGACAAAACAGCAAGCCTTAACTCTAAGTACAATAATGCTGTGTCCCACACCATCTGAGTTATTTCTTCCTCAGTCAGGGAAGGACTAGGTATGTAGCCAGCTCTGCATGCAGTGCTTAAAATAGCAAGAAGACCAGTTTGATATAATCCAGAGGAAAACAAAGGGACTAATCAAAAAAACAAACAAACAAACAAACAAAATTATGATAAAAGATTGAAGGAGTTGATAGCGAACACAAACATTTTTTATGAAAGGAGGGAAAGATACAGCTTATTCGGAGTGAGGCTAGAGGTTATGATGATTCTAATAATCAGAATGGTAAAACATGGAAATTGCCTGGGTAGGGCTGTTGTGGCAGCTCCTTAATTGGAAGATTTTAAGGAAAAGGTCAGTTAACAATAATGTAGGTACACTTGCCTGGGCACATCTAAAACATGTTTTGATGACCTCTGATGGTCCCTTTCTGCCCTGCCTAAGTCCTAAACTGGAAAATTCACGTTTTTATCCTGTACTGAAAATTTTGTGTTTTCATTTTTTTGGGGATTATTTCAACTTTTGAGAAATACCATTTATTTAGAGCAGGAAAAGCAACAAAGAGCAGGGACCAAGCATATTAAAGCAAATGTAGATTGAATCTTAATACTGAAACAGTGATCAAAGAAAATGTAAGAGCAAAATAAGCAGTCGAGGAGAAGGTATATAAATCTAGGATGTACAAATCAATGCCAACACAGCCTGCTAAGTAGGAACTGGCAGATTACACTGGCACACGCAAGAGGACTCTGATCTATTTGGTGTTTGTTCATTCTTTCCTTCGCTCCTGCCCTCAGTGCAGAAAGCATTCAGCCCTTGAATTTCAAGTGTCAGTGTATGCCAGCCGCTTTTCTTATTGCTGCTTCTTTGTTTAAATTACAAGCTCTTAGCAGCAAGCGCCTTGTTTCATATTATGCTACAAAACACCCACCACTGTGCTGATGTTCTACAAAGACAGACAAAACAATGGCATTTCAAAAGGCTGATTAAGAAAAGTCATTACTCATCTCCAGGGTCTCATACAATTCCCTTCGGGAAGATAAATGGTGCTACAAATACAGGCCTTTGCAAGTAAGGCACTGAGATGATAAGAACTTAATTTCCATAGGAGGAAAGATATACATTTAAGTTATAACAGCTTTTATTCTTGTGTGAGCTTCTAGCCAGAATTTAGCTGCAACATCACCAAAGGAAAAAAAAAAAAGGTATCGTTTAAGTCATATTACAATGGGTGGCAGCTATAAGTTACTGAAGACAGACTTTATTCGGTAACCAACATGTGATAAGAGAGTATGTAGTTAATGAAGAAGTCTACAAGCCAATAAGTTTGTTGAGTGATTTGGAACTGTCTGACCTAACTAACCTTTCTTTATTACATGAATCCTTCGAGCTATACTAGAATCTTGAGCAAGCCTGCCTCAAACAGCTAAAACAAAGGCTCACTTTGGAAGCAAACCAAACAAAACACACAGTTCATGAGTTTCTAAAGACTCATGAAGACAGGATTCCCCTTAAAGATTTACTGGTATTACTGGAAGTTAAACATGTGCATCCAGAGGACAAAAGGACTCTGGGTGTATAATCTGCAAGAGTTAACGGATGCGCAAAAAGACAAATAGATGAACACTGTTTTCTAAAGGGAGAAAGGGAAAGTTCTTTCATGTTTATGCTACTGAAGTATTCTGCCTTCTGGTTGTAAGACTAAGGCCCACCTGGATTTTTGAGCATTTCACAACACCGTCAAACAAGCATGTACTGTAAATAAAAGCTCCATTTTAAGTGACTCCAGTATGTTTTACCTTGTTTGTGGTGTTAAAATTCCATTGGGGAAGAATGTTTGCATGGTAAGTACACTTTCTTCAAATAGCTTTTTTTTTTCTCTTCCTATGGCTTAAAAATGTAGCCATATATGAGACTTCTCACATGTAGCAGTGTGACTACTGTGACAGCCTTCGCATATGAAATGACACGCTTGACCTCAGTTCTTCTGAAAAGCTCCTAGAACATATCACCCCATCACAGAGAAAAAAATTTCAGTACAGACTATCCTAGCACTTTCCCATTCCAACCTGGGAAGCTGGGCAATGAACTCTGATCCCAGTTGCAGCAAAGGGACTACTCTGAAAAACTCTCTAAAAACAGGAAACATTGGATGTAAAGGACTCCATGAGGGAAGTCAGGCTGAATTCCTGCATTCTGATGGGTTAAAAGCAGTGAATCTCATCTCTTCAGTGGGATTCAAAAGGTTTCATAGAGAATCTCATTTTTCAAGACACAGGTCTCCAGTGGTAGATAGCTTTCCTTAAAAAAGATGACAAATACCACCACAGAGCTGGCATGCCTGACTCTGCAAACATCTTCAGAAACAGATATCACAGTTGACAGTCAAGACTGTTTCTATATTAAGACTTACAAAAATAAATTAGAATTCCTTGGAGGGAGTCGTTTCCTAAACAAATCTCAATTAGTAATTCCTCCTGCATTTTAAAAGAGTTATCCAAAGAGTTAGAAACGCCTATTGGCTACCTGGTTACTCAACCAGAAATGTCACCAATAAATCTCTGCATACTTAAGTTCCTCTTACTTAGAGGAAAAAAATATTGAAAACCTAACTACAATTCTAGTATGCCTTATGAGGTCAAAGACCAACAAGACCCAGAAATATAGATTCCCTGATATCAGAAAATATGTGGAAAGCTTTTGTACGTTATTGTACAGATTTGTTTTAAAAAGCACACACCTCATCTTGGTGTTCATCTAACCAAATATAATTTCTACTTTTTTTCTTTTTCCTTGAAAGAAAATAAAGGTCTCAGTGTATTCTTAATGTGGGGTCCCTTTAAACCTCCTAAACTGAAATGGCAGAACATCCATGCTGCAGGAAATTAATTAGTTGTGTAAACTGCCATCATGTGGAGCAGCTGGCTGGACTTGTCCTAATAGGACAGCATAAAGCCTGTGTTTGGATTTACTTCCATAAAAAATTACAAAATATAGAGACAAAACAGCATGGATCTGTTCTATCCAGCACTGTTTTCTTCAGACTTGTTAAGTAGCCAGGAAGAAGGGGGCAGGGCAGAATTTGGTTTTTTTCTAGTAGCAAACATGGAAAATGACATTAATGTTCAGGACACTTCCACAAAGTAAAAATTGTATTTTCCTCTTCATCAGGCTCATGTCAGGATTTTAGATTTGAATGACAAAAGGGACACACAGCTGCTATTTTTTATTCTGGTGAGGTTTGTGAAGTAAGCACAGCCAAGAGAGAACGAGCCCTGTTCTAAACTTCTATACCGAAATCCACTGAGATGTCTCTGGAGGTACCAAAACTTTGACTGTTTTCTCTGGTGAATTCTGGGATTTTGATAGGCTTTACAGTCAGATGAAAGAAGAAGAGCATTTAATGTCCAAATTTACAACTCCTTCAAGCTACACTGTATCTCTCAGCAGTAATTCCATGTTTGTCTCTCTGCTACTGATTCTTGGGTAACAGTGTCATGGACCACTGCACCACCAAAAATCTTGATATGGGAAGGGTGGAAGAATTAAGTTTTTTCTAGGTTCCCAATTGTCCTTGAAGCCATCTCTCAAACTGCCTGATACCCGCCGTGGCCTCTGTATTTACACAAATTAACTCTGTCTTAGCCTGCTGTTGTACGTACAGGCAATTTATCTTGAGCTATAATACTTGGGGGTATGAATCTCTATAGCACCATCAGCATCATTCAGCACAGTAAGTCTACTAACATGTAAAGAAAAACAAAGGGAGAAACAGTGATGGAGTTTCGTTTGCCAGAATAATTTTACAGGTGTGTCAAATGGGACAAAACTTAGAAGGCCTCAAATTTAGTATTAAACTCCATAATGTACTTTCTACCAAAAAAAATCCTTTTGACAGATATGAAGTTTCAGGCTCATTTGTCCATACTCTGCATATTTAAAAATTAATAGGAACATTTCATATAACTTTGATTTTTCTTCATAATGCTCCCTATAACAGGGAGTTAGTTCTGAAATACCTTATTCACCACATGGCTCAAGGGAATTAGCTTGTTCAGAGCCATTCACATATTGGCAAATAAAACACAGAGATGTCTTAACTTTCTTCGTGGATCTAACTCAATGGTAATTTATTTATAAAGACACTAAGTGTATCATTTGCATCCCATATAACAATAAAGCCTGAGACTGTACTTAAAAATAAATCTAAAATATTATTTAAGTTATGTAAAGTAATTCATATGTTTATTGTATACTGTTTTGAGAAAATGAAAGTTTTCTTGGTTTTCAGGCATCCCAGTCGTTTCCTAAATTTCAGGTTAAAAATTAATTGAAGTTTCTTTTTTTATACCTGCAGATACATAAACCCATACAGTGATTCAATATAAATAGTGAGGAATATCTAATTAACTGAAGCTACAGGAGGAGTTTCAGGTAGGTAGAATGTAATTACCCAAACCAGAACTTACTCTCAAAATTATGATTAATTCCTGCAGAAAATAGCAGAGAGTTTTAAAGACAATAAATCACTGGAATCTGAACTTCACATTGCATCTGAAAGATGGTAATTCCTGTACTTCATTTTTTCCAGCAAATTAAGAGACCATTTGGGTCAGTGGTTGTTTACGCATACAGACATGGTTACACGTGTGCACACAAAGTGAGAAGAAAGGAAGGGATATTCTTAACTACTTCAGAATGAAGAATCACAACCTAAAAAAGCTGTTATCACTTGTGATTTTCCTTACTGAATTTTTGAATGACTGTATCTTTTTCTTAATTCTAACAAATCCTGTTTGAAATCAAAACGCCACACAGAAACACTCCTATCATTAATTTGCAAGAAAATGCAATCCATCTAAAATTATACCTACCAAATTTCTGTCTTACAATGACATCACTTTCTATATTGTTTCAAGCCTTAATGAAAAATAATACTATTTACTAATTTCTTAAAATAATTTGGGAATAACCCAAATATTCATCTTTAAACAATCTCTCATATGTATCATTGACAACAATGAAAAAATATCTGATCAAACACATTCTGTATATCCCAAGATCCATTACATTTACTCTTCCAGTTGAGTCAAAACGCAGCTTTTCATACCTGCTCACTTGATGCAACCATATGCCCAAGTCCTCTGGTAGGAATAAACAGGAAAATCCTGTGACACAAACCCAAACATAAATTATCCATTTTAAGGGTGGGACAGTCTTGCCACTGAGATTTCTTCATGACGGAGTCAAGGAGACCTTGTGATTACTGGGACTGAAATGATATTTCAAGGAAAACCTTTCAGGGAGGTTGGTGAATTTTGTGTGCCGATTAAACAAGAACATGCACTAGACCTGGTAAATTTGAGTATTTTGTGGATTCTGTTAGGCATCAGGACACCATTAGACTTAATTTGGTAGCTTACTCTCTGCTTATGCATTTTAGGTTGAATGTCAAGAGAGCTACATTAATTTAATCAAGCAAAACCGATCATATATATGCGTTACGAGACTGGCTTCTGCTAAAACATTTTCAATGCTCTATTCCATGCAATGAGAATGAGCTGTAATCAACATTCCAGGAAAAAACAAATCATGAGCCTAAAAATGCCTTCCTTTTACCAAGTACTGTGTCATAAATTTTCTATTTTGAGATAGTGTTTCTTGCTTGTACTAATGCAGTATTCAGAACAAATTTAATTTTGCATGTCAGCCAGTCTGCTGCTAACTTTGTTATATGCTTATTGGAGTTTTATTTTTTTGATACATTAATTAGTACATTTGTATTCTAATTGATAATTTTCACTATACTCTCATGAGCAGCAAAGTCTCTCAGCTTTCAAATATTTCAGAATTACTTGAGCTGTAACATTTCTTTTGAGGTAGCTAAACTCTACTGAGCTATGTACTGTCTTCTAAGGGCTCTGCAGACATGTCATGGTAAAGGGGTTTTGATTCTTAGCTGCTAAATAATTAGAAGGTAAAAGCCAAATGGAAATCAACTTCAGTTCAATCAGCCTTTATCATTCTGCAGATATATCTAGAAAGTTGTCAGATGCTGATTAACCAGCATTGCTCAGAACTGTTTTGAGAAGGTAGTCAAAGCTTGGGGATGGCTTAAAAGGTAAATAGAGTATTTTGTGAAGAGAAGAAAATTTAAAAAAAAAAAGAAGAAAATAAGCTGCTAACATGACAGTTTTGGACATATGTCTTCTGGAATTAATGAGCATTATCACCAGTAATTTATTTAGATGATGAAAATTAAATAATAAGTCAGTCTGTCAACAGCAGTAAGATAAAACGTGAAAGTATTTAACTTCATACCGCAGAATCATACCTGGGCACACTCCAAACTTGAGCTGGTTAATAGCCTGTTTTTTCTGTACCTGTAATAAAGACAGACAAAAAAATCATCTCTGATGAACCTGCAAAATATCCTTAATCAGTAAAAGCCAAGTGGGTGAATAAAGCAGTTTACACAGCTGTACAGAACCAACTCCTATTATCAGAATCATAGAATCATTTTGGTGGGAGGAGATCCTCAGGATCATTGAGTCCAACCATAACCTAACTCTATCACTAAACCATGTCCCTAAGAACCTTGTCTATAAACCTTTTAAACACCTCCAGGTGTTTTAACACCTTACACCTCCAGGTGTCTTAACACCTTATGCCTTTTAAACACTTCCAGGTGTTTTTTTATTATTATTGTTGTTCCTGAGAGCTAAGAAATTGGAATATTATTATGAAGAAAGACATACCGCCACAAAGAAACAACAGAATTATCTTAATGGTTATTTTAAATAAAAACTAAAAAGCATAAAGGAGTAGACAACTATTCATATCACTGCGGAAGTAGCTGTACAGATCATCAGATGTGTTTTGCTCTAAATGTGATGTAAAAGGTCACTTTTACACAATTCTTGTCCCACAGTGCTACAAGAAACCTTTCATATTTCTTTCATATCCCATTGGAGAAAGCTATGAAGGCTGCAGCAAAGCTATGAGATAGAAATGCTAAATATTTTTCTGGCAACTGCACACAAGTAATAAAATTGATGAAGTAGGGTTATGAAGGAAGAGTGAATAGATGTATAGTTAATTTGGGTAACTTTAGAACTACTTAATATCAAACAGCAGAAGTTCTATCGCTGCTGGTTTTAGTTTGGTTCCTTCACAGATTTAGGGTATGAGCCATTTTCCATCAAAATTAATGACAAAATCTCATTGAATTCAACTGAAGAGAATCAATCCTATAATTCTGTCCAACTTTAAAGGCAGTTATATCTATAAAACAGGTGCGTAAGGAGGCTTAAGGCAAACCAGCAAAATGTTGACAGATTATTTAGTGCGAATGAAAATTACGTTGAGATTTTAAAAGACAAGAATAGAGACTGCTTAGACTGGGGGAAATAGAGATAGAGGTGAAAAAAATCCCTAACTGTTGTTGCAGGCTGTATTGATCAAGGTCAGAAAGTAGAAAAGCTTCAAAAATAGATTTTCAGCTGTCCTGGTTTTGTTAAAAACAAGACCAGTTTTCTTTTAGTGATTTTCCTTTCAGCTAAGTTCTTCTAGGGAGCTGTACTTCTGAGTTTTAGCTTGCATGTTTTTCTTGAACACTGTGTATGGTGCTGATATTGCCAAGGTCAAGACCAACAGAATGCTGAAGACCCATGTTTAGATTTATTGCTATGACAGCCAAGAATTCCACATATCCCATAATTGAGAGGGGCGTGTTTGAGGAGGAGCAGACAGAACAGGTGACTAAAACTGACCAATTGAGTATTCCATCCCATAATCATCATACCCCCTATATAAGAGGGTGATCACGAGGGTCTAACCCTCTTCGACCATGGCCGATGTCTAGAGAGGGCCTTGTCTGTCTGCCTGAGATCTGGAAGGCCTCATGCCCTGCATCCCGTTTCCGGTTTGCTGTGAGGCCCGGCCCGTGACTCCCGGGTGCTGACCCACAGCTGCTGGAGCCGCGCCAGCTCTGCCCACCCAGCTCCACTGCCGCGGGAGTGACGCCAAGTCCACATCCAGCATTCAAGATCGGTTTTGAATATTGTGTATATATATTCCCTATTTATTAGTAGCATGAGTAAATCCTTTAAACCCTTCCAACTTGGAGTCTAAGTCTCTCTTCCTTCCCTCTTATCTTCCTTATCATCTTTCCGATCTAAAGGAGAGGGTGAAGGGAGGGTGAGGGGGTAACACGGAGCGTCTGCCACAGTTTATTGTCGCCTTGCTTTAAAACTTGACATCAGCACAGAGAGAAGTCAACAAAAAAAGATCTCTAGGTTGAAGCTGAGAAGGTAGGTGGTAGGTTGAAATAATTGAGCCTACATGTTCCTCCATGGATCAGCCCACATACACTATATGATAACAATGGAATTGTTACCCATTCATCTTAGTGTTTGCTATCTCAAAGATGGCAACCCCAAAATAAAGCTTACCTGGCTTAAGAATTTCTTCCTCAGAAAGAATCCACATTTTGCACTCTGTAATGGTACTTGTCAGCGTCTCCATGAAACGCCACTTATCCTTTCCTGGGCTAAGTGGGGCACGACAGTCAGCCTGTAAAGAAACACTCATACACTGCTTGGCAGCTTGCCGGGTTTTCAGCTGCCCTTTCTCCAGTGATCTAACAGATCCAGCGTTTTTCCCCACAGGCACACTACTTCTGATCACCTCAAAACACTTACTCCTTGTCTTTGTACCTTTGAGTATTAGTTCTTCAAGCTCTCACTTTGCTTCTCCTATCTGCCAAAGTCCATTTCATTTTATTAGAATTGTTTTGACTCCAAGTCTCTTTCTAAAGGATAGGTTTTTAGTTTCAATAAACTATTGTATCTTACCTCTTTAACACATTACAGGGGGTCTCAAATTCCTATGTTTTTTTCCTTTTATATTTTGGGGTGTGCACACTGTCCCCTCTGTGATGCTAATAAGGTGCTCTTTACGTGTCTCCATGCTGAGTCTGGAGATTTACTTTCCTAACTTTTTCCTTTCAGGCAGTCTCTAACTTCTTTTAAATAAAAAAGTTTCCTTTTGCAGGCTAATGTTACTTTTTTACCCCTTGGTGTGATGCCTCTGAACAACGTTTGACTTACTGACCTCACCCCATTTCCACTCATATCCTCACAGATGCTGAGGACTCTAGAGACTTATTCAAAGGTACAGGCCTGGCCTTTTTATCTCTGTCGCTGTAGTTAACTGACTTAGTAATTCTGCAAAAAATTATTTCCATGAAGGAGTTATATCATTCATTTTGCAGAGTAGGTGGAGATCCCACATGTAGGCAAGGGCTAATAATGATCCATGGCAAAATCCTGGAGAGCTGCAGAGGCCCCTCGGATGAACTGGGGAAGAGGTGGTGTTGCTTTAACATACGTAATTCTTCCAGTGTTTGCCTTTGGATTTCTTTCTACTGAATCGTGAGGGTCAGGATTAAAATACATATAATTCTCAACCAGATTACCATTGAGACAGGTGGTATTCAGTGTGCTAGGTTGAGGGAAGTAGACAGCAGAGCTGCTAAGGCTGCAACTACAATTAAAATCAGTATATAAACTCTTAGCTTTCATTTTTAAAACTGTGAGAAAATCATTGATTATATTCCTAAATTTAATTCTCCATGTAACTGATTGTTGTAGTTGCAAAGGGAGGGTATGTTTTCATGAGGAAGAGGTCAAGAGGCTGATGCAATGGGAAGGAACATGATCTGTAACATAATCTCTGTGAAAGCATCATGAAATGGTGTGAAAGCATCTATCTTATGACAGTTAAGTAATACCCAAGTCTGCTCATTTTCATTAGCTTCAGAGCTGCCTAGCCATTTGACAGTCCCCTGACTTTCATTTCAATTTTATTACATTAGGGAAGTGACTGGAGAAAGCTCTGAAAACACACAATAAGCAATAAAATAAATAAAGGAGGAAAACTACATTTATTAAATCAAGCAGTTTATGCGAGATATTTAAGGCAGCGTTTGCATTTTTAAAAGGTCAAATTAAATTAACTGTTAATCTACACCAGGCTTGCCCATGACAATTGTCTTACAAATCTCATCTAAACTGGCTGATAGAAAGCATGAATTTGCTTAAGTTCCCTCAATCACTCTGCTACTGGACATAAATCAAGTGCAATGAAGGAGAAGGCTCATTTTTTGATGAGTTGTGTATCTGGTAGAAGGACTTTTTGCTGTTAGGATTATTATTATTATTATTTTTTAGGCATGATCGGAACTCAACAGGCTGAACACAAACAGTGCTTTCTTATTGTTTTCTTGGGTGAAATCACAGAAAGCAAAAGAAAATGGTTTTAGTCCCATGTAGCAGAAGAGTGTTCATACAACTGAAATGCCTACAACCTTCACTGTTGCCCACAAGAAATTAATATTATTCAATACACTGTTGTGGTTTAACCCCAGCCAGCAACTAAGCCCCACTCATTAGCTCTCTCAATCCCCTCTGGGTGGGAGGGAGAAGAGAATCAGAAGTATAAAAGTGAGAAAACTCATGGGTTGAGATAAAGACAGTTTAATAGATAAAGCAGAAGCCATGCTCACAAGCAAAGCAAAACAAGGAATTCATTCACTACTTCCCATGGGCAGGCAGGTGTCCAGCCATCTCCAGGAAAGCAGGGCTCCATCATATGTAGCCGTTACTTGGGAAGAGAAATGCCATAACTCCAAACATCCCCTCCTTCCTTCTTCTTCCCCTAGCTTTATATACTGAGCATGATGTCACATGGTGAAGAATATCACTTTGGTCGGTTGGGGTCAAATATCCCAGCTGTGCCTCCTCACAACCTCTTGTGCACCCACAGCCTGTTCACTGGCGGGGTGGTATGAGGAGCCAAAAAGTCCTTGACTGTTTAGCAACAACTAAAACATCAGTGCGTTATCAACATTATTCTCATACTAAATCAAAAACACAGTGCTATACCAGCTACTAGGAAGAAAGTGAACTCTATCCCAGCCAAAATCTGGACATACACGTCCATGTGCCCAACGCATTACTCATATTAGTGAAAGATGAGCCAAGAGAGGGGAGACTACTGTACTCAGGAGAGCAGATTGAGCAGTCTTTTGACAAAAAAATAAAACATCTAAAGGCTCCTAAGTATATTAAGTATTTTTATTTACCTCTTTCAAAATTTTAATTTAGGTAGCAGAGTAAATTTTTTTTTAATTTGTTACTTTGAAATAAAACTGGCATTCCTTCTCTGTACTCCATCTGTAAGCCACAAATGTCATTTAATCAGTGGTATTTCTCAGAGAGATTCAGACAGCTTTGCAACCCCCCCATCTGTGTCCAGAGGACAAGGAATCACAGCAGATGCTAGACAATGTTTCCATTACGTAATATCCAACAATTCCAGAAATATCCTGTTATTTTTTAGAGAACTTCCATTCTTCAAGGAATATAACTTATTGCACCTGAAATTGCTAGCTAATGGCATCTGAGGACCCATGTCAAGCAGCTACAGAATTTGGGGAAGATTACAGAGATGTTGGAAGTAGTGCAGTTTCTTCACAGTTCAAGCCAGAGGGACTTCAGAGCCACCACAGTCTTTTTAGGTACATTCCTTGTGTCACAAATCATGCATGTGAAAAATGTATGTGATATCCTGCTCCACTTGCCCTGCCCCATCTTTCACATCTAGACTAGAGCTAAAATTTCTTGCTCTTCTGTTTTTAAAAAAAGTTTGCTCACGGTGAGCTTATTCTTGCTAACTATAAAAACCCCATCAGACCTGTCAGGAAAGCTGTTACCTTTCTCAGCAAAGAATCTAGAACTGGAATAAGGGTAGAGAAAGAAGAATCATCGAGATTACAACCTTCTGAAGCAGGTTCATGGAGATTGTAATGACTACACCAGTTTGGATGCACCAAGAAGTGCTCTGTTCGGTTGTGGAACAAAAAGGTACCAGCCTTTCAAAGGTAACAAACAAGTTGTTCCAAGACAAGTAGCATGAATGATGCCACCTTCCCCTGTGGATTTGAGTGTTAAGTTCCACATTCCGGCAGCAAAACCACCATTTACCAGAGTTAATGTCAGATCCCCTTCATACCAAATGTGTACTCTCTCCTTGGTACTTATTAGTCCTGTTCCCCAGCCAAAACAGCAATAGCTCCAGCATGGCCCATGCTTCTTCCCAGTCCCTTGCCATGTTCCCTTCATACACCATGTGTCCTTTGCATGATTGTAAGCTGGCATGAGGTTGCATTGCTGTAGGTGTTTTGAAACTACGCACCTATGCTAACTGGCTAAACAATATGTATGTGTTGAATGATGAAGTGGCATGCCAGAGAGGACAAATACTCTACCTGGCTATTTTTTCACTGAGGACACAACAGCAAGGGTGTCTTGCTTCTCCAAACCCACTGATTTTCATGGAATTTGTAGAAACTTAATTATCCTTCAGATCCTCAAATTTTTGTCTGAAGTGGTTAAAACTTGCCAGCAGTGTCTAGTGGTTTTGCAGAGGGATTAATGCAGGGAAGGAAATCTCTTGGTGTACATAATTTTTCCTTCAGAAAAGAAGCTAAGTAATAATATCTAGAATGTGCCTGTGCTATTAACCTTGCCCTTGAGCCACTGATCATGTAAGCCTTCTGAGACAGGAACGGCCTCCATCACAAGAGCGAGGTCCTTGAAATGGAGCATATGCTAGGGCCCTTATCTTCCATTCTTGTGGTTGTCTTCATAGGGGGTGTCTTATTCTTTAAAGTTCTCCAACAACCTATACAAATGAAGAAGGAAAAAACATCTAAGGACAATCACACCTGAAAAGCAAACAGGAACATGGCAGTAATAGCCATTCCTGCATTAAACAAGAGGAAATTCTGCTGTCAGGCTTTCACAATTGATTTAATCCAGAGTTAAATTTAGCCTGATCAGTTTATTTGTAGTTGCTGCAATTAGCATATCTGTTAAATCCAGAGAATTAGATTTAGGATTAAATGCAGTTCCTGGAATCAATCAGAACAAGTAAAACAGAACGTGAGGAAATGACCTCAAGGTGCACCATGGAAGGTTCAGGTTAGATATTAGGAAAAATGTATTCATGGAAAGGGTTGTGAGGCACTATAACAGGCTGCCCAGGGAAGTGGTTGAGTCACCATCCCTGGAGATGTTTAAAAGACTTATAGATGAGGTTCTTAGCTGCATGGTTTAGTGCCAGAATTAAGTTATGGTTGGACTCGATGATGGCAGTGATTTGTCCCAGGAGTTGAGTATGACCCACATTTGGTTGTCAGAATTTTCTGTAGTTGTAAAGTGAATTACAGCATGTGGGCTGCCTTACTCTGGGTCTATGCAGAGCCCATACAGACTGTTGTTACCTGTTCACCTGCATGAAGGGTGTTAGGCACTGCATGTTAGACTTGCTGCACATGCACAAGGGCAGTAACACAAAGACGTCAGACCTATTGCAAAAGTATGTTATTCATACCTCACCCCTGCACAGCAAATTCAGTACTTCCCACAGTGCCAGCCATCCTGCACATCCCAGAACAGCTGAGTGCTTTCTTCTTGGGCTGCTCAACAGACAGCAACCTGGTCAGACCTAATGAACAGTTGCCCACTCAAGCCACCACACTTCCCAACACACGTAGGAAAGGCTTTGAATCCATACTGGTAAAATTTCCAAGTGCAACACGTTCAATTGTACCTAGACATGGTAGTTTCAAGCACTACAAAGATGGAAAGTTCAGCCCTGCAGTCCTTGGTGAAAGAAGAAAAGAGGAGGGCACAGAATCATAGAATGGTTAGTGTTGGAAGAGACCTCTGGAGATCACCTAGTCCAAGCTACCTGCTAAAACAGGTTCACCTAGAGTAGATTGCACAAGAATGCATCCAGGTGGGTTTTGAATGTCTCCAGAGAAGGAGACTCCACAATCTCTCTGGGCAGCCTGTTCCAGTGCTCTGTCACCCTCAAAGTAAAGAAGTTTCTCTTCAATTTTAGATGGAACCTCTTATGTTTCAGTCTGTGCTCGTTGCCCCTCATCGTTGGGCACCACTGAAAGGAGTCTGGTCCCATCCTCTTGACAACCACCCTTGGGATATTTATAAACATTGATGAGATCCCCTGTCAGCCTTCTCTTCTCCAGGCTGAACGGACCCAGCTCTCTCAGTGTCTCTTCATAAGAAAGGTGCTCTAGGCCCCTAATCGTCTTTGTAGCCGACTGCTGGACTCCATCAAGTAATTCCTTGTCCTTCTTAAACTGGGGAGCCCAGAACTGGACACAGTACTCCAGATGAGGCCTCATCAGGGCAGAGTAAAGGGGGAGGATAACCTCCTTTGACCTGCTGGTCACCCTCTTCTTAATGCATCCCAGGATATTGTTGGCCTTCTTGGCCACAAGGACACATTGTTGACTCATTGTCAACCTGTTGTCAACCAGAACTCCCAAGTCCTTCTCTGCAGTGCTGCTTTCCAGCTGTTCTGGTGCCTGGGGTTATTCCTCCCCAGGTGCAAGACCCTACACTTGCCATTGTTAAACTTCATTAGGTTCTTGTCTGCCCAGTCCTCCAGCCTGTCCAGATCTCGCTGAATGGCAGCACAGCCTTCTGGTGTGTCAGCCCTTCCTTCCAGTTTGGTATCATCAGCAGACTTGCTGAGGGTGCACTCAGTCTATTCCTCCAGGTCACTGATGAACAGATTGAACAGGACTGGACCTAATACTGACCCCTGCGGAACCCCACTAACTGCAGGCCTCCAACCAGACCCTGCACCGTTGACCACAACCCTCTGAGCTCTGCCAGATGGAGAACCATGTGTCAATAGAGTGCACCCATCAGTTTCTTCTAATGTCACTGCCCATGACTGGAAGAAGAGAGGAGAAAATAACCTGTGCACCCGATTCCCCCACCAACCATTCCAAGGCCCTGAAGTGACTTTTAATTTCCCTTGGATTACGGGTCGCAATTTCATTGCCACCTACATGAAAAACCAGTATTGTGTAGTACTCCGAGGGCCGTACCAGATTAGGAAACTTCCTGGCGATGTCCTTAACCCGGGCCCCAGGAAGGCAGCAGATGTCCCTAAGAGAAGGGTCCTTCCAGCACATTAGACCCTCCGTACCCCCCAGAAGGGAGTCACCTACAACTACAATGCTCCTTTTCTTTCTTGTGGACGTGGTCATAATACAGGGGGTAGGCCTTTCAGATCATGTGAGCACCTGTGGTGTAGATGGTCCTTAATTTTCATTGGCGATTGGCTGGCCTTCCACTTCCAGGGCCTCGTATCTGTTGTATAGAGGGACCGAGGAGGGTGAGGTGGGCAAGCGGATGTTTTGCCTGCTACCATGAGTGTGGTCTTGTTTCCATTCATCCCTTTTCCTTAACCTACAGTCTTCAGTCAGTCAGGGAGAGAGTAATGGACTCTTGGTCTTGATTACTTGGTGGTGGCCTTTCATGTCTCAGGGAGGCCAGGGCTTGATCCCACCAGTCTATTTCTTTTCTGCCTCCCTGATACTTTGCAACCTTTCTACCTCCTCTTTTAGCTCTACTACCAGGCTGAGCAGGTCATCCACCTAGTCACACGTCATACAGCTCTTCCATCTCTTACCCTTCCATGCCAGTGAGAGACTCTGGCATTCCCTGCAGCCTGAGGTCTGGACAGCTGCATGTTTCCTTGGCAGTTCTGTTTGGGTTGCTACCTCCTTCAGGGCAAATGCAAGGGACTTTCCTTTCATCTGGGTGGCTACCATAGTTAGGTTCCTCTTGCAAGGGTGATAACCACTGTCTGCACTAATTTCTTGAGCTAGCAGAGCTTCCTTGCCCTTACCACTCACCCTTCCATCCAAATTGCCATGCTAACTGCCTCACCCCTGTTTGCTGTGCTCCTGGTTGCCTGCGCTCCCATGAGGCCATTTAAATCACCTAGCAATGCCACCTCCAAGTCAGTCTCTCTTGCGAGATCAGCTGCTTCTCAGAATGAATGACAGAGTCATCTCTTCCTCGCATTTCACTGCCTCTGGACGCCATCGTCCACCCCGGTGTAGTGCTCAGCCATGGGAACTAGCCGCTACTGCTGCCAAGTGCCTCGCTGACTGACTGCAGTCTGGTGGTGGCCATTCAGATTCTCCCTGTTTCCAGTAGACTCATGAGGCATTAGTAATGAAATAAAAATATGAAACAATCTGAATATTTATCAGCTTGGGACACTGCACCCAGGGAAATTAGCATAGACATCAGATATTTAAAGTAATTTCTTGCTCATCTTATTTTTCCTGACACACCCTTCCCAATGCATAACATTCCAAGAGAGCTTCAGAGTACCAGACAGGTACAAATTACTGGTCCCTGCTGATCTCTTGCCCTATGTCAAGCTGAAAAGACAAATTCTTTGTCCATTCTGACACATGCACAAGCATCTAAGGTCCTATTTAGACTAGTGTTAGAAGTGTTGCATGTTGCCACATGAGGAATGTTCTATACTGTCTTTGAAGATCCAACCAAAACTTCATGCCTTGAAAAAGCTAATTACTAGCTTTTCCCAAGGAATAAAAATGGCATTCCTTAGGCTTTCTGTGACATAGCTGTATTTTGAACATCATTTAAGGGCTGCCTAAAAAGAACAAAGCCATGTTCACTGACAAAGGACTTTACATTAATTTTCTAATTTGACATTTTCTAAATAAGCTATTTAATGGAGTTCAGCTCTTATTCTAATTGAACAGCAAAACAGGCCAGTTAATTCATTTACAAAGAGTATGTGAGAACCGGGACTTGGACTACCTTCCGGCTTCACAAGAGTTTGTTCCAAATACTAACATTCAGACAAAAACAAGTTATATGTATTCACTAATTTACATTGATAAGCCTCAGGATGGAGGTCAAATTTCTACTTTCAGTTCATAAAAAAAACCCAAACAAACAACAAAACAAAACCAAAAAAACCACAAAACAACAACAACACACAAAACAGTGTAAAATAGAATGTGGAAGTTTTATACATATTGATTTAACATTATTATAATCAGCAGCTTTCAACATTAGTTCAGCGGTTCCACTTAATCTCAAATGAGATACATATTAAATGCAAACTTTCTCTATCTTTTGGGTAGAGCATAACTGAATATACCCAAAGTTATACCTTGATTTTGCAAGTGGAAATCTGTCTGTATGCAATAGAAAATCCTTGATCTTTTAGATGCAAAGTTTTGCAAATTTATGTGAAAGTTCTATCATATCTGTAAATACTTGCATATAAAAAGTCTATATACACACAGGCTTAATTTGCTTAAACAAAAGAAAATAGGATTTTAGAACTGCAATTCATAATGACTTATCATTCATTAAAGTTCAGTAAGTTAGCACTAGGTTCTAAGCTTGACCTTGATTTAATTCCATATCAACAGCCACCATGGATAAAATTGATCCACACTTATTTATTTATTTGTGAGAGTTTTCTTTTTTTAATTAAAAATATGTCCTGTCCAAATAAATACATATTGTCAAAATGAGAGTTTGAAACTGGAAAAAAATAATCTGTGGAGTTTCTGAAACAAGATCCTAAGCAATAATTTTACTTCATTTGGAATGTGTAAACCACTGAGCTAGATGATTGCATTACAGCTGATAATAAAGAGACTTTTCTAAAGCAAAGATATAATTCAGCAGTGATTCCAGATCTTTCCCCTTAAACAGTCTCTGGAGATTGCACACACATTTTATATACATGTATACGTATATCTCCTTATAAATAAGTATATAATGAAAATCACACTTTGCCAACTGCCCTTCACTCCCATTAGAACATAAAGTGAATGCAAAAGATAACATTGTTAGAATTAAATATGTAATGTAATATTTCAGTAGCAATCTACTTGCTTCAAGGCTAAAAATATCAAGGAGACTAAATTAATTTGAGCTTTAAACTTAAGAAGATTTCATGCCTCTGGTTTGTCTATTATTTGTTATTTGCTATGATAAAAACAATGAGATTAAAGCTTTTGAAAAAGAAAGCACTAATTTGTTTATACTATATTTTGGCAATAACCCAAGTAGGGGAAAAATAGCTGTCTGGCAAGAAGCTCCAAATCAAGCAACTGAAAATTAAGTTTCGTAATGCATAAATAAAAAAAAAGAACTCAATCTTTTTCTTAATATCAGAAATTCTCTGAGGTTCAGGCTATCCTTGATCTGTTCCCTTGTGATACTTTCCAGAAGAAAGTTCCAAATTAATATGAAGCATTCGCTTCTGTTTGGCAACTGTGACTTATTCATTTGCAGTAGGTCTCACCACAGAGGATTACAAGGTAATTATTGTCCCAGAGATATTCCTTGTACTGTAGTTAGGATGATGTATACTGTAGTTGAGATGATGTCTCTGTTTCTAAGTACTATTTTTAAAAATACACCTGAACCTCTGCTCTTCAGGTGCAATTTTGTACTGATGGATCACAAATCATGTGACTTGTAAGGTTTTGCCATCCTGGACATCTTGATGGCACTAAAATATTGAGTTGAAGTAGATCACCAGAACTAAACAGCATCCAGACGAGAATTCCAATGGGACGGCAATTAGTGGAGGCGAAATCCCAGGTCTCTAAAGATGAGTTTCACTTTTTTAATCAATTGACTAGCTATGAGGACTTGGTCAAACTGGATGTGCTGTTCAACATTCAGCTGGTATGCATACTTAACCTTTCCTGGTAATAGCACCCTTCCTGACCATAAGTATGACAGCATCTCACCCTGAAAATTCTCTGTATTTAAGCAGTTTGTCATAAAATGTGTG
Source organism: Caloenas nicobarica (assembly GCF_036013445.1). Classification (NCBI taxonomy): domain Eukaryota; kingdom Metazoa; phylum Chordata; class Aves; order Columbiformes; family Columbidae; genus Caloenas; species Caloenas nicobarica. The sequence goes on from NC_088247.1 coordinate 108,320,386, forward strand.
CAAACAACTTCTACCCTTAGTCTTCAGAAATGAGCTCATGGTAACGGCAGAAGGACAGATAGAGGCAGATGAATCCACTAACTTCCTGACCCAGAAATTCAACAACAAGAAGCTGTTTCTCTAGCATACTTTTCATCTGTTCTTGCAGACATAGAATATTGCTCACCAAACATAAAAATGGAGTTATTTCCAAAAAGTTTTTGAAAAAGTAGTTACCACATGCCCTATTTTAAAGGTCCTACTTTAATTATCATGGAGAAAATAATTAGCATATTTTCTATTTTGAAACTCTGATTTCTATGCTTGCAGTGCAGACAGGTCAGAAACTTACTGGATTCCACCAAATCGCCTGAAGAAAGAAAAAGTCATGACGAAAGTGTAACAGACAGTGAGAAACCTTAAGAAACCACGTGTTATCCTGTTACGTCCACTAGCAGGGTTTTTCTGAGCAAAACCAAACTTACAACAAACCAGAGCATGAGTACTTCTAGAGGTACCCACCAGAAAGTACAGTTGTCATCATTGATATGGAAAGGACATGTGCATGTGTGCACAGTATTTTGGAATAGGAGAAGACAGAAGACAACCAGTCCTTCTCCATTATTGTGCAGTTTAAAGCAGCGCAACGAAACTGCATGTTACCCAGACAGCTGGGTGTCACCATCCTGCCCACGTGGCTTGAGCACGGTAGTGAGATCGAGCAGAGAAGACTCTGATCTAGAATGTAGCAGACTTTGACTGCAGTGCAAGCAGAGCCATTGACCTGCTGTGTGATCCTGAGCTAAACCCCATTACCTTCACACCTTTGTTTGCTTTTTTGTGCTTTCTGAACTCTGAGAGAGCAGGGAATTTGAGTTTTGAGCTGTAAGCTTCAAGGGTGCCCTGCAGCAGTCCAGGAATGTAAAACAAAATGTTTATATCAAAAACAAAATGTTACACATTTCTCTGTTGGATGTCACCTTGGATGCCCCTTAACGCCCAGCAACTAGCCCAGCCTTCACTGACGGCAAAAAGTGGGCAAAATGCCCTTACTGTCTTTCTGGGTGAGCAAGATTGTGAAACTCTATAACTAATCACCACAGTGACACAGGTCAATTATGATCAGCCATGGACAATTTTAGACTTAAATGGAGAATGACAGAGACAATCAAATTAGAGCAGCAGCATCTGAGGTAAGAAGACTCCAGATAACAAAAAAGTTGCAGAAGTGAGAGTGGGACCTCTGCTATCTTATCTATTGGTTTCACCTCCATCTCCTGGCTAATTTTTTTCCCTTCCAATACTAAAAGCCATCACCAGGTCCTGCAGCAGCAAACATGTGAAGGGCATTATACATACTTGCTCAGTCAGCAAGGCTCTATGTCATAACACAAAGAAAAGCTGATGTGCAAGGTTGCAATGATGAAGGGTCTTTAGGGAGCACTCAGAGGAGTTCTCACATACCTAGCCAATTTTTAGTAGTAATACAAACAGAATAGCACATGGACTTCACAAATGTCTGTAAAGTTGAATTTAAAAAAAACTTCTAAAACCAAAATTTGCAGCTTTAAAAGCAAGCATTCTTTATTGGTGCTCCGCAAGTCCCAGGAGATCCATCCTCCTAGTGGCAGGGGGTGGAAGAGTCTCCAGGCACAGATTATATTCATACAGATCATAAATATTCATTACATTTCCAAGAAATCCTTTGCATGTGCATTACATTCCTTTGTTACTCAGCTTGTAACCCGCTTGTGCTGGTGTCGCCATCTTATCTTCTGAGAGCAAGGGCATTGTTTCCTACCCTTCTCCTGCTTATCTTAATAAATATCATTCTTGTGACTTAACACCTAATAAATGCCTAAAATCTAAAGTCTTACGAACTTAGTAAATGCCTAAAATCTATGACCCTTGTTCATATAGACTTATTTTTTTACTAATTGCTGATTTTAGGTATCAGTACAAAATAGTTTACAGAATAAGTTAACAGGAAAGTAAAGGAGAAGGAAGGGCAAGGTAGAAGGACAATATATTATAATTATCTGGTCACGTGGGAAACTCATACATATGAACGAAAGATAACGCAGTATGGTTTTGTTGTTGTTTTAGATCCAATTATATTCACTTCAACTTTTAGTCTATAAATAGCCAGGGTCAAAAGACTCCTTGGGGGAACATGCTCAAAGAGCAATTTCAGCAAGAGGATGTAGGATGCATGTCCGGTGGCAACAGGCAAAGGAGACATTGAGCATGAAAGGGAAAACTGCACTGAGCTGAACTCACTTTGAGCAGGCCAGGCAGGCATGGGAGCATGTGTCCAAGAAAGAATAAGTAAAAAAAGGGATGACTTCAACTGCTGAGAGACTCTAGACTGAGGAAAGATTAAAAAAAGAACAACAACAAAAACCAACAACAATAACCACCAAACAGAACTACAGTTTCCAGCTGAATCAAACAAAAACAAGGCACTGGGTACAATAACATGCGAGGTCACAGTTTTTTCCAGACTTGTTTGCTTATTTATGTCCTAGTCAAAATGCAACATAATGAAAATGGAAGTTAACACACCTTACTATTTTGAACATAATTAGAACTAAACACCAAGGGAGAAATAAACAAACAAGGGGTATGCCTATCAAAAAAACCCAATAGCCCTGAGAAAGCAGCAGGTTGAAAAGAACACAGATATCAAACCATAGATAGCATGGCAATAAGGCATGGGGAAAATCTTTCAACTCAGGCAATCCAAAGAGTAAGTAACTTTCATTTCCTTTTAAACACTCCTGGCTAGGGTTTCTGAGGCTCATCTCTACCCTCATTGCTGACAGCTCCTTTCCCAATAGCTAAATCCCAGCCTTGAGAGAAAATACCCAGTTCTGTAAAAGGAAGAGCAGCAGGCACTCTTCTTCTTCATATCCCAGTGACCACACCTATCTGTATTTGACCACTTCACCACAGGACTAGTACTTTGAAAACTTAGACCTATGGAAGCCATATAAAAAGAAGTGTGCTGCACATGTGGCAACGATGGCTTATGTTGATCCTTGACTACTAAAGTACAAACAAGGAAGCACTCTAGACATGTTATGTTTCTAAAGAAATAAAGGAAAATAGCAGTCATATGCTATGCATGTTTAACCAGAGAAGTTCACGCTGTCACGAAGACCCCTTCTGTGAGAAGACCACAAAACCACAAGCCAAAGAGAGAAAAGTAAATGCTGAGAAATCAGGGTGGGAAGGTCTGATAATCCCCAGGCTAATATTCCTGTTGAATCAGTAAGAAATTATAAAGTCAGGAGACTAAGACTCTTACAAAGGCCACTGTCACACACTGGCATCAATAACATCATCTGTTCTAAACAAGGTCGTGGCTTGCTTTACATAGCTAAAGACCACAGGACTTTACTTACACCTGCCGAAACACAGGAGCCTCTCAAGGAGTTTCTGAACACCTTTCTACCAAGATGCTGGCACATGAGTAAAATCCTCCTTCCTTGCTCCACATCCAGGGAGCAGCTGGAGTTGGCCAAGTCAAGTCTATCATGTCTCTTTAGGTGACATATCGTCCATTCCCTAAACCACTGCTACCCATAGATTTATGAGGCTGTAACAGGTGACGGTGTGTGTGTTGCAGTCTGTCACCAAGACGAGGAAAGAAAAATGAGAGAAGCTGGTGAAAAGGCATTCTGGCAGACATTGAAGACAATGACCGAGAACACAAGCAGCTACTTTGTTTCTGTCAGCCTGAGGTTTTCAGTGAACATTTAACTGTGTTTGCTTCAGTCTAGACAAAAATAAAAATATTATATTAAGCAGCCTCAAAATGGAAAGTATCCACTGAATGATATATGAAAAAAGGTTTACGGGAAAATAAAATCAATGTAAATGCATGATAATGAGGATACTATCTGGTCACCAGCAGGACCTGAAGGAATGGCACAAAGATGTGCCAGGGGAGGTTTAGTTTGGACATTAGGAAAAGGTTCTTCACCCAGAGGGTGGTGGAGCACTGGAACAGTCTCCCCAGGGAAGCAGTCATGACCTCAAGCCTGACAGTATTCAAGAAGCATTTGGACAACACCCTCAGGCACATGGTGTGAATTTTGGGGTTGTCCTATGCTGAGACATGAGCTGGACTCAATCCTTGTGGCTCCCTTCCAACTCAGGACATTCTATGATTCTATGACACACTGCCAGTCACCCTCTAGGCTGTATGATCTACACAAACTGCCTTCTGGTGTTTCAGAGAGGCAAAGTCCAGAGCTACGATCTGTCGTTCCTGTGCGGCATGCACCTCAGCAAACAAAAATACACATCAGAAATGCACACTGCTGAATGCCTCGCTTTCCAGGCCAAATAATGAAAGCTCTTCTGTTTGACAGCCCAGCATTCATCCAAGACACTGTTTTTCTTTCTCACCTCTGGGTTTATGTCTCTTCCATCCTTCTGTTATTCTTCTTTATATCACAGCAATGTCCATAGTCTACAGTACTTATATGATGCAAACACGTAACAGGAGACAGTTTAGTTTCCAGCCAAAATAAACATCACATAAAATGGAAGAGATGTAAGCTTAAAAGCATATGGTGAGAATGGAGGTGCAGATGTTTTAAGCGACTTGCCCAAGGTCAGAGACGAAGTCTGATGGCAGAATTAATCTATGCACTTTCCTTGAGATTAATCTAGTTCAGGGAGGGAATTTATATTTTTCCCCAAGGAATGTGGGTAGGAGAACTACTTTGCTCAGAGATCAGATCAGAGTAATAATACCATGCTTCTCCTCTACAGTGAACAACACACACACAAAAACTCTCATCCAGAAAGCTAAATTTAAAAGTAATGGACTTCAGCCAGCTTAAAGCTAAACATATAATTAACGCCTTGCCTGGAGTGAGGTTCAGGTAAGCTTGCAAACTGGTGCAGAGACATCCCCTTATTTCAGTCCACCTGTAACAACAATCCCTGTTCTCAGATATTAAAGGGACTTGCATGCAGAGGTATCAATAGGAATCACATTCGTGTGTCAGGAAGGTATAATTTGCTACTCTTAGAAATCAGTGGAGTAGTTCCAGATTTTCATCTGCATTAAATTAAAAAAAAAATTACTGTTCAGTTTCATTCCTTGATGTCTTACTGATTTTTCCCTCACAGTGAATAGCTAGATTATTTTCCAGATATATTAAGTTCACTTCTCTGAACTTTTTTTTTTTTAATATTTTATGCCCCTTTCTTCAGCTTCTAAGTGCCTGTGTAAATTAAACTTGTCCACCCTCACCAGCATTCACTGCTTTTCCTGATTTACCTGCCTCCAGGAATTTCCATTTTATTTCTCTTCCAGATCAATAACAAACGTATTTAGTGAGACCTGAAAGTTACCCAATTATATATCTTTCCAATGGATCTATCACTGGATATCCTAGTTTTCAGGCTACATGACAACACCCTCCATAAGCCAACCTGAAATAATTTTCAACTAAACATTCAGAAGGCATCCAGTCTCCTGTCTTCACTCTCTTGTGAAGTTCATAGGCATAATAGAGGCATTGGTACAATGGAATACCTGTGGAGAATAAAAAGGATATCAGAATACAAAGGACAGTGTACATACAAAGTTATGATTATGGACAGCACAGGGCAAGAATCAGAGCACACCACTCTCCCTCCATCACCTTCAGAGCATCTCCTCTGAGTTGTGTCTCTGATGCCAAAGGACTTTCCTCACCCGCTTCTTACTGGTGCAAGCAGGGGTTTCACACCTTGAATGACAACCCCATCCTGAACAGGGGGCTTTTTCTCATCTACAACATAACAGGTGACCCAAGATTTTTTTTGTTGCAGACAAATAGTCCTTCACAGCTTTCTAACCTCTCTCATTCTTCTCACTAGATTTGCTTGTGTTTTCCTGTAAGTGCAAGCTTCTAGCATTGTAAGCAGTTTTCCGTTGGGGATTGTAGAGAGCTCCTATTTTACCCCTAGAACTCACTGGAACCTGTATTATCTCACTTAGTAACCCATTTCTGCTTCTGTTCTTTAGAGTACTTCAAATGACGAACGCAACCAATTTTGTGTTTTTTTAAAAATCACAAGTAATTTCCTTAAGAGTTCTGTCACTGCTGTTTCTGCTTTCACATCCAATATCTTTATTCCTGCTGACATGCACTTTCAAAATCACTGGCACAATGCTTTTAGATTATAAACATCCTCTAAATAGATTATTTGCTGCCAAAGCACTTTATTAAACTTATTAACTCCTCCCTTGGATTACTAATTCAATGCTAATCTTGAAGGACAAAGTTATGAGTGAACATATGGCTCCTGCAGCATTGATTGTTTTTAAAAAAACCCTACTATAAACTCAGGCAGCGCCATAACCATTTGCGAAGCATTAATGATAAAAGAATGGCAAAACAAAACACAGAAACCAAAAACGTATGACCACATGAAGGATGGCTTATTTTTGTCTTTTTTTTTTTTTAACTGGAACACAAGTAGTAGACAGCATGATATATATATGTTCTATATATATGAAAATAACATTGCTGATTTGTTTCCATAAGGATCAGCAATATTTACCTTTCCACATACAGTTAATATATCTGTTGCCTACAGAATTTTATCTAGGTAATCCACAAAAGACAGACATACATTAGCAGCCACCCAAGAGTTTGGCACAAAATGTTCTTCATAAGGCAGGCAACAATCTTTATGTATAAGCACATCTTTAAAATTTCTAGGTATAATTTCCTGGACTGTGGGCTGTATCACTCCAATCAGAAGATGCCAAAACCTCTCAGTCCCATTCTGGATTATAATGGGTAAAGGAGAAATGGCCTTCGTTCCTGTGGATCCTATGCTGCCTTCTTCCTTCCTTACAGATCCAAGGTCAGCCCATCAGCATCCTTGTTTCAACTACCACAGGATACATGTTTAGCTGTAACTCTCTCCTTGGCTGTTACCTCCCAAATATTGACTCTCAACCATCTGAGCATGCTGGACAATGCACTGAGGGTTTGTGGCCAGATGATGTTGTGCATTTTAGGTTGTTCCAGCCCTCCTCAGACCCTCTGAGAGGAGCAAGGCTTTTCAGATTGTGTGCCAGCAAAACAGCCAAGCCCAGAGGTTAAGGCAGCCTGCTAAGCTGCTTGCAACACCAACAAGCCCATAAATTACAACCCTCATGAGAAAGGTCATAAGGAATCCCCACAAGGCGTTTCAGATGGTATGAGAATTGATAATTTGCCCAGTACAGAAGGAGACAAACACCCCCATCTCACTTAGTCTTACCTGCATCCAGCCAACTGTCTCACTTCAAAACCAGATTGAAATATTTTTGTTGTAAAGACCAACTGTTTCATTGTCTTTGTCTTTCATGGTTTTTCCCCACACAATTTAAAATGTGAAAAGCAATGAAGTATCTTTCTATCTTATTAAACTCAGGTAAGAACCCAATTTCATGAAATTAGAGGAAACCTCAAGAGCTTTAAAGTAATTCCAGAGGAACTATGCTGACCAGAATAACAGCATTAGAAGTCGAGTACAATGGCGTATAGGACAAGAAATATTTCCTTCTTTCTAAAATCAGATTTTTAGTGGAACTTGTCTGCTCTGTTTATAAGATTTATTCCTCCACTTTCCTCTGTGAGAAACATCTGTCCTGTCACCTTTCTTACAAAGAAAATCACAGATATAGTAACTGCATATAAAGTTTCTAACAAATACACATCTCTTTCTGAGAGCATATAACCCATAATTTGATTATGTCAAATAATATACCTATAATTATAATTTAATCATCTTGTAGTAATTTCTTATAGATTTCACTTTGAATCACTGTTTTAACATTCGATTAAAAATACTAATGTGTCAAACATAAAAAAAGAAATTTGGATTGAAACGGTATATGGGAACATAATTATACAGCAATTAAAGTACAATTGCGTGATGATTACTAGAAAATTTAGAGCAACTGACATAGTAAAGGCATTTTTCTCCTTTAGTATGATATGTTAGGCAATTTTCTTGATTTCACTTCAGCAATTCTATCATTTGGATTTTTTTTCAATCTTAATTTTACCTGGAAGCTTATTTAAAAAAACAAGCAAACAAACAAACAAACATTATCTTGGAGACACTTAAGTTTCTTCGGCCACATACCTCACATGAAACAATGTTTGAGTCACATCACTATCACCTCATAATTTTATCGACATGGATGTTAAACTAGCACTCAGTTGAACATGTCTGGTCATTCAGTGGGAAACATGAGCCTCTTTCTAGGACACCATTTATATTCAAGACACACAAGTAATTCAGATCTCTCTCAAAAGCAATTCACAACTATACATTTTACAAAATGGTACAATGTGAACCATCCATCATATTAGGTCCCAATTCTACAAAGCACTTGACATGTGCTTAAGTCTCTTTGAAATAACCAAAAGACTGAATCAGTTTCACTTTCTGAAGACTCTCATTTCTAATACAGTAAAATAAGTGTGCTAGATATGCTTTCATCAGTGTGATACCGTTTTCCTCTTTTCCTTTACTATTTATCTTTTTTTTTTTTTTTTTACGATGAACCTTTGTACTCAGCTGCAATAGTTTTTTTATTCTTATTGCCTCTAGCTGTCTCCCAACTCTGTCTTAACACGGCCCATCAGTATTTGTATCACATTAAAAATGTAATCGCTGCATCTGGAAGGGGACACATCTTCTAATATTTGTGATTTGCACAATGGACCAAATATCGAACCTTAGGCTATAAGTTGGAGATGCATTTTTTTTGCAGCTAAGTCTTTTTGTATTCACAGTGTAAATGGAAATTGGTATTTGTTCACATAACAATTAGATTAAGTTTCTAGATGTTATTCATCTGTGCACACAAATCTGGCAAGAGGCATGAATATGCAAATTTTGAATTATGTACACTTTTTAAAAGACTAGCCCATAACATCTCAATCACTTTCCTCATTGTCTTTAATCAAGTACCTTGCTTATTATTTAAATACACTTCACATAACTATCAACAATGTAAAACTGAGAAAGCGGGAGAATAGAGTAAGAGCTATTGTATAGGAAATTAATTTAATAGACTTATGACAACAACAACCTGTTGTGAGTTAATGAATAACTAGTGAGAGATAAGTCCTTGAAGCATTCTGTCATACAGGTATGTCCCAACAGGTAACTTAATGTAGAAGAGAGAGATTTCTTAAGTGTTTGCTTATACTTTATAGAAAACAGTCATAGGATAATTTTGGTTGGAAAAGACCTTTAAGATTATCAGGTGTAACTGTTAACCTAGCACTGTCAAGTCCACCTCTAAACCATGTCCCTAAGAACATCATTTGTGCAATGTTTATTGTAAGAAACTTCATGATGTACTGTGTTTCAACTATTCCTCTAGACTTGGATGTTGCAAATGTTGTGACTGTCATTTAACAAGCTGTACTTATTATTTAAAATTTAATTTCTTCTAGACCACTCGTTTTCATAAGTATTGGCAGAAAGGAAAAAGCTGAAAAAGGACTAAAGAGGCTCACCTACAAGGAAAGACAGATCTGCCAAAATGGATATACTTCCTCTGAGATAGATTATCAGCATGAAATAGCTGGATAGACACAATTAACTTTTCAAAGGTGTGCCTTAAGAGAAAGCATAATGGTCCAGTGGTTAGGGCCCAAGACCAGGACTTGAGGCACTTGACTTCAGCTACAACATCTGTTGTGGATGATCACTTGTGTGACCTTGGGTAAGACACTTGGGACTGAGTGCAGTGCAGCCTAACCCAAAGATCAACTGCAGCTCAATACCAGGCCAGTTTTAGACTGGGCACTGTAGCCCTTTAGCTGATGTGACATGGAGCTCACAACAAGTGACTCAACTGACTGAGGACCCAGGTGCCACATGGCTTTTGCACTGGACTCCAAATTGAAGAAGGCTATGCTAGTTTCAAGGTGTGTCAGACAGGGCTACAATTTGGAGCCTCGGTGTAAATGCAGTATCTCCTTCATTTTGATTCCCACCTCTTCCTATAACAGCATTGCAAGGGTAAAAGAAGAAAGCTTGTGAGCACTCATAAACTGCATGAACATAAAGAGAGGAGGAGTGAAATCTTACCACCTGTGATGGGCAAATATGCATGCACCTTTAGAGAAATAACCTGTTAAGATCTGATCAGCTCAGCAGTAGACATCTAAGAGAAGATGCAGAAGTCCAGCAGTTTTCAGACTAGTGCCAGTGCCATTATGCCTAACACGGGGGAAAGACTAACCAGGAAAACTGTTGGAGAAGCTCAGGTTGTTCCCCAGTGCATCTGGTTTTCATTTTTGGTTTTTTTTTGTTTGTCGTTTGTTTGGTTTGGTTTGGTTTTGTTTAATTTTTAAAATCAGAAAATAAAAGAAAACGTTGAAAACACACAACACAAGTGGAACAGTGACATCAGTCTGATTTTGGAAGGACCTACAACAAGAGCTCTCATCAGTAAGGCATCCCAGTCATTTCTGTGTGTGATCTCAGAAGCCAGAGACGAAACTTTATTGGCCATAATGGTGTCTATTCCAGTGCTCATCAACAAAGGTAAGTTTGGAGTTGTACACTGGTGCCTTCTGTTTCTTGTCATGGTCTGAACAAACACCATACAGAAAGAATAAAAACATGCAAAATACAGTCCTCTCTCCCTAAAATCTACTTTCAAGATCTGGTGAAAAATGAAGCAGAGCAGACTCTTGCATAAGTAATGTGAAAGCGAAATGGAGGCAGAAATCCAGCAGTGGATGGCAGAAGTCTCCTGAAAGATAATTCTTTTCAGCATTATTTGCATAGTGATTTGAACTGTCGGCATCGGAGTATCTTACCTAATGACTGGATTTTACACTTTGCTTTCCCTGCCCTCCTTTATGCTTTTACTTTGGCATGCAAGAATCTCTGTTTAACATAATTTGAAACTATATACAGTGCTGTGTATCAGTGCTGTAACACGTGAGACAGGGGCAGGGACAGCTACTTGTCTCTACAGCCTGAAAGCAAAGCTGGTAGCAACCACATCTTTCATTGCTATGAAAAAGAGCAAGGCCATCAGGGTAGTACCAGTCTCTGCAGGACAGGCTGCCTCTTCTCCCAGGTTGCACCAACTTCAATCCCCTGTCAGATGGAAGCTATTTATTTCATATGCATCTTTTAAGGGAAGTAGTAGCTGCTAAATCCTTAGGAGAACATACTATAAAGCTTGAGATTCAAGCAGAAAGAGAAATCTGGGAATGATAATATAGTAGAAAAAAATTTTTTAAAATCTCTGTATCGTTTAGAAGATCTTACTGTGTACATCAGATTGAATTACTGCTAGTAAATAATGCGTGTGTTTACAAATTTTCTTTGTTATTTTATTTCCTACAGCAGCAAGACCTTTATATTGTAGTTCTGCTGCTATTTTTGACAGCTTATGCTGTTTCAGAGGTACTTCTTGAAATGCAACCTCAGTATAAAATTAGTGTTTTGAGGCTCTGATCTAGGTAGAGACCTTGTCTGCCAGAGGTCCTGGAAAGTCTGGACCAATTCAGGCAGACAAAAATGAACAGCAGGTTGCCCAGTGATTTAAGGGAGATCTGAACCAACTTGCTCTGCCTAAGGTAATAACAGTACCTTTGAGGACAGTTGAGACAAAGTATAATGCCTTGAATTTAGGTGTTTGGGACCGCAGGGACACAAGGGTGCAGAGAAGAAGAGGGATGTCTTCAGTTGTTTGCTTTCTCACTATATGTAAACCTTGTCATTCCTTTTTCTCCTCAAAGGGTATATCCATAATTTAGATTTTTTAAAGTTTGAACTTAAAATCTACAAAATATACACTTAAATAATGCAAATATATTATGCAGAAGCTAAGGATATGTAGGTGTAAGTTCACAAGGAACTTTAGTGATATTGTTGTCTTGGCATTAATAAATCTTGAATTAGGACAAGTGAAATTTCACTGGCTACCCAAAATCCAAACCTGTCATCACTGCTTACTCTATTTTCATTTGACTGAGTGCTGGTACAAGGTATGTAGAACTTGATCTTCTTCTTTGTACTTGTTAGACATAAAGTCTCCCATCAGTTTTACATTCTTCTCTCTTTATCTTGATTTTATCTCATTTAGTATTCTTTCATATGCTCTGTAAATATGCAGAACCACAGAAATCTAGAAATTAAGGCAGGCAGTGGTCCATGGAGCATACCTTGGCTGCCCTGACAAAGGGGTAGAAGATGTCTCTAAAGGGTAAGAAGAAGGCAGATTAGCCCCTTGTTCACATAAGGGCAATTTCCAAGGAGCAGGAGGCTGCAGCTGCTGAGAAGAAAAAATATCCTTTGCAAACTTCTTCCTGTTTTATTGAGAATCAAGATTTATTCAACCTTCCATTTGTAACAGTGTAATTCTGACCAAGGAGAAAGAATAATTCTTAGTCATATAAGGCAAATAAATGTTAGAGCATCCTCAAAATAGGTGTCCATAACAAAAACACTGTCTTACAGTTTTCCCACCATCACCAGGTAAAGTAGTTGCTACAGCTGAACATTTCGCTGACCCACAGGAAAAAGAGGTTAGAGGCTACGTAAATGAGTCAAGGCCATCACTCTATGATGGAAAAGCTGTCTAAGTAGTAACATAATTTATCCCAGGCACAGATCTGTTCTACCATGGACAGATTATTACAGGTATTCAGCCTTGCTAGACCTAAATCCAATTAAAAAAAACCGAAATGTGTAAGACATGCCACATTGCACTGGACAGGTGATCTTCCTAGGCCAGTGCTCTTTCTGTCTGTGGTGTAAGGGACACTGGTCAGGGGATGTGTGGGCACTCTTAGCTGTTGGTTTCCCTTACACCTCCCCAGCATCCACAGCTCTTGTCACTGGGATGAAGGAGGGCACATCCTCTCCTGTTCTTGATTATGAACCTGTTGTTTATGAATGTGTGTAATTGCCTCTCTGGTCTGGCTGATACCACCTGCCCCATGTCCTCCTCTGGCAACAAATTCCAGATGTTCACTAACCCTTGGGTAGAGGAAGTGCTTCCTTTAACTGCTTCAAGTAATAGTTTTAAGAAATATTCCTAGCACTCTTTACATTTGCTATATTTACCACCTCTGAGAGTCTGCAAATCTCAGTCCTATGCTTTCTCAGCTTCATGCTGTTCAAAACAGATGTGCCAAACCAGCCTTTCTACTGCCTCCTCATACAGCAGCAGTTACAACCCCAAAACGCATTCAGTTGTCTTTCCTCACACCTCTTCTTAGCTCTGTTCTGCCCGAGATGTGGACACCAGATGTCATGCACCCACCACAAGTCTGCACATGAGTGCAATGATTTCCTCTGTCTTTTCCCACTACCTCTTCTGCTGAGCAGACACTGCATAAAGTACTGTGTATCACCCATTTAAATTGACTGTGAATCTGAACAACTTTATGCAATTATTCCATGTCCTTCCTCCTGCTTCCTAATTCTCTTTTCTGCCTAAAGCACAAGAAAAATGGACTTTTTACAGCAGATTATAGCACTATTAAGCCAAGGACAATGCATGCAGAAAACATATGAATATTTTTAAACTCTTTTAGGACCGTTTCCATGTTTACCATTAGATCTTTCCTCACAAATTACTATTTAACTGTAGCTTCTTTATGACCTAGCTCCAATGCTGTCAAGAAAGAGCTGTACAAGCAGGCCCTAATGCAATTTCCTCTTCAGCATCTAAAGGCAGAACAGATCATTAATTTTTGTAAAAGCAAGCAAAGATTCAAACACCCAGAAGGGAAATGCTTAAGTGCATTCTCAATATTAGGCACATTATTTAAATACTGGCTAGAATAAAGGCTTAAATAAGCTACACTGGTCACACTGTCATTACCAATACCTATGTCCATTAATTACATCTTCACCTCATCCATAAGCACTCTCATCAGATATGACTGGTTTTAAAGCATTTTCATCTGAAAGATTATTCTCTGTTTCTCCCAACTGTAAAGAGATAATGAAATGGTATATATAAGTAGTATAATTGAAAAGCAGAACATCATATATTTCAAAAGTCTTCACTCAAAATTATTAACAGTGATTAATGATTTTTGGATACCCAGCCTGTCCTGTTTTTGTTAAAAACAAGTTTCTCTTTTAGAGAATTTCCCCATCAGCTAAAGCCTTCTTATTAACTGCGTTTTCTGAAAAGTTAGATACATGTTTTGGTAGACATAGCAATGGTATGCAAGGTCATTGATAAGGATGCATCTCGCGAGATGTGCAAGCAGAAGGTGAACTGAAACTGACTAAGTAAGTATTCCATCCCATTCATGTGATACTTCATACAAAAGTGGGAGAACACAAGGATCTCATCCCTTTTTTCCTTATGGCCAACATTAGGAGAGGACCTTGAGAGTTGTCCCTGCAAACTGAGGCCTAGTGACAGACTGAATCCAGCTCTGGTTGGCTGCAGAGTCCAGTCCAGGACTTCGGGTGCCGGCCCCACATCTGCCGGAGCAGTTGCCAGGACTTTCGAGATTGGTTTTGTATAATTCATATTAATTATCTTTTTTTATTAGTAGCATTAGTAAAACATTTTTAATTTTTCCAACTCTCTTCTCTCAGTCCTTCTTTCCCTCCCAATCGCCTGTCCTTAGTGGGAAGCGGGGAGAGGGATGGGCTGAAGGGGCAAGCGGGGGAGAAGGGGTTAACAATACATCTGCCACGGTTTTATTGTCACCCCGCAATCAAACCACGACACAGCCCACTTTGGTTTTCAAGTGTTATTTTCAGCACTTTACATATGCACACGCAAATCTGAATGTGTGCTTTAAAGGAAGAAAAATAAAAACATGAAGTGCCACAGGTTACATCACAGTCATCTAAATCAGCAATGAACTGTGATTGACTAACAAGAAATAGCAAACATAAAATCCAAGAGGAAACAACCAATATAAATTTGTCGACTAGAAAACTTCAAATTAGATTCATTATTAGAAAGAAAAGATTTGACTGCATCTAATAAAATATGAAAGGATTGCATCACCATAAACCTGAGTCGTGACATATCACCATGCCATGAAATATCATAATGTGTCACAGCCTTTACTGAAAATCGAAAAGCAGAAAATTAGTGACAATATAACCTTATGAATCTTCTAGATCCTCATTGTTTTGGCCTTCAACCAGAGAAGGGTTCATAACCAAAGAAAGGCTTTCACTTTCCTACAATCAAAGGAAACATTTTATTTCTCACTTGCAGCTTATGTGCAGGAATGACTATTGATGCAATGATGTCCAAATGATAGAAGCTGTGGTTCAACTATCTGTATCTCTTTTCTGCATGTAATCTGGCATTGCTACCAGGAAGAAGAATCGTGCTGCAGTTTTCCAATTCAAAGATAATAACAATTGTTCATGCCTAGTCATGAACCTACCTGCAATATTTACTGAAACAATGTGCTTGTCAAAGGCCAAAAAGGTCCATCTATCAGGATATTATTACTGTTAGACGGTTCGGGGTTGTTTACCTTTTTTGTCCTTTTTTTGTTTGTTTGCTTGTTTTTTGTTTTGGTCTGATTTGCTTTGGTTGGTTTGGTTTTGGTATTTTTTGTGTTTGTATTTTGGGGGGTGGGGCTTTTTGTGGGTTTTTTATTTGTTTTGGTTTTGTTTGTTTGGGGTCTTGGTTTGGTTTTTATTGTTTTGTTTTGTTGGGTTTTTTACTTCTTGCTTTTGTCTAGTTTATAATCAATATTAAAAACACTGTTTTAGCAACTACTGAATCAAGCAATCTCATGATTCTGCAGGTGTGACGAACGAATAAACTGACCATAATAAGGTCAATATTTAATAATCTTTTTCATTACTGTGTAAAAAACCCCCTTCCATAAAGGCTGACAGCGTTGTACAGGAGTGGTTCATCTGACTCTTCACATCAGATCAAGATTCAGAGTGAAGTTTCTGTTCGTGCAGGCCTGTTATCAACATCTCTAGATAAAAGAAGGTCCCTGAGAATCTGTCTGCTCTCAGATTTCTTCACCTGCCCTATACTGCTACTGTTCTCCTCTTGTACTTTCACTTTTCCTATTTTATGTGCCTTCACTGCCAGAAGAAAATGTTTTGTCTTTAGTCTTCCAACACAATAGTTAATGCCACACTAATGCTCCTACCAATATTCCATGTACGCTAAGAATTCCATGTGCGCTAAGAATATAATTTTCATGCCGCTTCATGTTGAAGCTCCAGAGTAATATTCTGTCTCTCTTTGTGAATAAGACAGTACTGGCATAATGGTTTTTCTACCTGAACCACTGAAATCTGGACAGCAACATGTCAGACATAAATACTAAGTTTGGTCACAATTGAGTGCCCCTTGCAAGCAGACATAAACCTTTGAAACCCTGGCAAACAGACTGTAGTCCTTTGGTGTTTGGTAGATTTACATTAAATACAAAAATATTCTAGGCACAATTAGTCATTTATCTTTCCCCTTTCTTCCTGAAACCTCTGTCTTTTCATACTAAGTTATTGTTCTAATAAATACAAAGGAAGATTTTACATTTCTGTATGGGTGCTCTGTAAGAATATTTAATTGACAAGACCTACAGAGGTCACAACTCACTGGTGTTTCAATATTTGTGCTACATAAATATATTTACAACATTTTTTTTTCTTTACGTTTCAGTTTTGCTTGACGCTTGTCTGTCTACCTCAGAAAACTAAAAAAAAAAATACCCTAAATATTATTTCAGATATTTAAGATTTGTGACAGCTATGTTACCACATACTTATCTACATACATTTTTGAGCTAATTAAGAAACTACACATAGCATATTTATTAATGCAATTTATACACCTTAATGAAGCCTGACAAAAAAAAATTCAAATATTTTTAATCCATTAACTCAACAAATACCTCTACAAGCTGCATTAACGCTACTGTTTCTGTAGCAATTAATATAACTAATAAAAATTCTTCCTCACTGTGAGCCAATGTTTGATTAATTTACACCCCAAATGTGCCCTCTCTTCTTTGTTGCTGAGAAAATGCTAAGAACTTAATTATTTCTTTTTAATTAACTGTTTCAATTTTCAAAGGTGGTTGCAAATATCTTAATTTTTTTAATGGCTTAATTTTAGACCTGCTATGAAGTAAGCTTTTGAAACCTTCACTCCCTCTTTATTACAATAATCAGATTTTTTAGGATTCTGTCTCATAACAGCATGACAGAATTTTCTTACTCATCTGAGACATCTGCTCTTTACAGAGGAAAAAAAATCCTTCCCTAATGAAACCTAAAAAGAAACATTTCTGCATATGCAAGATGGAATTCATTTAAAAGTATGAAGAAAGGTATGGTTTCCCTCTCTAAACAGTAATGACTCATACAGAAAAAATTCTCCAGAACTTCTAGCATAATATTTTTTCCTAAAATAATTATGGAACTGATTCATTCCTGCATTGCTCCAGTCCCAAAATACATTGAAATCAACTGACTTCCAAACTAGAATTATGCTGCAATGAATCAGTTTTTATATATATTTAAACCAAATTATTTCCAGATATGTGTCCTTTTCATATTAAACACCCTCTACAATGCATGTTTCTGCACCTGAATATCAAACTACTCATTCCTTTACCTGCTATTTTTTTGTGCAAAACAGAAATTATGAAATACTAAAAAAATATAGAAAGCAATGAAAAGCGATTAAGATCTCTGTTTTCTCACCTTCTCTCACAATAGTCTGCAAGTTGTTCTCTGCTCTTGGCTTCATGAAGAGGAATAAACCCCTTTCCTTGAGGATTCCTTCCTTGGCCAAATATTGTGGGGTGCTCTAATTACATATTGTCTTCAGTATCTTTCCATGATGAGTACAGACGGATTTCCAAACTACAAGAGTCCTTATACTATGTGTTTTACAAACTATGAGTGTCTTTATGTTACCTATATCTTGAGTGCTGAAAGGTGCAAGAAGCAAGACCCCACCTTCTACTGAGGAGGACAGGCATACTATAGAGACATGACTGGACCAAAGTTGTACACCATTAGAGGAGGATGGGCAGAAAGCATCAGATGAAAAACGACCAGACTCTAGTGCTACTACTGATTCTTCAGAGATGTCACTCTGTGTATCTTGAAAATGAAAGTATTTTACATACCAGAAATGAAAAGAGAGAGAAAGCTCTATCATTTCCTCTTCCAAAACACATTTTCAAAAATACACAGAAATCACCACCAGAAAACTGAGTATCTAGCAATTTCAAATGCATGCCAGAAGTGAAGGAGTTAGGCATCTAGTGTCATGAAATGTCACAGATAAGTCACTCAACTTAAGCGTGACAATGCCTATTTTGGAAAAGGATTAAATTAAAATATATGTACACTGACGCAGACAGTGAGCACACAGGAGATGAACACTGAAAGAGGTTTAAAAAGTCTGTAAGTAAAAAATGTATAATCATCAATAATAACAATCAAATAACAAATGACAATGAAAATCACTGATCTATCATTATGTTTTCAGCATTTTTCAGTAAAGTCACGATGTGGTTCCAACGAATCGCCCCAAGACTTTACAGAATTCTAAATTTGTTGATTTCTCATTAACCCAGCTTTCTAATTTGGGTTTGTCTTTTGGTTTGTTGGGGGTTTTTTTGTTTGGTTGGGTTTTTGGTTTGTTGGGGTTTTTTTTTGTTTGGTTGGGTTTTCAGTTTTTGTTTTGTTTTGTTTTACTTTGAGCTTTTAAATGAAATGTCTGTGTTTGTCTTTTAGCCAGGAAAAGAACCTACTTTGCTGAGAAACTAAGAGATTTATAATAAGAGACAAAATTTATGAAAATAAATTTAAACCAGAAAAAAAATCCTGTTGGACCCAGAATTTTCCACCTTTACATTCACTCATTATTCCTTCCAATGTTCCAAGGAAACACCAGCATTTTTTTTCTGGTATTTTTCTTTGTTTATTTCCACTTTTTACTTGCATACTAGCAGATGCAGCACAGCAGAATCCATATTAAATGTATCAAATCTTTACTGAGCCTGTAGACTGAACAAGCAGATCAACGCTTCATGCAAATCACATAAACACTACTTGATGATGACTTTTTGCCAATGGGTATCTTAAATTGACATGGATATTGGATTAAGTGCTAGAGAAGGCAGGACAAATCTGTTTCCCACACAACCACAAAGAGTATGATTGAGACTTAGAAGCTTCCACCCGAGTTCTCTGAAAACATCCAGTGTGGGCATCCTGTGATAATGGCTGTGGTAACAGAGATTCCCTTCCTATCCGCCTCCGTAGGCACTCATTACTGTCACTTACTGTCTAAGCAGTAGTCATCAAGGACATACATGTCCTGAATTTAGATCACGAAAAATAACCAGTCAAAAAAATCAGTGTTAAATGACAGAACACACATGTAAAGCATTTATGATCGTGGTGTGGTTGGTGATGGCACCTGGAAGAAGTCAGCAGTAAAAACAAACACCCAACATCACCTCCTCCCAAGCCCCCAGCTGCACAAACTGCAGTGAAACAATTTAGGAGTTCTGTTTCTCCTGCTTCACATATGTGTAGACATAGACATAGACATAGACATTTCACTAAAGTGCTAGGTCGTTAGGCTCTGATTTCCATAGTTCTCAAATATCTATGAACAGTTGCTTGACAGTTGAAGGCCTCCAACAATTTACTAGTAACAAAGAGCACCAAGTGGGAAACTACAGATCCTGCTGATGGAGCAGCCAAGTATAGAAATAGGCTGCCTGGTTTTGCCTACATTAAGACAGTAGGAATTAAAGAGTACAGGGTGGGGGAAGAACTAGGGACCTAGAGAATTTGTAAATGGCTTGCCAAATTGCACTCTGATGCTTTGCTACTGTTGCCCTGCTGCAAGAAGCTTGGTCCATAGGACACTGATAATGCAGGATACACCCAGATTATACTCTGAATTCTACAAAATCCAGAAAAATAACAGAAATCTAGAGGCAGGATTTTTCTTTAGTGTGATTCAGGTTAATGTACCACACTAAGAAGACACTACATAGAGCAGAGAGCATCTGATTTATTCGTAGAAAATGTCAGGACCTCTACTTTAAATTTCAGAAATGCAGAATTATTTTCCTGCTGAACACAGTTGATGCATAATAAAAACACACAAGTGAACACCACAGGGTATGGAAAACCCACAACATACTCAATTTTTTTAGTAGAAGATGGAGGTTTTGTTTGATATGCACAATGACAGTATGAAATGTCAAATACAACAGTACTCCAAGGAACATGATATTGATCAAATCTGAGACTATAAAAGTAACGATTTCTGTTGCTGAGCAGAACTGCCTGATTTACAAGTAAACTACGTAAAAAATCGGTTTAAGTATTCAATAGAATTTTAAAATAAAAACACCATTAGTTCCTAAGCCAAACCAACATGACTTAATAATGTTCAACAACAGATTTGATTTCAGTTTTATGAAGGACCATGTGCGGTCCCAGTGACTGATAAAGAATACAAGGAACCCTGGTTTGACTGAGTGTACGCACTAAGTTCAGTACCTAGAGATTTAGAATAAAACCGTACCTAAACTGAATGAACTAAACATAAATGCAGAGGATTGTTGGAGCAGGTCCTCTTGGAAACACATTTCTGGGCTCATAAAGGAACAGGAAAACACTCAGGACCAGATTTACCAAGTGTAAATTATGCCTCACCAACCTGATTG
Organism: Caloenas nicobarica; assembly: GCF_036013445.1. Lineage (NCBI taxonomy): Eukaryota > Metazoa > Chordata > Aves > Columbiformes > Columbidae > Caloenas > Caloenas nicobarica. The sequence continues at coordinate 108,341,082 of NC_088247.1, forward strand.
CCTTCTAGGTGAAAATGAGTTTATTTGAGGACAAGGGGAGAGCAGTAAATCTCTTTTATTCCAACTTTCATAAAGCTCTTGACACTCTCTACCAAAACAGCCATAGGTCTGAATGTAGATGTTACAGTCTATATACATAGACTAGCACATGTATGGAAAATGGATGGGCAGGCTCAGAAGGCAGAGATTCATGGGTCATACTCTACCTGGAAGTAGCAAGCAGAGTACCATCCGGGTCTGTTCTGGGATCTGTCCTCCTTCACATCTTCATCTATGACCTGGAGGAAGCCATGGATGTCACTCTCATTAAACTTGCATGTGACACCAAATTAATGGTGGTGTCAGGGGGAGCAGTTGTCACACGCAAGGGCAGGGCTGCTGTTCAGAGGGAAAGGAGGGAGGAATGAGCCAACAGGAGCCCTGTGAAATTCAACAAGGGCAAATGCCATGTCCTGCATCTGGGAAGGAGGAACCTCTGGCAATGACACAGGCTGCAGCTCTGTGGAAAAGGAACATTAGGTCTTGGTAGACACCAAATTGGATGTGGGTCAGGAAGGACACCTGGCAGTGATGAAGACCAACAGCATCCTGGGCTGCATTACCAGCAGCACAGCTGGTACATCAAGGGCAGCACTTTTTACAGCACATCTAGAATATGGCATCTGATTTGGGGACCTCCAGTACAACTCAGGCATCAACAAATGGGAACGAATTCAGTGGAGGTCCACTGTGATGATTGGTGTCTGGAGCACTTGCTGTGTGAGAAGAAATAGATTTTCAGCTTTGCACTGCACCCACTCCCCAGGATACTAAAGCCATTTTCAGTGAAAAATGGAACAATGCTTGCAACCACCACCAGTTAGAGACAAAGAGAAAAAAACACCAGACATTCATAAGCTCAGTGTCTCCAGTGTAATATCATTACAAGAAATCTCATAGAGTAATCCAAATTGATACAGAAAAATACTTCTAAACGATGATATTAGATATGCGACATTTGAGGAGTCATTCTATATTCCAGTCCTTTAAGAAAACTATTTGAGATGCTTAGAAAGAATCATAGAATCATTTTGATTGGAATAAACCCTCAACATCATCAAGTCCAACCATAACCTAACTCTGGCACTAAACCAGAAAAGCTGGATTTAAAAAACTCGGTCATTATTCAGCCAGAAATTCCAGGAGGGAGGGAATGAACTCTTCTTCTCTCACATGTGGCAAAACTGCCAGCACCAACAGCCAAGAATTGCTGGGGAGCTTCCATCCCCCTAAACTGGAACCAACGGAAAGGGACCAAGTGCGCTAATTACTATCTACAAGAAAAAAGGGTATTTTCTGTTTTTCCTTTTAGCCCTGATGAGTGGCCTTAAGGGGGCTGTCATTTATACCACGTTTTGCTGATACACAGGAATGCACCGTCATTGTTTAGGAGGCCAAAAAATGATTTTATTCCATGTTCCCCTGACATCCAGGAACCAGATTAAATGACGCACTGAAACAAGGGTTAGTCTGGTTTTATTACTGCTTTGTGTATATGTGTATATATATGCACACACCAGAGCAAATCGAAGTAAAATTGCCTAAGGCATTTTGGGTTTCAAGGTCTTAAAATAACCAGCTTCTGTGTTTTCCTCTATCAGCCTTATTGTTATATTAAAGCTACACTGTTCCCAGAATATTCTTGTGTGATTCAATATCATTGAATTTACAGCTGCTTCTCTCTCCCTTTTCCTTTCTCTATGCCTATGGCTGCCTTTCTGTTTCTCCATAGCCTGCAATATCCCTCCAAGGAGCAAAGCACAACAGTTCTGTATTGCTCAGAAAAAGGAATCCACCCTCTGACTTCCAGCTGTGATACAAGAACAGAATGAACTGAGCCTCACACCAAGCAAAACACTTCACCTGGTAATTCCTCAAAGCAATGAGAAGAAAAACAAGAGCAAGTAATTCACAGTAAAAATACCCACATTAAAGTGACAGTTTTAGAAATATCCTATATAGACAGCTCTCTAACAAGACAGAAAACAGTACAGCTGAAAAATAATTAGAAAATAAAATGGCTGTGGAATATCAGTATTTCCTGACTGGGTTAGGGTTTCAAATGTAACACTGAAATTTCTTTTATTTTCCTCAGAAGGATTCCTTCACTATCTTGCTTTTATATCCCCGAGGTTTTTGTACCAGTGATTTTGTACTAAATATTTTCAAGTTTATTCCTTTTCTTTACGGCACTGTAAGTTCACTCCAGTTCCATATGCTGCAACCTGGGGCTGCTCACCCAAAACCTGCTTTCCAGAGGATACATGCCTTCCTGCTCACCGGGGCTTTGTCGCTGAAGTGCTGTTTATCGCATACACCAGGTCCTATTTCTGTCTTTCATTTGTTAGGCATCTACAGAGACCTGATCATGTTTTACTTTCCTACCTTCTCAGCAGCCACTTAAGGTGACATATTCTCACCAATAATTTAATAAAATCAAAACCGGCTTCCAAAAAGCAGAAGATTCTGAATGAAGGCTTAAACCTAAACTTCTTTTTATTAGATACTACTTTTATGCTGTCTGTGGTTCTGTCAAGGAGAAAAAGATGGTCAATAGGCATTACATAAATTAAAATTGCTATTCTTACAAAAGAAAAAAATAATCAGTTTTAACATCTAATAATGAGCAGACACTTTAAAAATAAAGCCACATTTGAAATCTACAGGTTTTAAAATATTTTTTATGAGATTTTAATAAAATATTTTGTTTAGAGATTCATGAAAAGCTCTTCTGATTCCAGCTTTGGAGAAGGACTAAGGTGGGATGGGGGATGAAAAAAGCAGATATAGGAAGTTAGCTCAACTGTTTGAATTAACGTTTTTCCTGGCATAACCTGAAAGCCCTACACCAGCATTCAGCCTGAAAGGGTGATAAATAAAATCCATCTAATAAAAGATTGGCTACACATAAAATGAAATTAGACAGGCAGTTTGAATGTTTTCACACAAAGTTTGAACCAGTGCATGTGTATTACACAGAATTGCCTAATTGATTATGTTGACGAGATCTCAAACTTACAAAACAGCAATAGCCTGAACTGCACATGAAAAATGTGTCAACTGTTCTTCCTGCATTTTAACTAGGTACCAATTTAAGCCAATTATAGCCATTGTCATTATTTGAGAAATTTGACTACATAAAACATCTGATTTCTAGTTGATTTAATTAAATGTCTGCATTACCAAATCCTTCTGTGAATATGACACTCATTGCTGATAAAGGTTATACCAGTTCATGGACATTGGAGAATGAGTGAATCTTTTGTATGCACCCATTCAAATGGGATCATTTTTAGACAATGGTTTGACTGATGCAAGGTTTTCTTCTAGAAGGTGGATCCAGAAGGAATGGCATTTCCTCAGAAACAGAAGAGACAGAGTTGTTTAAAACAACTGGTATAAAATCAGAGTGCTTGAGTGGCAACACAATTCCTGAAGAACATCCCAATATGGAGAAGTGAAACATATCCTCAAATAATCATATGTATACACATACATCTCTGCATATATTTACATCTATGGAGGGAGACAATGTATGACCTGAGCTACCTATGTGAACACTGATCTATTGCCCTGGGCCTTTTTGCTTCTCTAAACATATATCCATGAAAAGGTGAACTCTAAGCCTCAGGGAGCTGCAAGACTGCAGCTGTCAAACATGGGAAGTTGAGGAACTTGGTGCATCATTTATCCTACAGCAGCTGGAAAGCAGAGCCCCAGGTCTTGCAAAGGTGGAGTCTGTTAATTTTGAAAGTCCATCTTCACCCTGCTCAAGTTCAGGAAAGATTAAAAAAATAAAAGTATAATACACAGGTTCCAAACTCAATAAAGCAGGAAGCTCCACTGGGACAGATTCCTTAGCTTAACAATACCATTTATCAGTCTTTACTGCAATCCCTCCAAAACAAGAAGCTTCCCTACTGTCTTTTTGTTCAGCTTTCTTTTTCTTCATTTTTTAAGAATAATCTCTAAAGCATTGTCATCAGAAAATTATCCTGCATTTTTGAGACAATTATAGTTACACTGTTTTATGTCATACCTTTAAAGCTTTTGGACCAGAAAAAAAATCTCAATATGAGGATTTTCAGCTTTATTTGTAGGACTTGTATTTGGTAAAAGACCTAAAGATGTCGACTATCTAATTCGATTGCCTAAAGGTAATACTGGTTACCAAAGAAACCCAAAAATATATTTATTAAATACTGAAAACTCCTTGTTGGAAGTACAATCCAGTAAATGTCAAGATGAAGTGAGTCCTGAATTTAACTCCTTTTTACTTTCTGTAGAGAGCTGAATTTAGATTCTCTACAGAGCTTCCTACTTAGTACATATTTCCATAATGTTGCATATGGATCAGAGCAATAAATCTGTAAAGTTTATTGACTTATGGAGTTTGTTTAGTCAAAATATTTCCTCCCTTCTATAGGGAACCTTCTATAGGGAGCCCGAGTGTTGATTATAAGTCTCCAGGAGGATGCTGGAAAGAGACAGGCAAGGTCTGGGTTTTCCTGAGTGCTGAATATTCATAGAAGGTGCCTGCAATTATGTAATGAGATAAATTATATTTAGGATCCATCTTGTATCAATCTAAGATAAATTATGTTTTAAACCCATGCCAATACAAAGATACTGGGTGTATTCAAAATATTGAGTTCTCCTCTAACAAGTTAAAGAGTATGTGAGTGTAAATGATCAGATAAAATAATTCCTGTGCATTAACAACACTTTTGGCCAAGTGGGAACAATAACTCTTCTTAGCATAAAAACTTGGTTATACCCAGCATATTTCAATGCACATGGCTTTTGACTTGGTGCACATCCATCATTTCATTGTATACAGTTCCACCTCACAGGCTACACCATTTAACAATTCCTTCTAGGTAAATTGTTCTATAGTCCTTTGACTGTCTAAGGTTCTTCCAAAGTAGCTTTAACCTTACGTCTTATTTTTGCAGCTGAAAAATCTAAATGTGATTTGCTGACTCTTTGTCATCAAATTGTGACAAAACCATGGCTGGAGCTTATGCTGTTTTTTGGCAGACCAAAATTTCACTATAGATTAGGAGACTGCTCTCTCTGACACCTAGCACATTTAATTCCGTAGTCACAAATAAAGTTTCACAATATGCCAGATGTTTCTACTATCCCATTGTAGAAAGTAAACTGTAAGAAACCAAATTAGACTTTCTTAGAAGGTTCCCACCCTTACTTCAGTAGCAGCTGGTGATGTGTGCAATATTAATTATCTGCAAACATGAAGGAAAAAAGGTTAAATTAGATTCATTATTATTATTCTAATATTTCAAACACCAGATTATTTCCCCACCTGCCAATGGGTATTCTTCTAATATTTCAAATATCAAACACTTTCCCATATGTCAATGGGTTATGCAGGTGCTCCTACACAGAGGAAAATGTGCAGATCAGACTGTTAAGAACAAAACTCCTCGACTAATTTCACTAGCACTTGCTTTAACTTACTTTTCTATTGAGGTTTTTGTATAATGTCTCATACCATCCCACTCAGAAATTCATATTCCTAAATCTCTCATTGATATAAATAGAAGTTAGCATATAAACAGGAAACAACAAACCTGCTAATACTGTAAAAAAATGTTTATAATCATGTAATGAAAAAAATCTTATATACAGATTTTTGCTTCCTATAGCAGCTTCATAAACTACAAGCGACTACAGTTTATAGTGTGTGCAGTGCCATAACTCACAATGTCTTTATTTTAATGCAGTAACTTGGCGGTGATCTTAGATTCCTCACCTCTATCTATCTCACTACAGCAAAAAGCAGATCCCTTCATTCTCAAGCAGGAAAAGACAAAGCGAAAGCAGTGAACTGAAGTATGAACTGTTGTCCTGGTTGCAGTGATTACTATAGGAGGCAATGACAGAAAGTAAAGTGATATCAGACAGTGGCATTGCACAGAGGTGCCAAAGGAGGATACAAGTTAGTAGGAGAGATTAAATTGACATCCTCAGAAATTTAAGTATGATGGAAGTAACAACTCCCTTCTTGCGAAGGATTTACACCTGGTAGTGGTTCCCAGAGCTCTACTGCACAGTCTGTGGGCACCCTAGGAGGATCCTCGGGAATATGACATATCTAATGCACACAAAAAACCCAGGCGGCCCCATACAGAAGGACTAAACAGAGGCTCTGCTTTTTAAAAACCTTGCACAAGTATTGTCAGTATTATCATATATCAATAATTAACGTAATTAATGGGCAGCGTATATTCCTGTACTGAATCTCTGTTGAAGATGCTACTACTAGATTCATTACTTTTTTTGTTTTGCACTTCAAGAATAAACAAAATCTCAGGGTGGAAAAGAAATACTGCAACTATAATCTATTAATTATCGGCCTCTAAAAAAGAAAAAAACAGGAGTATTTACAACTCCAAGAATGTGAGGTAAACAATTAAGGAGGTGCTGCTATTTGCTATTGCTTAGGGGTGATGGAGCATGCAGTGCATGACATGAGTGATTACTGGACCTTGGTGAAAGTTTCTGTGCTGGCATACAAAGGCCTCTGTCTTGATTTGAAGCAACTATCCAAAAATAAGATCTGTAAGAATTAGTTGCCAAATCTAGCAAAGCCCCAAGCTTAGCTGACCAATACTTACTGAAGGATACCAAAACAGTCCACTCCACATTTAAGAGGTTTACACATAAGCAGCAAAGACATTAAGCCCTTTTCTTTACTACAGAATTATATTAGAGACAATATAAATACTGTAGCTGTGGTGTCTGTAACATAGGAACTCTCTATGGCTAGACACAAGAGAAATTTAATTTTTTCCTTTCAAACATTTCTCTAAGCCCTAATTTCTAATCCAATTGCTCTTCAGTTCTTTCCCTATGCTAACTCAAGTCACAAGAGAACAAACATTCAAAATCCCTCCTATTCTAATTAAAAAGGTCTTGTCTTGTATTGCTATAAGGACACATTCTGCTCCCTCCCAGGAAGCTAGATGGTCTCTATTTTGAGAGATCAAACTCAAACAGGACAAATGAGTTTCTGAGTCTTTGTTCCTCTTTCTTCTCTACCGTAATTAAAACTGGCAGACAGAAAGAATGCTGAGGTTGACTTTCTTTTATTCGGGTCAGCTAATTAAACCGTGATATTTTGAAAGTATCTATCATTTTCATTTCAGAGTGAGAATTTTTTCAAAACATCTTCAGGACTCAGGGCTTCATGAAACAATGATTAAAAGTCTTATAAATTTGGGACCCTGAGTCCTACTGACAAGGAACATGTTTCCAGCTTCTAAGTCATCTATCTTTTTTTGAAAATGTCAGCCTGAGTGGAAAGTCACAATTTGCAGCCACTAAAAGATGGGAAAGCTCATAGGATGTTCTAAGGCCAAGTCTCCCCCGTGGTAAGGACACCCAGTTCCCATGTCCCCTGGCAGGGCACTTGGTCAGTATCTAGTGGAATCCTGCTCAGTCCCCATCCAGACCCTCCACTCTTCTGTCAGACCTGAACACCTTCTCCAGCAGCTGCTTATGATGACAGATATTGGTCCAGCAGAACTGTTTGCAGACCAGGCTCAAAGCTAATTTATAAATTGTGAGAGTAAATTTACATTCCAAAAATTGCACAAAAGCATTTTTCATCTATTAAGAGAACTGTGCTGTGTTTAGTCAAAACATTCAGAATAAGCCTTTTCCCCAGCAGACATGGAGGCACAGCTCCACTGAAGTTAATGGGGCTGGACTGATTGACACCAGTGGAGAAGCTAGCTCAGGATTTGAATGTTTTAATACTAAAGAGATTTCATTTGGACTCTAATTTCAACACACTGCACCTCACCTCAGGCATTCATTTTATATCCTGTATGGCTAATTTGTACTAAACATAAAATTTGCTGTTGTCTATGGGACTAAAATATTCAACCTACCCATGCATGCTAAAGTCAGGTACCCCTGTACACTCCGGAGTCATAAGAATATGCTATAATAGGTGTATATGTGCATTTGGGAATGCACATGGAATTTTATCAAAACATTTTCAACTGCTTACTGAGTCTTTAATTGCAGGCACTGATGTGTTTACTCCCCATGCAATTGCACAACAACTAAAAGATCAATTTACACACCTACAAATTCTGAATTTTAGTACATTCTTATTTCAGTGAGAACTCAAATCCCACCTGAGCAATTAATTACATTAATTAATTACATTAATTATTGATATATGGTAATCCTGACAATACTTGTGCAAGGTTTTTAAAAAGCAGGGCAGAAAAACTTGTTGCCTAAGGTATTTTTTCTAAAATGAGGAAAACTGGAAATAAATAAAAATCAAAGCTCCTGAGCTACACCTTTCTTTGCCATCATACCAGCAGAGCACACTCTAAGACCTGGGAATTACATTTCTATCTGAGGCAAAGTCAAATGAAACAGTCTAGTACCAGGCAGGCCTGCCGCCTCGCTGAGAGCTACAGCATCCTGCCTGTTGGGTTATCTGGATGGCACAAGGCAAAGGCAGGCAATCTGCTCCTCCTGTTGGTAATTCCCTGTGTTTTTGTTATACTACATTAAAAGCAAGGAGGATTTACACACCGACATCTGAAAAAAAATATACTGCTGTACCTGGTCTATCTTGGCAAGAGAGCAGAATTCAAACTTTTAAATTAGAGAAATTATTATTTTTCACCAAATTTGCTTCCTTGCTAATTCCCTCCCAACAGTAGCCATAAAAATTCTGTCTGAAGAAAATATAACTCACAGGTCTGATTGAAAAATCCCAAGCTTTAAACTCCCAGAAGAAGCCCCAGCCTTATCCAGGCATCCAATATTCAGAGGAGATGCCAAGGAGAATCTGTCCTCCATTCCTTCTAGTGTGTAACTGACCATCATCTGAAGCTGTTAATAGCCCTGAGGTGCCTTGGCTAGCTATTTCTTGCCTACTCTAATCAGGATAAACAACTTCTGAAAAATGAGTTTCCTTCTTGCTTTAACCCTGATCGGCCTGGCAAAATCTTTTAATTGGCTCTGCCAGCCCTGCTGTGCTGCCAGGAAGCTCTATCATCCCTTCAAGCTTAGGGAACGAAGCGATCCTGGGGCTTATCACATCTCCAATAAGATGAACACCTCCAAAGCATATCCGTCAGTTTGGATCCCTAAGGAACAAGATAGGTCTAACACTGGCCAAAGACTCAGGCTTACAATCAACTTCCCAATGGCCTCGAACAAGTCATATCAAGTGCAGTCTTAGGATCCTCCTCTACTTCGGCTTCCTTTTTTAAATCTCATAAAACAGTAGTTGGATCTGACACTTTTGAAAAGCAGGAACCACGCTGCTTCTGGCTCAATTCCTTGCAGTAAAAACTGGTAAGATTTGACAGAGGGCATTGTATTTACCCTGGCAATAACTGGAAACTGCTCAATGACTAAAATGTTAAGACTGGCAAAAGGAGGCAGCCAGAATAAGGGCCCAAGAAGGGCAAATTCAAGAGACGAAAGCCGGAGCCTGAAAGGGAAGTCTGCAAAGGTGGAAAGGCATGGGGAAAAAAAATTTCTGCCTGCTCCCACTGCCTCAGAGCTCAGGAGCAGCTGTGGAAGCCAGAGAAATGTTGCAGTTTCAAATTGCACCAAGCTTAACCTGGTGAATCATAGTAAGAGGTCCAGATACCAACTGGACACACAGTTTACGATTAAATGAGTGGTACCAGCAATCCCACCAGTGCAAAGGAGCATCAGGAAGCACTATTTACCCTATAAAATGGAGCTATCACCAGGTTGTGGGTGCTGTTGCAAATGTTTTGCCCTTTGCAAAATGCTATATTCAATCCCATCACATGAGGTGAGTTTTTTCCTTCCAAGAGAAAAAATACTGGCATACAATGAGATGTGCACTGTTAGCCTTTAAGCTATAAAATATATAGATGTCATGATATCTTACATGATAACTAGGCTAGGGCAATGAGTTCAATGTGCTGTTATGGTCTTAAACTTACCAATGACTTTGTACTGCAAGCTACAAGAGCATCTCAGCAAGTCAAAAATATTAAGACAAACTACTACTCCTATATTCCACTCTATATTCAAGCCATAGCCTACATAATTTTCACTGTTAAGCAGTCTGGCTAGCAAGAGCCCTCCAATCTTGTTAGTATAGTCTATACTTATTTTTTAAAAGCAAATGTTCTATGATTAATTTCTCTCTCCTAAAACAGCATGATCATGAAATCTGCAATTTAATTCCTCTGCAGTTATATTTCTGACTATAGCCTAGAGTTCAAAATATTCTTTGTCAGCTATCACAGGTTCTACTGAGCATAGATCTGCTGCTAAAGATTTCAAGTGAAGTTGAATTTTAAATACTAAAAGTAGATTAGCTTGGCAAATGGAAGTACTATTAGACATTCAACAACTGTTCACACAGTCTGGAACATAAAAATTGAGCTGATGAAACCGACAGCTTGACAGTGAAAGAAAGAGCATGAACACATCACCATTGTCATTTTTATTTTTTTTTTCCCAGAGAGAGCTCTGAGACAGCAAACAAAGAAAACGTATCACCCACCAGCTAATAACAAAGAAAGGAGGTTGGATTTATATTTAGTTCAAAACCAGTGCAGGCTAGCAACACACGACCTCTGTGCACCCAGAGATTACTCTGGGTCTGATCCAGGGGATGGCAGAGATCCATGCTCGCAGCAAGTCTCAATGACTTTTCCCTCAGTCAGTAATGAGCTCCCCTTTTTCTCAAGGCTTCAGACCTTAACTGAGAAGTTAAAATGCTGTAAAGAGATTTTTTGTTAGCTGTCTACAATTCATTAAATACCTTGCAAGAAGAATCCTTCATGTTCAAACCACTGAGACAGTGATGGATTTTAAGGGTCTAGCATTCAAAAAGATTTTAAGGATCTAGGGTTCAAATGAAGAAGGCCTTTTTGTAGGCATCTGGAATTGCCTCTGTATTTTTGTGGTTATGGCATGAAAACTAACTGATGCACGTATATCTCCATCCAAATGCAGATTAAACTCAATGAGAAGTATAACAGTGTGTAGCTCTTTGCCCATATTTTGGTGTACAGGCAGATCATCTCTGATGACACTCAGATCCTCCTAACCAAGAAGCTAAACTGTCTTTGCAAATCATACTACTAATACCAGAAAGATTTCTATAACCAAAGAAACATTAATGCTTAAAAATAAGTGTAACATCCCACCATGAGTATAAAATGCATTATCATTGAATATTTTTGGACGCATGCAAACTTCGCAGATCTATTTTCAGCTGAAATCCACCCCTCAAAAATTTTGGAGAAACAAAAACATATCAACACTTTGAAAAAAACCCAAACTCAAACATTTCAGTTTGTCTTTAAGCAGCATTTTCCTACAATACTTGGGGGGGGGTTACTGTTGCAGCACACTCTTTTTTCTCTGAAAACCAAAATATTTTGCAGCAAGTTTGGTATTTTTCTGGTGGAGGAAAGGGCATCTATAACAAAAAAAATATCAAAATGCTTCTGGTTTTGTGAACCTATATAATTTCCGATATGGGTCCAAACTTTTGGTTCTGCTGATATAATTAGCAGTGAAAAGGCTTTTTTGCAGATGAGAAATGTAGATGATGAGGTCCATCTGCTTTATTCAGCTTCACAGACAAAAATACTATTCTGGACATGGAACTATGAAGCCGAAATAGTTAAGTCATGCTTAAATGAAAGAAGGCAGACCTCGGTGTTCAAAGCCAGAAGTGGAGGGTTATGGAGCAGGGATGAGAAAAAGCTGTTTGCCGAAGATGATATATGGAAGGAGAGAAGCACAGAGAAGAATCAGGAGTATTACATGATTCTAAAAGGTCATGCCAAAGGAGGTCAAGTACATCCACAACATGAAGAACATGTTAAAGGCTCTACAGAAGTCCTGTAGTGATGTAGTCACAGTACAGGTGGGGGGGCCTTAAAGAAAAGGAAAAATTTAAGCGAAGGAGAACCCACAAGGCATCCTCTCAATATTTAAAAAAGGGATTAAGTCATTTTTAGCCCATAAGAGAATTGCATATCAGTATAAAATGGAACTTTAGATCGGTCTAATCTGTCCCTAATAGATCTGTCCCTAATAGAAATAAATTGTGCTCTTGAAGTATCAGTTTATTTGCCTAATGTTAGGTGTATAGTTCAGAAGAAACAAATGACACCTGAAGAAACAGTTTCTTCCCACTGACTTCAGCAGGAGCCCAATTTCTCTAGCCTTCATACAAATGTCCGCAGGTTCAGCTAAACCCTACCCATTCACTCTGACGGGAGAGTGTAAAGAATAGAACTACCTGGTTTTTGTAGTTTCAAGTTTCCTTTTCTAAAAAAAGACAGAATCATGTTTCTCTAGTAACTTTTTGATTTTGTATGTTCTTCAACAAAGGGTCCTTCAAAATGGAAGCTCCGTGCTGTCTGCATGCGAAGGTCTATTTGTTTGTACTGAATTAAAGAAGCCGACAGGTCATCAACATTTTACATGCAACAGTTCAACACAAGTTTACCCTAGACAACTGTAAACAGGCCAGAAATCAATACAATGCAGATATATTAATATCACCAGCTACTAATTTTTAAGATTAAATTCAAAATACTTCCTCTGGATGTGTAGCAAACTGTAAGCCTTCGTAATAAGGGTTGTGGATCTTCTTCTATGTTACACATAAACACTGTTTAATCCTAAAAATCAAAAGTTCTATTCATGAAATGCACCTAAAGCAGTGACAGTCAATACCATAAGTCTTTGTTTCTGTTTAAAACAGGTGTTGCACTAGCACCAGTAATACAAATGTCTTCAATCTGTGTGGGCAACATGCAGCTTTCCTGTTCTCCAAAAACACATCTTGAAGGGGTATTAGCTTCTATACCCAAATGTCTGGTCTCTACTGAGTTCAGCACTAGCATCATGACCTCATTTTATCTCTGAAGCTGATCATTGATTTCTCTTTACTGAAACCATGAATGTTGCTGCTACCCATACTAGACTAGTCTGAATTTAAACTACCAGAAGACATGATGGCTATTTCTTAATCCTACTAACATTTTTCTCAGCCATGCATTGCTTGTCCTTCCCCTTCATGTTTGAGATGTAACTGGTTTTGTGTGTTTGAGATATAGCTAACATTGCTTTAGAACCATGAAGAGTGCAATAATGACTTTAGCAAAAGAGGTGTCATTAAGTAAAGAGATGCCTCTGCCTCTACACACTCATTTTCAGAATAGTTTACTTGAATTTGTTGACATGAAGAAAACTATTTCTGGTCATCTGTTCAGTGCCTGTTGCCTTGGAAAAAAGTCTGCAATAGGATGCCATAGTCAGTTTTAACAATACAAATGTGGGATGATACTAGAAGGGTAAAAGGGAAGAGTAGGCTTGTGTAATTTTCTCTTATAGAGATATGTACTACAGCACAAACAGATCACCACAAATGTAATGATTTCAAAATAAATTAGACATGCAAAACCAACACAGATATCCTGCCCCAGCAAGGAGTGTATTGCAAAACCTTTAATCTCGTATATATATTTTTCAATTATGCTGCAAATTCTGTCACAGGCCTATTGCCATGGCATGAGATGTTCCAGGAACATCAACAGATTTCTGGAACTTCCCCACTTGTCTACTCTTGCTCACATTTTACTTTTCTGTGTGAAAAATATGTGTTATTTATGTTTCTTAAACTAATGCTCACTTACTTAAACTAACTTTCACTCACGTCTAGTGAAAAAAGGATAAAAAAGCCAAAATAACATCTTAGAAAATCTGGCCACTAACCTACTCTACAGCAAAAACAAAGTAGATATTTGAAGACGTTCTCGGTTCACAGCCCTTCAGGCAAGATTCATTTTCTCAGCAGCTCCCCTTCAAAAAAAAGTCTAGCACCATTGCCAGAAGGTCAGCAAATTCAGGCTATTCGAATTGGTGGGATGGGAATAATGTACTGCAAGGGACAGAAACCTTGTGCAAGAACTTCCCAAGAGCAGCAATGGCTGGTTTATAGTAATATAAGGTATCTTGCTTGCCTATGGACGTTAGTTGAGCCAGTGTTTTGCAGAGTAAAGCAGTACACCACGGCTATGACACTACATTTGTTCACAGGTATTAGCTCCCATATACAAAACTATCTCTCAAACCCACCTTACCAAAAAAAATCCATAATAAGATTTAAATATTATCAAATGTATATGAAAGTGACCAGATCACAGAAACACAGAATCACAGAATGTTAGGGATTGGAAGGGACCTTGAAAGATCATCTAGTCCAATCCCCCTGCCAGAGCAGGAACACCTAGGTGAGGTTACACAGGAAGGCGTCCAGGCGGGTTTTGAATGTCTCCAGAGAAGGAGAATCCACAACCTCCCTGGGCAGCCTGTTCCAGTGTTCCATCACCCTCACTGAGAAGAAGTTTCTTCTCAAATTTAAATGGAACCTCTTGTGTTCCAGCTTGAACCCATTACCCCTTGTCTTACTGTTGGTTAGTTAAGCAATCTGGACACCCATAAATCCATGGGTCCAGATGGGATGCACCCGCGGGTGCTGAGGGAGCTGGCTGAAGTCATTGCTGGACCGCTCTCCATCACCTCTGCCAAGTCTTGGGAAACGGGAGAGGTGCCTGAGGACTGGAGGAAAGCAAATGTCACTCCGGTCTTCAAAAAGGGCAAGAAGGAGGACCCGGGCAACTATAGACCGGTCAGTCTCACCTCCATCCCTGGGAAAGTGATGGAACACCTTATCCTTGGTGCCATCTTAAGACATATCAAGGATAAGAGGGTCATCAGGGGCAGTCAACATGGCTTCACCAAGGGGAAGTCATGCTTGACCAACCTCATAGCCTTTTATGAAGACATAACAAGGTGGATTGACGAAGGCAGAGCGGTGGATGTGGTCTACCTTGACTTCAGCAAAGCATTTGACACCGTCTCCCACAGCATCCTCACGGCAAAACTGAGGAAGTGTGGACTGGATGATCGGGTAGTGAGGTGGACTGCAAACTGGCTGAAGGAAAGAAGCCAGAGAGTCGTGATCAATGGGGCAGAGTCTGGTTGGAGGCCTGTATCTAGTGGAGTGCCTCGAGGGTCAGTTCTGGGACCAATACTGTTCAATATATTCATCAATGACTTGGATGAGGGAATTGAGTGTACTATCAGCAAGTTTGCTGATGACACCAAGCTGGGAGGAGTGGCTGACACGCCAGAGGGCTGTGCTGCCATCCAGCGAGATCTGGATAGGCTAGAGAGTTGGGCGGGGAAAAATTTAATGAAATATAACAAGGGAAAATGTAGAGTCTTGCATCTGGGCAGGAACAACCCCAGGTTCCAGTACACGTTGAGGAATGACCTATTAGAGAACAGTGTAGGGGAAAGGGACCTGGGGGTCCTGGTGGACCGCAGGATGACCATGAGCCAGCACTGGGCCCTTGTGGCCAAGAAGGCCAATGGCATCCTGGCGTGTATAAGAAGGGGGTGGTTAGTAGGTCGAGAGAAGTTCTCCTTCCCCTCTACTCTGCCCTGGTGAGACCTCATCTGGAATATTGTGTCCAGTTCTGGGCCCCTCAGTTCAAGAAGGACAGGGAACTGCTGGAGAGAGTCCAGCGCAGGGCCACAAAGATGATTAAGGGAGTGGAGCATCTCCCTTATGAGGAAAGGCTGAGGGAGCTGGGTCTCTTTAGCTTGGAGAAGAGGAGACTGAGGGGTGACCTCATCAATGTTTATAAATATATAAAGGGTGGGTGTCACAAGGATGGAACCAGGCTCTTCTCGGTGACAACCAACAGTAAGACAAGGGGTAATGGGTTCAAGCTGGAACACGAGGTTCCACTTAAATTTGAGAAGAAACTTCTTCTCAGTGAGGGTGACGGAACACCGGAACAGGCTGCCCAGGGAGGTTGTGGATTCTCCTTCTCTGGAGACATTCAAAACCTGCCTGGACGCCTTCCTGTGTAACCTCACCTAGGTGTTCCTGCTCTGGCAGGGGAATTGGACTAGATGATCTTTCAAGGTCCCTTCCAATCCCTAACATTCCGTGATTCTGTGATTCTGTGATTCTGTGGTTGTCACTGAGAAGAGCCTGGCTCCATCCTCGTGACACCCATCCTTTTTATATTTATAAACATTAATGAGGTCACCCCTCAGTCTCCTCTTCTCCAAGCTAAAGAGACCCAGCTCCCTCAGCCTTTCCTCATAAGGGAGATGCTCCACTCCCTTAATCATCTTTGTGGCCCTGCGCTGGATTCTCTCCAGCAGTTCCCTGTCCTTCTTGAACTGAGGGGCCCAGAACTGGACACAATATTCCAGATGAGGTCTCACCAGGGCAGAGCAGAGGGGAAGGAGAACCTCTCTCAACCTACTAACCACCCCCCTTCTAATACACCCCAGGATGCCATTGGCCTTCTTGGCCACAAGGGCCCAGTGCTGGCTCATGGTCATCCTGCGGTCCACCAGGACCCCCAGGTCCCTTTCCCCTACACCGCTCTCTAATAGGTCATTCCCCAACCTATACTGGAACCTGGGGTTGTTCCTGCCCAGATGCAAGACTCTACATTTTCCCTTGTTATATTTCATTAAATTTTTCCCCGCCCAACTCTCTAGCCTGTCCAGATCTCGCTGGATGGCAGCACAGCCCTTGGCGTGTCAGCCACTCCTCCCAGTTTGGTGTCATCAGCAAACTTGCTGATAGTACACTCAATTCCCTCATCCAAGTCGTTGACGAATATATTGAATAGTATTGGTCCCAGTACTGACCCTCGAGGCACTCCACTAGATACAGGCCTCCAACCAGACTCTGCCCCATTGACCATGACTCTCTGGCTTCTTTCCTTCAGCCAGTTTGCGGTCCACCTCACTACCCGATCATCCAGTCCACACTTCCTCAGTTTTGCCGTGAGGATGCTGTGGGAGACGGTGTCAAATGCTTTGCTGAAGTCAAGGTAGACCACATCCACTGCTCTGCCATCGTCAATCCACCTTGTTACGTCTTCATAAAAGGCTATGAGGTTGGTCAAACATGACTTCCCTGTGGTGAAGCCATGTTGACTGTCCCTGATGACCCTCTTATCCTTGATATGTCTTAAGATGGCCCCAAGGATAAGGTGTTCCATCACTTTCCCAGGGATGGAGGTGAGGCTGACCGGTCTATAGTTGCCCGAGTCCTCCTTCTTGCCCTTTTTGAAGACCGGAGTGACATTTGCTTTCCTCCAGTCCTCAGGCACCTCTCCCGTTTCCCAAGACTTGGCAAAGATGATGGAGAGCGGTCCAGCAGTGACTTCAGCCAGCTCCCTCAGCACCCGTGGGTGCATTCCATCAGGACCCATGGATTTATGGATGTCCAGATTGCTTAACTGGTCCCTAACCCAGTCCTCATCAACTAAGGCAAACTCCTCCATTGCCCTGCCTTCCTCTGGGGCCTCAGGGGTACGGGGCTCCTCAAGACAGCCTCCGGCAGAGTAGACAGAGACAAAGAAGGCATTCAGTAATTCTGCCTTCTCTGTATCTTCTGTCACCAGGGCACCCACGCCGTTCATCGGTGGGCCTACATTGCCTCTGGTGTTAGTTTTATCTGCCATGTATTTGAAGAAGCTCTTCCTGTTGTCCTTGACCCCTTTCGCCAGGTTTAACTCTAAGGAGGCCTTAGCTTTCCTAGTTGCCTCCCTACATCCTCTGACAATAGCCTTATATTCTTCCCAAGTGGCCAGCCTCTCTTTCCATGATTTGTAAACCCTCCTCTTCCACTTGAGTTTGCCCAGCAGTTCCCTGTTTAACTACGCAGGTCTCCTGGCTCCCTTCCTTGACTTCCTGCACGTCGGGATGCACTGATCTTGAGCTTGGTAGAAGCAGTCCCTGAATGTTAACCAACTATCTTGGGCCCCCTTACCTTCTAGCAGCCTTGCCCACGGAATTTCATCCAGCAATTGTTTGAAAAGGCCGAATTTGGCCCTGCTGAAGTCCAGCGTTGCAATTCTGCTCGGTATTCTGCTCCCACCACAGGAGATTCTGAACTCCACCATTTCATGGTCACTGCAACCAAGGCAGCCCCCCACCTTTACTGCTTCAACCAGACCCTCCTTGTTAGCGAGGACGAGATCCAGCAGCGCACCTCTCCTAGTCAGCTCCTCCACCATTTGTATCAGAAAGTTATCGTCAATGCACTGGAGGAACCTCCTAGACTGAGGCTGGCTGGCTGAGTAGTCCTTCCAGCAAACATTGGGGTAGTTAAAATCCCCCATAACAACCAGAGGCTGTGACTGTGAGGCCACGCTCAGCTGCCCGTAGAAGGCCTCATCAACATCCTCACTCTGATCTGGTGGCCTATAATAGACTCCCACAACAGTGTCACCCCTGCCAGCCTGTCCCTTAATTCTCACCCACAGACTCTCAACTTGCTCCTCAACCGCACCTGGACAGTACTCTATACATTGTAGTTGCCCTCTCACGTAAAGAGATGAAAGAACAAACAGCTTCCCCTGTAGTACGACAGTTAGAAATGAAGCACTTCTCCTTTTGCTCCATAAACATGTGTTTTACAAACATGTTTGTATCAGCAAAACAATCGAAAATATTTTCCACTATCCCAGACATCAGGTAGAAGTAGACACAGAAGGATGCTAAGTCAATGGAAATTCAAAAGTGCCCAGTACCTCACAGCTGAACCATGCCGTGCTATGGGGTCTGACCTGTAGCAATGAAAACCTGCCTGTGTTTTGGATTTTTACATAGGCAGACACAAAAACCCACCATGAATAATAGATATCTCTGGGTTGCTTCTAAGACTAAGCTCAGGCTTTTCATGTATAAAAAATAACTCTGTTTCAGCACTGTCTGTTCCAGTGACCTCCATATGACTTTTAATCAAATCTTGTATGTATCTGGGGCTTCAGAAATTATTTGATTTCTTCTCAGGAAAGAGTGAGACAGCTCTTGTTTCAATCAATATTTCAATCTCACAGGACACTGCATAATCAAAAAATGTAAGAGACCCCTGTAATTTCAAAAAAATGAACTCAGTAATTAAAATAAAGATTAAAAATATTATGGAATCCTTGTGTGGCCATAGCAATATAAATACACCTCAAGATACCATAGCAACACTTCCTCCTTTATTATTAAATAAATTAAGTATCTTGCAGCTCATAAAATGCCAGTCAATGCAGATATATTTTGGGCATCATTCCATAGAGCATTGATTCCTCTGCTGCTCCTCTTCTCTTGAGCTTGTTATGTTGGAACACTAGAGGTCAGCCTCCCAAAGAAAACCAACCACTGCTCTGTTTTCAATCCATGAGGAATTATGGGACTTCGACTTAACCTCATTCAGAAGCGTCACTTGAGATGCAGTGATCAGCAAAGTGCCGGGCTCCAACCGCACAAAACCATGCAAGGGCATCAGGAGGGGGAAATGGTTTTGTTCTTAAGCCACTCTTCGAGTATTTGGCGGATGGGGATGAAACCAGCTAGACAAATATTAATTTTGTATTATATTCCACAGACACCTGTGTGAAATCTACAGACCAGTTGTCAAGCATAGAGATAGAATAAACAAAGGGTTCTGATGTGTTTTTCCCAGGGTGGGGAATTCAGGTTCCCCTTTTTGGCCATCTTGCATTTACAGGAATTTGCAAAAAGGTAAAGGGGCTAGCAGCAAAATAATTGTTTGCTAGAGGCAACAGAATACTAACTGTCCCATAAAGGGAAAAGCTGGGTTTCTGCATGAAAAACAGAACAATGTTTTTGTTTCCTTGCCTGTTATAATTAGCGCTGTTCCATTTACCAAGGATAAATCATGTATGGCCAACCTGGTCACCTACTAAGTGAAAATGAATGAATTTGGGGGCAAGGGGGAAGGCAATGCGTGCCATTTACCTCAACTGTAGTTTTTGACATTCCCCTCAATATTCACATATTCAAGTTTGTATATTACACTGGATGCATAGACAACCTACATGGATGGAAAATGGTAAGATGGGCAGGCTCAGAAGGCAGAGATTCATGGGTCATACTCTACCTGGAGGTAGCAAGCAGAGTACCATCCGGGTCTGTTCTGGGATCTGTCCTCCTTCACATCTTCATCTATGACCTGGAGGAAGCCATGGATGTCACTCTCATCAAACTTGCATGTGACACCAAATTAATGGTGGTGTCAGGGGGAGCAGTTGTCACACGCAAGGGCAGGGCTGCTGTTCAGAGGGAAAGGAGGGAGGAATGGGCCAACAGGAGCCCTGTGAAATTCAACAAGGGCAAATGCCATGTCCTGCATCTGGGAAGGAGGAACCTCTGGCAATGACACAGGCTGCAGCTCTGTGGAAAAGGAACATTAGGTCTTGGTAGACACCAAATTGGATGTGGGTCAGGAAGGACACCTGGCAGTGATGAAGACCAACAGCATCCTGGGCTGCATTACCAGCAGCACAGCTGATACATCAAGGGCAGCACTTTTTACAGCAGGTCTAGAATATGGCATCTGATTTGGGGACCTCCAGTACAACTCAGGCATCAATAAATGGGATCAAGTTCAGTGGAGGTTCACTGTGATGACTGCTGTCTGGAGCACTTGTCTTGTGAGGAGATGCTGAGGATGATGGACTTGTTCAGCTTGGAGAAGGGCTGGCTTCAGAGAAAGAAATGGCAGCCTACCACTATCCCTGACAATGTTACAGAGGGCACAGAGTTAGGCACTTCACAGCACTGTGGGAAGGTGAGGGGCAATGGGCGTAAACTGGATCAAGAAGTGTTACACCTGGACACAAGGGAAAACTTTTGTACCCTGGGACAGTCAAGCAGTGACAGAGGTTGCACAGGGATGTGCAGGCTCCATCACTGGACGCTCCTAGGGTCCAACTAAACCAAGCCCTGAGTAGCCCAACTTCTCTGCCCAGCTGACCTTTCTTTGGGATGGAGTTTCGACTACAGACCTCCAGAGGTGCCTTCCAAATTGAATAGCTTTTTGACTTTCCATTTCATGATATGCTGTTTAAAAAGCCCATAAAGGACTTTATCTTCTTTCATCTTAAAGCTTGGCCACAAAATCACATAGAGTTTCCCAAATTGGGGGATTATAAATTAGGAGGTCTCAGTTCCAGTCCTTACTCTATCATTACTCTGCAATTTGGTTACTCCTGCTATTTCAGGTTGATTGGCTTTACACAAAGGCAAAGCCATATTATAATAGATATTGCTGACCTGTGCTTCTCATCTCGGGGAACAACATAAGCACTTTAAAGTGGCAGAAACCACTTCACCTCAACCTGCAACAGCTATTCAAGAGCCCACAGCAACACTACACAAGACATGAGGACAGGAGGTGACACAAAGTAATGAATCCATTAGAAAATGAAATATCAGTACAATATTAGGATGACTACCAGAACAAAATTGCCTAGGCTGAAAATGAACCAGAACTCAAGGTAAGAAATCTCTGTTTTGACAAAACCAACTGTTAAGGTCTCAGATTACCAAGCACAGGATGGTACCTGCCTTGCCATACCACACCCCAGGAGCAGCTCCTTGGCAGATCGGTGGACGCCTGCGCAGCACCAGCACAGAGGGAGGACAAGCCCTGCGAAAGTCCAGGTTCCCCCCACCTCCTGCCGCCTGCTCACCAGGCTCAGTTTTTATTTCTTTGCTCAGGCCAGTGGAATCACTGCTTGTGGTATTTCCTTTGTTTGCTTATTTTCTTACTTTGCTGAACAGCTTTTTAATCTTCAGCCATTTCACTCTCCTTCCTTCTCCCACCATTTGCCTTTTCCATCACTATTTTTATGCTCAATTAGCTCTCCATTCTCCATCCCTTCTCCCTAGGCAGGCATCAGTGCACTAATTTCTCAGCCATAACCACCCCCAAATCTCTCCATCACCTCTAGCTCTTCCAGAGTTAATGGCCAGAACAGACCGTGTGATGATGCAGGTGACATCTCACCTCACCTGTGAGCTGGTAAGACAAGCAGCAGGTCTTCTGACAGCAGCGTGCTAGAGCATGTATATCCTCTAGCTGCCAGATAACCATCAGAACAGCTAAATGTTAGTGATTGCTTCCTAGTGTAACATCTAAATTTTTAGTCTCATGACTCAATAAAAATAAAGGTGGAATAGAGAGGGGGAGAGAGAGAGAGAAGGGACAAGGCTAAATGAAACTATTTTCGTATGCAACTTATGTCTAAATTAGGATATGGGAAAGGATGAAGAATGAATGAATGATATTTTATCCTCACATGGAAATAAAAAACATCGTCAATTCTACCAAAATGTAATGAAATGCACTGTTATGTTGCTGTCTTTCAGATCTCAGCAGAAAACAAAATCAGCACAAATCCACTGTAGACATAGTAGTCTACATCAGCTAAATTACCAGATGTTTTATTATAAGGAAACTGTATTTTTAGAAAGGCAGAAGAAAGCTTTGTATTTTCCTTTTTTGGTAGTCCCTTCTTCCCTCATTGTCCTGGTTTCAGCTAGGATAGAGTTGATTTTCTTCCTGGTAACTGGTATGGTGCTGTGTTTTGGATTTAAAGTAAGAATAATGTTGATGTTTTAGTTGCTGCTAAGCAGTCAAGGACTTTTCAGCTTCTCATACTGGCCTGCCAACAAGAAGGCAGGGAATGCCCAAGAAGCCGGAAGGGGACACAGCCAGGACAGTTGGTCCAAACTGGCCAAGGGATATTCCATACCATATGACATCATGCTCAGTATATAAACTTGGGGAAAGCTGGCTGGGCTGAGTATTGGTCACCAGGCGGTGAGCAATTGCATTGTGCACCACTTCATTTGTATATTCTTTTGTTATTATTAATATAATTATCATTATCTCTTCCTTTGCTATCCAATAAACTCTCTTTATCTCAACCCATGAGGTATTTTTTATTTTTCCCCTAACCTACTGGGGGTGGGGCGGTGAACGAGCTGCTATGTGGTGCTTGGTTGCCAGCTGGAGTTAAATCACGACACTCATTTTACAAAAGCTTATTACTTAAACTATGCATTTGAGGTCAGAGGCATGAAAGCACAACTTCAGTGAGGCTGCAGTTCCTGAAATCCTCTGCGAAGCTGGGTCTTACTGATCCTGCCCAACACAAGGGACAAACAGCACAAAAATGTTTCAGGCTTGTCAAGAAATTGCCTTGATAATCAGGTCTAGCACACACAGTGGGATCATCTAAGAAAGGAGACTAAGAAACAGCTATGGAAGTAGATAGATCAAGGAGATAAAGACAGACAGGAAAGCACTACAAAGGACTCTTCCTCCCTCCCTGCATAATTTAAGCCATGTATTTATGAAACATAGTAAAGGTCTCATTATGTTAGCTAGTAATGAACACTCCATTGTAATTAGCCACAGTTTCAAGCTGGAGGGAACAATTATTTTCATTACTACTAATTAATGTACAGGATGCTGCGTAAGACTTGCCCCTCCCCCATCCTAAAAAAGTGACCTCACCCACTTCATTGTTTCCCTCTTTTAATATGGCAGGTTTCAGCTCTGTCTTCTCTGCTGCTCATCACAGTCTCATCTCATTTATTCCTTTGCTTTCATTAGTCCTTTCAAACTTTCAGGCTGTTCAATTTTTCTCCATATCACAAATGCATCAAGGCGTTAAAGTACTTCGGCATTTTCTTAGCATAGGTGTGCAGTTCAACTAACATCAATGAGTTTCTCAGAACTGGATTTCAAAGAATTTCATTTTCAATTCAGTAGATATTTTCCTGAAAATTGTATTTTCAATGTTTCCTTCCCTCTCCTAGGCGTGTAAAAGAAAAAAAAAATCATTTTTTTTAGCTGAATCATTTTGATTTCCAAAGTTATGCTGGGGGGAGGGGGCAGAGGAGGGGGAGAAAATTAATCTTTTCTACATATGAGAATAATGCGATAATCAGATTAAGTTATTCATATGGACTAAAGATAGCTGAATATGGGGTATGGGGCTCTTTTTCTATAATTGTTTGTTGTATGGCACCCAGAACTACTATGATGAAAACCATTTCCTGCATTTTTCCACTATTTTTAGTTTCTTATCTTCAAATCAGTAGTGACCTGCCATTCTCACTGAATCAATTATCAGCTCTTTCTCCTGGTGTCCTCTCCTGACAATCAGGAACTGGGACTATGGAATCAGGTTCAGGTTCACATCTTTGATACCTTCTTGGTAACATTTCAAACCATTTTGCTATATGACCAACCAGCAATTACCTTATTATTCCTCTTTGTCTTTGGGGTTGAGTAGGACTATTTCTAATTCTTGGGAAAGTTGATACAAATTTGGCTACCTCATATTTCCCACCAGCTGTATTATTATAGCAGAAAATTATAGTCTTTTACCAAACCCAGCACATTTTGAACACTCAAAATGCAGGCAGCACTACTCAGCACATTTCAGCTTGGCAATCCTTTCAAAAATAAAATTTGCATTTAAAATGAGCCTTTCTTGATTTGTGGCATGATGACAGACCAGTGTGGGATAGCTTGCACTCCTCTTTGTGTTTCATCTAAATTGTATAAACAGAAAGATTACGTTGTCCAGAGAGTATTTGTGAGAAATATTAAATCCACTGAAACAGTCATAACTCATATACCCACTTGGTACCATTTCAAGGCAAAAGGAGTCCAGGATTTATAAGAATATATATATATATATGCATATATATATATATATATATATATATATAAAATTCAGTTACTGAAAAAAAAAACCCACCGGGAAGGTCATAAACCCTCATGGCTCAAGGCATAAACCAGACTCTACTAATTAGAGTTGAGGAGGGCATCACCTTTCCTTACATGTTCATCTGAAGCATCTGGTACTGCCTACGACTGTTGAGTATGGAGACCAGAGGAAATGGACCATGTGGTTAATCTAGTGCAATGATTCTGCTAGTCATATCCATGTAGGAGAAACAGGAATATTGATCTTTGTCCTCATACAGTGCAACTAAATCCAGGCATATTAAGGTCTTTGGGAACCCTTGCAAAAAATCTCATTACAGAGAGCTTACAAAAACAATCATCGTCTCTATATGATTACTAAACAAAAGGAACAACCATCCCTGACATGATCCTATGGCAGTCTCTTCTACATCATTAACTGTAAACGCCAGACCTTGTTTTCTCTCTGCAGTAAGACTTTATGCAAATCATCAAGGCTGACACTGTTAAATAGGTTGGTGCTTGTCACAATTCAGGTCAACGAATTGTTGCATATTGAGCTGTATGGATTGCATGGTTTACTACTGGGAAACAGCACAGTCAGAGAAAACTTTCCTCAGAGAAGGTTCAGGTCACTCAGTTCAAGAACAACTGAGATCTACTTAAGGAGCATGTTTGGTTTCATAGTGTAGGGCCTACCACTTTACAGACATCCCAATTTCCAGCCAGACAAAAAGCCCTTGTGTGGAAACCAGTTCTCTGTTTTTCCCTACAGATTAAATGTTACCCTATGTGATAAACTCACAATAATATACTGCAATGTAGATTAATGTAAAATGCAATTTTGATATTTTGTGTTGCTTTCCTACTGCATTCGTACCTTGGCTTATGTTTGTTTGGAGTGTTTTTTCAAATCAGTTTCCCCACATGGCCAACAGTAATGAGTAAAGAATCTCCAAAGACTCTCAAAAGAGGTATTTGAAATCCTCCATGAAAATATGCAGGTACAACAAAATAGCTCACAGCACTTGGGCTATTACCACAAGGCACGTTTAATTTGACAGACTTGTAGCAGCTCATCTTCTCCATAAGCAGGGATAGGAGAGAAGAACCACCAAGTTCTGTGAGCACTTTGCAATAACCCCAGTTTTTGTAATCCACAAGATAGGAAGACAAAGAATATGCGGGTTCCCCTGGTGAAGTCCCAAGCAGTTAATATATTCCCACTCTTCTTACACTTCTTTAATTAAGAGAAAACCAACCAAACAAAACCAAACAAAAATCCAACAAACAAACAAACACCAGTCACTGAAGATGCCATTAGATTTCCCTGCAGCTTCTGAATAATTTTGTGATTTTGTCCTTGACAGGAGATAAAGAAATAACACATATAGTGAGGACCAAACCTATCTCAAGGAAAAAGGCCTTTTCTGCAGCTTTTTCCACAGATAAGTCAGAAACCAGAATCTGTGAAATAAGGTCAATAAATCAAGTGACATAAAAAGAAACTGGAACCATAAGCTGTGCTGCTCTCACTCCTGAAGTGCGGTGCAGCACTCCTTGCCCTCAATGCAGTAACACCAACATGCACAAAGCATCACAAGCAGAAAGAAACTTCATACTTTGGCTGTCTACTTTTGTGTTACTATACTGAAATACAATATGTGAAAACATGTATTTACCACTATATATTCATTGCAGTGACTACGTGCCATCTGGTAGAATGGACAGAAATTCCCTGATGTACAACCTGGAAAACAACATTATCTGTCCCCTGTGAAGCCCCATCATAAAGCTGCTGGAAGTCTGGATTGAAATAAATCTTGCAGCCCTGGACAGCAGAGCAGCTCCTCAGGAGCTTCTGTGCCCTGCACAAGCCTGGCCCCAGCAAATGACTACCTGGGGAACCTTGCTTGGGTAATTTAAGATGGTGCTATCTGCCCTTCCCCTCAGTGAGAGGGATGCATTGGACAGGCAACAATGCCCAAGCGGCCACCACATGAGTCACAAATATCTCAGTCTGCACCAGAGAAAAAAAAAAGATATTCAAACAGAAGCAACACATTCTGAACGGTAGTAGCAGCTGAAAACGCAAATGTATTTCAGTAACTGTCTGCTACTCTGCATTGGGGGCAGCAGCTCTGACAGGAGGCAGAGGGGCAGGAGAAACTTATACTGCTATTGCCAGATACAAAACATCCATAAAAGCCTTAAAGAAGCCCTGGGCAAGACTTGGGTCTTCTATGGCTCCCCAGACACTTTATCTTCCAAATTCACTAAACATCACTGTGACTCAATTTGCAATTTAGTCCATAAAACGCAAGAGATCTTTCTACCTGCAGCATGACTGTGTGGGGCAACAGATCTACTCCTTCTAACTCCAAGCAATGGGAATAAAATTAAGATTTTGATTTATTTTTTCCCTTTTTTCCCCTTTATGAGAATAAGGCGAAAAGCAGTAACTTGAGATCAGCATCAGAGAGTACATCAGATCATGCAGCTTCTGAGAAAGACAAAATGACATCTGAGACGATTCCCTCACCTTACACTGTTCTCACAGTGTTTCATGTTTATTTTCATACATTCAGGAAATGCAGACCTCTACAGTTGACAGGAATCTTAGTCATGGAAGAAATCCTATTTTCGGAAGGACAAAAACACAGCCTGTACTGTTCACAGGGTTCAGGCACTTAAAAGGAAACTGTACTCCTCAGGAGTAGGGCTGGGCAAAAAAACCCAACAAAGTGATGAGTTTAAAAGATTCTGGCAAGTTGAAGTACTAGCAAGCAAAGGGAGCCTGTGGGAAAATCTTCTGACAGGTACTCTCCAAATCTGGTTACAGGCCAAAAGGGATCATACCATATATGGAGTTAAGATGGAGTTAGCGTAGTTAATATCTTGCCAAACCAATTTAAAATTGACTAGCTATTATTAGCTACTGGCACAACTGCAATAATACTAACATTCATAGCCCACAATAATTCGGGAAGACATCATATAGTTGAAATTGTTACATACACAAGAAATCCTCTTAGTGATACCTATTATCTGCACCTTTTCTATAGTATTATATTCACCTTTCCAGTGTCCTTCTGTTTCATGGCTTCATTTTTCCTCGAGCAGGGTGAGGGTACAGCTGATGACAAGTCATCTGCATCCTGAGGCCTTCACCAGAAGGAGCTCAGTGTTCGTGGTGCCAATCCCTTCTTCCTCCTCAGTCCTTAAATCCACTAAGGGTCATTTTCATGTTTTCTTGACAGAGTTGGCTTATATAATCTTTCTTTCCTTTAGTTCCCAATTATTTGTTGGTTGGTTTTTTTTGTTGTTCTCCATTAACCTCTACTCTGGCTTTACCCAATGACAAGACACCTCTCCTGCAGCGACTCCTAAGTCACCAGCACCTCCAACACCAGCAACTTGCGTTTTCACTCTGCTACACAATCTTTTATTTTTACAGATGGTTGCTTGCTATTACTATGAAATACAGCTAAACTGAAGCCAAACAATGCCACAATCACCTGACTGCTAGACAATCGCAGCTGAAATCAGCCTGGCTGAGGCAAGCCCAGAGAGTCCCTTGCACCATTGTGTCAGTGACAAAAATCCTATTCACAGGACCATGACTGTTCTGATCAAGTCTTATCTGTTGGATGTAAAGCTTTACAAGCTGGGAGACAACAGGTTCTTTTACAAGTGTCAAAATATGTTACAGTCTATGCTTTAATGAACTTCAGGATAGGTGGGCCTATCTGCTCTGCAGTAGCAGCTGCTGTTCTCAGTGGGTTATTAAGATAATCTCACTCAAAGACAAGCTCTCAGATAACTTACTGCAGGTCAAACTTCATTTTTAGCATCTACTCAGGGCAGCTGTATACAAGTGACATGTATTAAGGTCTGGATTAAGGCCACCTTTGCAATCCCGAATTCCACTCACATCCTGAGGGGAGGAAGAGTTTTCCCCTACTTTGCCAGTTCATACTGATGGGGCAAGCCACCAGCAAACCCTAAAAAAAAAAAAACCCACCAAAAAAACCAACTTCTGCTTGCTGGAAAGTATAAGAGACTTCCCCAGGACCTGTAACAAGTTGGTCCTATCCAAAGGAATTAGTAACAGCTGGAGAGCAGATCAGGGGACCCGGCTCCAGTTAGAATATGTAGTCGCTTCTGTTTATCAGTATGGCTTGGTACAGTACATCTTTGTGTCCTAGGCATTACAGATTTTCTGAAGTGATCAGAACTCCCTCCTCACCCCAATAAGTGTGAGGTTAGGATTTAAGCACTATGAAGTTTGAACATTGTATTTTCACAGAGAACATGGTTTTCTGTTGGACAAATGCCTCATTTTTGGCATCCCCGTACTGTGTCTTTATGTCCCATTCTCTTTTAATTAGGCTATAAAAGCTTGTTGAAATCTTAGATCTAAGTGAATCACAGTTTCCAGGGTAAACTTGGGTTGAAAAATTCCCAGTTGCCAGGCTGTAAGTTGATCTCCAGTGACAGGAATGACTGTGACCCAAGTTCTCCCAGGTAATTCTGAGCATCACTCAGATTTTAAGCCTTCCTGTTCCCCATCAGCTTTTGTAGATGATTATAAGGCCCTGTTATAGTCACAGCATTTTTTTTTACTTTGCTAATCCACAATAAAGGAGAAATAAAAAGTTGAATTTTTTTTAAAGTGTTCAACACATAGAATTAAGTGCACAGTTAATTTAACAATGTCCTTCTAAGTTCCCCTGATAACACATGACTGAAATCTAACAAAAAAAAAATTACTCTTTATTAAGGAAATATCCCTTGTCCTTCACCACAGGATTAGTCTAACTCATCTGTCTCCTCAGGATCTTACAGCTGTCTCTGATACAGAGATCTTTTAACTTGGTAGGCAATGTAAGATCTAAACCTCTTTCCTAGCAAATGGCCTAAATAATTCTATTCTGTAAGTTATGAAAGCCTAACTCATCTGCTTACAACTTTAAAGCGTTTGAAACCTTAATAAATAAGCCTTCTCTGATTTCCCTGCATGTGCTACATTAACACAAGTGCCTCAGTGATCAGGTCTGCAGTGAGCTCCCACAGTCTGAGAAGGGATGCACATTCACTGCACTTTCCTGCTCTTGCTGCAGCACTGAATGTATCAGAGTAACATCCCTCACTGCTCATCAGCACCCTGACTGCAAGACCCTGAAAAAGGGACAACCTACATCACTTCTAAGTGAAATAACTAGGCACCTTTCTCTGTCATATCAGCTCAGTGTCACCTCCCTGGAAAGTCCAACATCTCAACAAGATTTATTTCTTAGTTAAGATTAGTGTTATGTGTTTCATTTTGAAAGTTTTTTAGTCTGAAGTTTTTCTAAATTATCTTTACTGGATGATGTGCATTAGGATCCTACAACACATCCAAAGGTAAAGAAGACAAAGAGATCAAGGTTTAAGTGTGTGTCAATAGAAGGCATCTAATTATTTTTAAAACCACTGTTGTCCTTTTTGACGAGGACTTCTAGCAGTACTGTTTCTCTGAGGATTAACACAGAACAGCAAAACTAACCCAAATCCTGTTGCTCTGCAATAATCTAGCTCCCATTCAGTTCCAAAAAATCGAGGATCAAGCCTGCATTATCTCCTCTCTCCTCAGGGTAGGTAATACACCCTGAAATACTTTTGGAAGCATCAGTCTCCACTGCCGGAAAGAACTAAAACCTCCTGTAGCAAGGGAGTTGGTGGCGGGCACTATCCAACACAGAATGGACTAACAGAGCCATTCCTCAGGCTTACCTGCTTCAGATGCATCGTCTGCTCCCCATGAAAACAGAACACATCTGGCACAACAGGTTATTGGCCTTTCATATCCTACAGGGTCGGCAAAATCTTCTCGAAAACCTAGGGAAAAATCACACAATGCAGTTAAGGAAAAATCCCAAATGAATCCCAAAATGAACTGAATACATTCATTGCCACTCATCTACTGATAAATCATAGTAATATTAAAGAGGCACAGCATACAGATATTTTATTTAAGCCATTATTTGAACTGGAAGTTATAGTGATTATTTTGTTTCCAAGGATTAGTGACTGGGCTACAGACCAAATTGCCATACTATCAGCTTCAGCAGCCTAAAAATTTAACCTGTGTTGGAATGGTGATTTTTAGAGGCCAAAAAGCTAAATTTACTGCTAAATTACCTGCTAATTACAACAGCAAGGAATGCAGCACCAAAACTCAATGAACATGATTTGGCTCGAGGCACAAGACTGACAACCTCTGTCTCTCAAATCACCTTTCAGCAGATCAGTGTAAAGGCAATGACAGAGCCCAGCAGTGTCCCAGCTCTCCCGTGCCAGAAGGGAAAGAGCACCATGAGGGAAATGAGGATATGGAAGCCTCTCAGAGCTAACCTTTCCAGAGAGCCACAAGAAATAAAGCTCAGCCTCATGTGTTTGGCATCACAGATGTCTTGTTATTCGATAAATCAGAAATAGGTACTTGCTCCTGATCAGCGTATCCAGTCCACTTGCCTGATCAGTCCCTATCTCAGAATTAGACTAAGTCAAGCTGCTTCTTACAAAGCACTTTAAAATCCTCCAAGAAAAAGCATAAAATCTAATTTATTTCCACAGTATAATTGTCAGGGGCCAAGAGCTAGCAGTGGCCACAACGCAGGCTGGGCAGTGAGGCCACTGACAGGGTTCAGCACCACAGCACCAGAGCTGGGCAAGCAGAGTGGGATGGTGACAGAAACATGTCCTATCAATTGTCCAGTGATCACCAGGCAGATGTAAAGGACCAAGTCAGGTCCAAGGTCAGTTCAGGAAACCCAAACAATGATCCAGGAACAGAACTCAGAGATGGTACTCTACAATATAGTAAAAGACTGGGTCTCTAAGCCTGAGCTTAAATGAAGCCCCTAGGCCCATGGGCCTGGAGTCCCAGATGAAGATGGGCAGAGCCATTAAGGCCTGTTGATGACCAGGTGTGAGGGCCAACAGCAATCCCAGGAACACATTCTCAGCAAAGCAAAACCTTTCCCACAAGAACTCTGGGCTTCTTTCACATGACCAAGCTGCAACAAATTGCCAATTGATACAGAAATTCCTGAGAAAACGTTTCTGTTTAAAGTTTGATTCTTGCAGATGTTATCAGCTAAGAAGGGACAGAACTCAAGTTAATTATTTGGTGCAAATTGCAGACGAAACAAGTCTATATTGATATGCTGCTCATGAAGCCAGCTGGCCATTGCAGTCCTGCTGATATAGACTGCCTAGATCTGGCTCCAGGATCTTCAGGATGGACCTGCACATCCTAGAGACAGAAGCACGGGGTCAGCACCAGTGTGGAGCAGCATTGCCCCTGAGAGAGCAGGAGGAGCCATGTTGAGCCCTCCAGCCTGCAGGAAAATTTCACATAAATATTGCAGAATATCCCCAGGCTGTACAGTTTTCTCCATCACCTGCACCAATCCACGACAATAAGTGCAACAGACACATCTTTGCTTCTCCCAAGTTTCATTTGCAGTAAATTGTGCCCCAGAGTAGATGAGAAGAATGTCACGGCGTTAACCTCAGCTCAGGCTGGGGTCATTACTGCTCAGCTGTTCCACTTTTCATTACATGCAAAGGATAATTAAGATGTCCATCTGTCACCAGTGACTGCACCTTCACTATGCATCACCAAGGGGTTAGAGACTGTTACCACCTGCACCATTGCTGGGGTGAATCACATGAGTTCTCCCTCCTCTGCATTAGGCAAAATGCTAAAATATCAGCCCAAATCCTTCAGACTGTTTGAAATAACTTGGAAGACTCTGCCTGCAGTGGTTTAGAGAACACTTGCACAACACACTCTGCTGGCTGGGCTCTGGAAGCAGTAACTTCTGATGGAAGGAGGCTTATAAACAGTAGGGACACAAATCTAAACTTGCTTCCAGCAAGCTTCAGAAGAAGCCATTTGCCTCTAAGCTCTGAAAAGAGAGATGAATTTCCTTTCTGATTGAAGACTGCTGTTACGCTTTAGCAGCAAGTGATCTCTGAGCAAGACAAAAAAATGATTAGAAATCAAGAGTTGGGCATTGCCTTGAAGTTAATGAAGTTAATTTATCATAGATCCTGCTTCAAGTAAAAATAACAGACTGTGTCTCATGAAAGTCTGGGATAATGGTTGCTCTGGCCCCGGTCAGCACTTCTAGAGAGAACAGCAAAATTAGTGGTCAAATAAATGAAATGTACATTGTGATTTATATACAGCCCTGGGTAATATCATTGAAATTAGCTGGAGATATTATTTATGCTTCTTAGGTAAATTATTTGAAATAAATGTCAGGCAAAACCTAATTCTTATATTAACTGAAATTGACCTGAGTGCGAATGCATTTCCAGGGCTGCACACCTGATAGAAAAAAAAAAAAAAAAAGAAAAAGACTGCAAAGAGATGTTAATGCATTGTAATGCACAAGGTAAGGGAAAAGGTCTAAACAACACAAAAGTTTTCATCATTAAGGATTTGTAAGGGAATAAACTAGATGGCTTACTGAACACATTGAAGTACCAGAGCCTACTGAGGGTGGAGTTTTGCTTTACCAGAGTCAATGCAACACTCACTGATCCATTCCCCTCAAAACACACATTATGATGTCCGCATCCTATCATAATACACTACAGAAAGAATCCAAATGTGCACTAGCGATGGAAATTCAAAATGGAGTCAAGAAAATATTTAAGGTTCCAATGTTTCTTTGGATATGAAAATAACACTTGCAGTATGTACTAAAATAGGTAGATAAGCAGTACGTGTAGTTTATTAATATTCACTGGGTTGTCTACATAATAAAACAATGTCTCCAAAGTGAAAGTAACCAACAAATTATACTTTTTACTTTGCTGATCTAACAGAACAATCAGGGGAATGAAGGTAAGAGATCATACTGAGCCCACAGGGAGATATTATCTAATATTTAGCTCTCAGATATATTAAGAACTGAAGCAAGAACACAAAGGATGTTGACATTTTGAAGCTTAACTTTGAGCTAATGTAAAACAACCATGGAAGTACAATTCTACCTCACTAATATATCGAAAAGCCCACTACAGAAAGAAGAAATACTTAAGAGACAGAGGGTGCATAACTGAAATAAATCCTGGCCAAGTTTAAAGTCAGCAGAAGTCGATGCAGTTTAATAGAAATGTAAAAGCTACAAGCAAACATCTAACAATACAACCGCTCTCACAGGTAGGATTGAGAGCTCTCAAGTAAAAATAAGAAAAATAAGTATGAAGTGAAAAATTGAATTTCAAATTACAGGAACTGATCCAACTAACTGTTGAGGTATCTTAAGAACTACAGTCCTCTCAGACAAAAGAGAGTAAAAAAAAAATTAAATCCCTGAAGGAAACAGTATAGTACTGAAGTGGAGCAAGGAAAAAATAAAATACAAAGAATGCATACAGGGATGATAAAAACTTAAGGACTTCTAAGCCAGACAAGTGACTTGCAAGTGCTATACAGAAATGGCTTTACTCTTTTCCAGGTGGAAGCAGATGTGAGTAGAATATGGCTAATCAATGTGGGGCAGTGGAGAGAAACAGGAGTGGGGAGCATTAGCTGAGTTAATTTCTTTCCGTTATTTTCCCATACCAACATTTCTTTCATTTTTATTCTCATCCAGCCATGCTTCCAAGTAATCATCCTAAACAAGTTTGCTTTCTAAGACGTGTAAGCACTAAAACCACAGCCATTTACTCCAATAGCAGTAGGATGTCTTCAGCGGCAGCTGTGCAACTGAATGCTCTGCATCCAATTGCTGCATTAAGGCTGAATTTTTATATTTCATAAGTAACAACAGAATGTCCTGACCCTCACATCTCAGAAGTGCTGCTCTATTAAAAACAGGAGTGTCCTCCTAACTCCTTGAATGAGTCGTGAAAATTGCACTCTGTATGAACCAGAAAAGCACACTTAGAGATTCTGACATTCATATACATGCTGACATGAGGACTTAGACCTTGTCTTAGTCAGCTATGAGAAACTCCTTGGTTTCTCCTTTTGTGCCTTACTCAAAGCAAAGTGTTCATCATCATCGCTCATCATCATGCAAAACCAAAAGTTTTTATGCCAAGAAGCACCACATATCAATACTGCTTGCTGTGATCTAAAGGTTCACAACAACTTGCATAAGGCAGACACAGGGCGGCCAGCTCGCTAGGAACAGGCTGACAGCACACTCAGCATTCCCAGCTGGTTCTGGAGCCACCAGGTACATGGCTGTCCTTTCAAATGAAGGCTTCCTAAACAGAATCAAACTTTATTTCAATGGCAGATACCCTTGTGCAGCAAGTCTGAGACGTAGCACAGCTCCCCACAGATTGATATTGTTGATAGGCAAGAGTGTGTGATGACTGTTGTGGGCTCCAGTCGTGCTGGAAAAGGAAAACCAAACTCAGGAGCTCCAGCTCTGATGAGACAAAACAGCCTTTTGTAACAAGAACAAGTAGGCACTCATGACAGCCGCTCACACATCCTTTCTTATGCCTCATGTCAGGCAAAAGACTGGGCAGAACATCATCAGTGAATAGAAGGAAAAAAAATATATATATTAAAAAATCTAATTTCACTGTCTCAGATGATTAAAACAAACTTCCTGTGTGGGAAGGAGAGCAAATAAAATTAAGGGGCTGAAGAGGAAGACAAACCGTATTGTTTATTTTGCCCTCATACTTGTTCTATCATATGCTTCTTCATTGCTTCTGTCATTATACTACCAGAACTCAGATGACTGAAAGATCCAGCAAGAAGCTTAGGAAAAAGAGCATAGAGTAGTCAACGGCAGAAGTAAAGTGCTTGGATAAGAGCCAGTCTGTTCACAGGAGAGGTCTCCAACATGAAAACAACTCAGATAAAGGAGGGGGGATCTTATACTTCATCTCTTATAGTAAAGTAGAAAAAGCAAAAGCATGCCATTTTTTCAGAGTTTAAAGGTGGGTTGTAAAATAAAAGGTCATTTAAAAAAAAATCAACAGCCAGAAAGCAAACTTCTCCTTGTTCTATGGAAATATTAGGGCTGCAATTCAAAGTCAATACTCAACTTGTTAGCATCTGCTCAGCCCCCTGCATCCAGTATTCTGGTTAAAGGTTCTTGCTGACACTTACGCAGCTCTAGCCCAGTGTTGTTCCTGCTGCAATACTGTCTCTCCCCAGCAATCAATTTTCTACTCATCATCTTGTCTTTCCTGCCTTGTGGGCCTGGACTGTGCTCCACGCATTTGGACATCTCTTCCAAGGTCCATCACAGACCACATTTCGTGACAGATGGTCCACATTAACACTCCTCTCCCAATACCCCTTTGGAAAGACTGACTCATTTTGGAAGATTGTCAGAGTTTTTGTATTATCTAGCTTGCCTTTCCCACAACTGCGTCATTGCCTTTGGAAGTAACACTTTCAATACCCCTAAGCCTTCCCCTTCTGTCACATATCAGCTTTTTATAAAAGTCCCAAAACACCACTTCCCCATATCTCATACTGCAATAGCTACTGTCTATAGATATGGACAATATCTGAAAGAAACCACATTGTCACAAATTTATTCATATTTTGCTGTGGTATGATCACTCCGGCATCACTTGCAGCACTAGGGATCTAATTTTCAAGTCTGAAACACTTCAGTTTAGCAACGTAAGACTCCAGAATATGCAGTCATTCAGCAGAACTGCAGCTTCAAATAGCTTCCTGTGGATATAGCAGTCACTAATATTCAGTGCCATTTGCTGAAAGTGTAAGGCAACTGAAGCATGGCCATCGGTAATTATAAAGATTGTCCTGTCAGTGAGAAGAAAAGCATTTGATTCATACATCACCAGCTTCTTAGAAAAATTATATCCCATTCATCCATGAATGAAATGGGAATTTTGCCTCAGCCAATAGTCCCCAATTCATAAGCCAGAAAGTACTTCTTATCTCTCCAGCATTTAAAAGTGCATCCTTCAGGCCATCCTGTATCCACTTGTAGAAATATGCTCTTATCTGTACAATATTAGACCTCCAATACTACTGTGTGGATGCATCATAAAGGAGTAACTACCTAATAACTGCTTCTCCTCTCTCTGTCTGGAACAAAAATTTCAGCTTGCTCATATCATGGAAACTTGTGGACAACAAAACACCCAGGTCGTATTCCAAGTAGATGAAATTGTCTGAATTAGTTAGTAAATCCCCTTCTACAGGAAGGAAGGTTGTTTCCTAGAAACTCTTTATAACCATCTGGGTTATCAACATATCTGAGCACTCAAGTTTTGTGTGCTACAGGGCCAAACACCACAGCCATCCTGGCAGTGCTCATTTATCAAGGCACTAGAAAAATATGCTCAGTGTTCCTGTGTCCACACCCCTATGACTCCTAATTTAAAATACTTGCCAGTGTGATATTTCTGGACCCTTTTTCAAATGTGAATTTTTGGGGCAAATCTTGTATGGTACTTTTCTAGGAAACAAATTATTCAGGTTGAGAGTCCTTTATGGGGAACGAGGTTATCAGCATGAGGCAAAAAAATAGCTGCACTCCACTGGAATAAGAGCTAAAAAAGCTTGAGATTGGACTATTTGGACTATTCAGGGAAGGCAATTCTCAGCTTGCAACTCTAGATATAATGTGTTACCAGAAAAGCTGAAATGAGTGAAATAATGTCCCCTCTGAAAATACCTCATGCCAGTGTCCAGGGTTTTGAGCTGGAACAATGCAGCACAGATGACACCCACATGTTCATAAAATATTCCCCCATTGGAGCACATTGTCACCAGCAACATGCAAAGAAAAGTGTTTCTAAGAAAAACAGAGAAACATGGAGAGCTAAAGCCAGAAAATAAGGATAGACCACCAACTCAAAAGAAGCAGATGATAAATGCCTTGCATTTCACATAAACACTAGAGGAAATAGTAACCAATGAAAAGGAACCAGGAGATGACATTAATGTATTGCCACAGTTCCTACAGTGCACAGAGATTCCTACTCTGACATTTCAGGTTTTGATGGTATGAACATTGTTTGCTTCTCCACCTCAAAACACACACACACATACATTTCCTAAGTCTCTGACCTTCTTCAAGCCATTTCCAGAGTGTGGTTGAACCAACAGCTCTAATCAAGATTTAGATGTACAATCCTGCACTCTTGCCCTTCAGAAGTTTCCTAACTGCTCAGGAGATACTATCCTCTGTTCCCACTCAAACTAATGTTACATCCAGTGCTTCCAAAGGAAACTTTCACTATGGGTTCCAACATATCTCTGGCACAGATTAAAGCCTGAAAAGCCATTCAGCAGATCTGAACATAGTAAGAGAATGAATTGGTTGAAAACCTATTACTTTGCTCTTAGAATACAAGCAAGCTTACAGAAGCATAGGAGTAGGATGCTGCATCCTCCCTGGAACACTAAATCCCACAGCATCAAGAGAAGAGTTCATTACTGCGAGGAACTTCAGTTCAGAAGAAATGAGGGCCACAAGGCAGAGGAGAACAGTTCAACCAAACTTCATCTCCCCTTACCATATGAGTAAAGCTTTTCTCACCTCTGCTACAAAAACACAGTTAATATCCATTTCTTTGCTACTTTGATAATAACCAGGCAAAGGGAACGCCTGTTGGTCCAAGAGCTCTCACACTTCTGTGCCTCCTGCATTTTTTTTTCTTAGACAGACTGGCTCATATGCTAATGCTAA
The DNA here is from genome assembly GCF_036013445.1 of Caloenas nicobarica. NCBI lineage: Eukaryota > Metazoa > Chordata > Aves > Columbiformes > Columbidae > Caloenas > Caloenas nicobarica. The sequence continues at coordinate 108,379,464 of NC_088247.1, forward strand.
AGGCTGACAAAGGTTCCTGAGTGATGGTGGATAGAGGCATATTTTCCCTTAACTGAAGTATCGTTCCAAAGAGGCATTCATGGTTGTGAATGCATTTGCATTAGTATAAAAATCAAAATGGCAACGATTGCATCTTGGAGACTAAATCCCTACCCTTCTGTCCTGACTAATTTAAAACAATAATAGCAAAATAAAACAGATTAATAAAAAGATAAGTGTGTGTGTGTGCTGTGCAATGAAGCAAAGAAGTAGCTCAGAAAGAACTCACCAGAATCCGATCTGCACTTCAAGACAGATATGAAACATTGACACCAAGGTGTGTATTTTCTGTATGACACATTTTGCAGCTTAAAGATATCTTATGAAAGTGTGCACTGTGGCAGAGGCTTCATTGTACAAGAGGCAGAATCCCAGACTCAAAAAGCAGCAACTCTTCAAATTGAGATCATAGTTCTTTGTTCCACTTTCATTGACACAAATAGAAAATAAAGTTGCTGCACTTTTATTAAACCTACCAAAAAAATGCAATGTCTTTCTGTCAACAATGCTCTGTCCTGAAAGGCAGAGACCATCAGGGCTTTTCCTCCCTGTTTACTCATTCATGAACTGTGTCTGATCATCCAAACCTTTTGACTTCTCATTTTCAAGATTTTCGAAATCACAATACTTTGGTAAAAATCACCATCAGGTTCTGTCTTCTCCAGGATGCAGGATTATGTTTATATGTTTATAATTTGCTCCTCAACTCTTCAATACTTCTATTGTATTTCAAAGCAGTGAGTCTTTACGCATAGCTATACCTCATGCCATGTTTGATTATTTACTAATACTTCTCACTTAACTCCATTGTTGGATTAGTCAAGACTGAATTAACGCAAAACATTCTCAGTTAAAGGTCCTGATTATGAAATTCCAACAAAGAGCACAGCACGCAGTCCCTGGGACAAAGCCCTTGCATTGCTTCAGAAAGTTGTTTCTGAAAGCTTTATTCTTAATGGTTTTATGGGAGATATTCACTCTTCTCTCGATTTCATTTTACAGGCTGTGTATTTCTAATAGGGGTCTTCCAAATGTTTTTGAAAATACCTTGTCCCTATACTTTTATTTAGTTATAGTACAGTTTGCTAATTTGTCATATTCTTTCTTGGAAGTTAGCTCTTTGTTGTGGGAGTAGCTAATTCTGGAATTAATACTATGTGTCTATGGTGCTGAATGACACACTGACACCTACAAATCAGGAGCATACTGCATAAACAATGTATATTAATTGAAGGTGATAGCAAGATAGAGGAAGCTGAAGGTAGAAGGGATCTGCATCACTATTGCATGACTTAGGAAAAGACTCCACAACCCACCATTAGTTCAACAGGGTAGGAAAGAAACAGAGACAGATATATGCATAAAGACAAAACTTTCTGATGCAGAGGTCTAAGGTTTGTCTAATAAAAGTGGGTGTACATACACAGGCACACACACACATACACAGACATTCTAGGAAATCAGTTTTGAGTTTAAAAAAATGTAAATGGCAAAAATGCTAGTGTGGATGCATGGCTGCTTGATGTACATTGGCTCCTACAGTGTTATAAGCACCTCTTTTTTAATATCTCCAGACAACTCTGAATCTAGCCTCATATGAAGGTGGAAAGTGGATTTGATTTGGAACATGAACAGAAAGCTTGAGTTTCTCGGCTGCAGTATTTTCTTCACCACAGAGAGAAGTGAGCTGTTCAGTTCCCATTTTCCCTCACAACATCTTAGTTAAAATTCTTTTTTTTTCAGTTGGTTGTATAGAGCTTCTCACAAATCAGTGCCTTCCAGGAATAGATATACATATCTCCTGTAAAATAATAATAATTAAAAAAAATATATATATATATGCCATTTTTATTAAGAGAGAGAAGTGCAAGAGAAAGAACTGTGCTTAGGTAATTTAAAATGCTTGGAAACATGACCTGAAATCTCAGTAGTTACAAACATATTCTCCATGAACCCGATCACCATTAAAGATTTCAAGTCCCTACTATAAGTCACTAAGCATGCCTCCTTCTTTTAAATTACACCAAAGTGGAAGTTTGCTAGGCATGAAACTGTTATCTCTCTTGCCTCTTCTCCTTCAGTCATATCTTGGCCAAGCTTTTCTTGTTTACACAGAACTAAATAGTTTCTTCTCGGCTAAACTGTCATGGAAGTAGCTGTCAACTTCAGAGGGGTTTTGTTCAGTTCCTACTTGGTCAGAGCTTCATCCAGTTTATTTTGGGGAGTGGGGGGACTGTGCAAAATGTGTATGATTGCCAACCAGCCAAAGGGATGTCCTCTGGAGAGCTAGAGTAGCATTGTGGCAAACAGTCACTTACTGCTCCATGTCTCTTGCCACCTGCCAACTCTGACATTACTGTTGCAGAAACTCCAGCTTTGTCTCCAACCACCTCGGAGACTACCTGGGCTGCCCAGAAACCTGGCAAGCCTTTGTGAGGACAGAAGGTAAAATGAGCTCGTCTTGGCTAAAATCAGGACTGACTGATTGTGGCTTTCTCTAACTCATACCACTGTGAGATCGAACAGTTTGCAGGCTCTCCCCAGAATGAGGAAAACAGAAGAAACCACAAGAGGAAACAGGCCTGGGAAGAAAAGAGTGAGAGCCATGCAGAAAAGGAGGAAGAGAAAGAGTGTTTTGGGGGATAAAAAATTGAAAAGATGCGAGAAGGTCCAGAGGGTCAGGAAGCCCAGGTTTGTACTAGACTCTGCTGCCCATCTTTCCCAACTCTCAGCATGGCTCCAAGTCAGTCCAACTCACTGGCAAGGGACAGCGAGGGATGGTGCTGCATGGGGTTGTGAAATAGCTGTGTGGCAGCTCCCCAGGGAGTCTGGATGGAGCCCTGCTGTGTGGCACAGGGACACTGAGCATCTCTGCACATCTCTCAGATCACCACCCATGTGGATAAGGTGCCAGGTTCATCCCAGAGCCAATGCCAGCCATGGCTCTCTCTTCTGGGCTATCGACAATTCCTTGTAAACCCTGTTCCTCAAAGAAAGGGGAACCAAGTCTTGCCTATTCCTGCCTTTGTGGGTTTACCAGAGCTTTCTGACTCTCTCGTTGCAGGTGCTGTTTTCCTGTTACCAGCTGAACCACTGTGACTCCTGGGCACGCCCCCATAGTTGATGTTCATAACAACATGTTTTCTTCTCTGTTCTGACTATGTCTGCTGCATGATATTTTGGACTGGGGAGATGTTATTTCATGATGAATCCTTGCGGAGGAGTATGGGATCACCTCTTGTCCCAGCATCCTTGCCAGTGGGCATCAGGACTGAGTTCAAGTGCTTTAGGAGTCAAACCGCAGCACAGTCACACAGGAGGGTAGAGGCCAGACAGGACCTCCAGACGTGAGTGTTCACTCAGCTTCTGCTGGGATTTTGGCCAACACACAGCTCCTGCTAAGGCCTGATGTGTGCTGGGAGCCCCAGGTACAAGGAAATCCATACACTCCTGACCCTGGCATGGTGGTTTAGGGACCTCGTTGCTAAGCAGATGGCAACACTGCATTCCTGCTCATTGGAAACCTAGGCCACAAGTGCTTCTCCATGAAATCGCTGACCAGAATCACTGCCAAGACCAACACTGATGAGCATTGGAAGGCAGGACCGAGCGCAGGACAAGGAAACAGTCGCAATGCCCAGTTCCCTATAGCCACAAGTACTCATCACATGGTCACATGTTGGGACTGATTTTTCTCCCTCTTCAAGCTCTCCTGGGGCTCCATAAGGCTGTGCCAGTACTTCAGGTTGGTCTAGATTCTGCCACACCCTTTGGGGCATGATAGTCCTAGCAAGACCATCCTTCAGCCATCCCAGGCCCTGGAGACCTGGGGAGAGGCTGGAGTGAAGAAGAGGTAGCCTTAGTGCAAGGGAATCTGGTTGGATCAGGTGGAAGAGGGCAATATTAGAGAAAACCAAAATGGAGACGCACAAGTCCCTCATGGGCCCTGCTGGGGTGCACCCTAAAGTGCTGAGGGAGCTGGCAGATGGGCTTGCGAGGCCACTGCAAAAAGGGAGATGTGCCTGCAGACTAGAAGAAGGCAAACACTGCATGGGCTGATGAGCAGTGGAGGGGATTCAAAACTGTCAGAGTGGCCAGGCACGGAGGGTGGTGACCAGTGGCACCATGTGTAGTTGGAGGTCAGGAACCAGCGGTGAACCCCAAGGCAAGGGCCACTGGCAGCAGGTGGAGAGAGGTGGTCCTTCCCTTGTAACACTGAGAATCTCATGGGCTGGTGTGGGAACAGCAGGATGTGCAGTTCCAGCTAAAGGGCCTTGGACAGATTATACAGAAGTATGTTTTTTGTAAGTGTAAGAAATGATACCCCAGGCCAGTGAGAATGATATCTCGGGTCGGAAAACCACCCCCATATGTATGGTGTTTGAATGTCCTTGGGCCTGGTCTGTGAATGAGTGGGAACGTAACTGAAACAAACATAACATGAGTGTGGTGTGTTTTTAACAACAATTATTGGAGAAACATCTTATGTAACATCTTAGTCCAGGCCCGTATCTGTAAATCCTATAAGTTGTCAATGGCTATTAAAGAGGGCCCCAGCCTGGCTCAGTTCTCTGCTCTGCCTGGCTCTGCTCTCACTGCTAACAAGATCTCTGCCTGTGTGTGCATCTTTGCCTGCGTCCCGGTGTGCGTCATTCCTCATCACCACAGCTGGGAAATGGATGCTCTGCACAGAAGCTCTCCAGAGTGAATCTCTGGAGAAGTCCTTCTCCTCCCACCTTTGCCAGGGCCTTTCTCAGCTCTGGGGCCCTTCCAAGGACAGCCCCAGCAGGTGGGTGCAGGCAGAATCACAGGACAGAACAGGCAGCAGCCACAACAGGCAGCACTGCAGGAAAGCTGAGACTCTGGAGACCATCCCAGGCTCTCCAGTCCCAGCCTGGCCCAGCGCATGGGACTTGCTGCCCAGAAGAGTGGGTTTAGGTCCCTTTTCCCAAAGGGTTAAGTTTCCCTTAGAGCATCAACCACTGGACCCCACACTGTTGCTCCCTGGAGTGTAAAATAGGCAGAAGGTACTTTTGGAAATGTCCCTGATTTCCTGCATTTTGCCTGAAAAGGGTGGGGTTTTAACTCTCTTAATGGCTTCTGTTTGAATCAAGGCATTGCTCAGTATCAACAGTTCAACCAGACACATGCCATCAATGTTGGTTCCTTTGCCATCAGAGGGACCTTGCACACAGATTTGTCTCTGGCTGTGTCAGCTACTCGATGGGTGGAGGTCACAGGTAGCAGGGAAGGACTCTTTTCTAGTGCTCATCCAGCCACGTATGCCAAGGATCAGGCCTTGACACCCAGATGTGATAAAGCCTTAACACCCAAGTGTGCTGCTCCATGGACATAAGTATTCCTTCCTCAGCTCACCACAAATTTCATTTCTGTGCGGCTCTCAGCAGGATATGAAGGGCTCTTCAGCACTGGAGGTTGCTCCCTTCTTTTGGGAAAAATGGCAAATTTTCTTCCTGTTGGACCTGCCTTAATTCCGGCACCTTGGGGATTAAAAACTGGCACAGCATGTGTGCCAGAGACATTCCCCCAGATTGGCTGGTGTCCACCAAGAGGAGTGCGTCTTTAGCCACAATGGCCATTTTCAAGGAAAACAGCTTATTTATTGACCGGGACCATATAGGGAGAACAGAAGACCAGGGATGCAGGCAACATTTGCCACAAGACCAGCGGAGCAGCTTGCTGATTCTGCAAACTGTCAATCCAGGACACAAAAAGCTTTCAGCAACTATGGCTCTTCTGGAACAGACTGTGCCCTGCACATGCATGTCTATGAACAATCCTTCTCCTAGAGCTGAAAAGGACTTTGAGATCTTACTCATGGCTAAAGGAGGATGGTGACCTCGGGCGTTGGCTAAGGCTTGGGGTTGCATTATCTGTAAGCAGCTATGCTCATAGGGTGACAGAGAGAGGACTTTCCCTAGGGAAGAGGCAGCAGTGACTGGAGGACAACTTCACCACAGCTTTGGCTATAGGTGGAAAGTTCTGGGTCAGAGAAGAATTCTACATCTTCCATAGCACAGCACAGGTAAATGGCAGTACAGCAAAGTTTTTTCTTTGTTTAATTTTTCCTAGAAGAGTCTTATGTTGGTAGTGAGTGGAGGCAGAATGTCAGACAAAGTGACTCATTGAATAGGAATGATGCAGGGAAATTCACTTGGTTATTAAAAGCCTGACTGTTCTAGAAGTTGAGTCTTTTTTTCTCTAGTCTTTTTATGGCTTTTTTTTTTTTTTTTTTTTTTTTTTTTTAATGGAAGGGGTCATGGGGAGGGGTATAGATGATTTATCTTCATAGCTCCTACAACATACATTGTAGCAGTCAAGATCGAATATGCCTTTCTCAGGTACCTTTTCATTTTTGAACATGGTGAATTCAATTGCTATTCCATAGCCCACTGTCTTCAATAGACACCTTTGACTTTTCTCCTTTGGCTCAAGAGCCAGATGCAGCCTCCTGTCACTGGTGTTAGCACAATTAATGCAGATAATCTGCTCTCTACCATCTAATAATCTAGACTGCCAACTGTCTAATGATCTATGCAAGAGTACAACCCAATCACATGTTACACAGAACATCAGCATTATGAAGAGATGTGATGTTCAAATGAAAAATGACACAGTTTGAACATCTTTTAATAGCTTGGAGGAATAAAAAGAGGAAGCACTGTCTATATAATACAGAAAATAATATGGAATTTCCCCCTAGATTTCTGAACCATCCATGACAATTCACGTCACATCAAAGCACATGTCTGCAACACCCTGCACTGCACCCTGTGGGTCCTGTTCACATTCAGTGAGCTGGATGCTGGGGCAGAGTGTCCCCTCAGACAGCTGGCAGGTGGCACACAAGTGGGAGGAGAGGGTCGTGCTGCCAACCAGAAGGACCTGGACAGGCTGGAGAAAGGGGCTGACAGGAATGTCCTGCCGTTCAACAAGGGGAAGAGCAAAGCCCTGCACCAGGGGAGAAAAAACCCTTGTCCCAGGATATGGTGGAAAGCAGCTGTGCAGACAGCTGGGGCCATAGTGGACTCACAGTTGACCAGTTTGGAGCTGGAAAAGTGCCCTTGGGGCAAATAAGGCTACTGGACTGCAGCAGGCAAAGCATGGTGAAGGGAGGTGGTCCTTATCCTCTGCTGTGTCTTGCTCTGGACTCCCCAGTGCAAGGCAGACATGGCCATACTGGAGAAAACTCCCAGCCCATTCTCCCCCCAGGCGCCTCCCACTTTCCATTGGGCTGGGACTGTTGGTCAGTTGGAGTCACTAGAGACAGCATGATGGAGCTGTGCTGGCACCCAGCAGAGCCAGGAGGAGGCAGGATCTGGCCCAGCAGCGCTGCCCCAGCACTGGCACCAGCACCAGTGTCCCATCCTCGCTGTGGCCAGCTGCACTGCATCCTTGGTGCATGGCCAGGGTCCTCCTGTCCCCGGCAGGATGGGCCAGGCCAACTGCTGCTGTGGCTTCAGGTGGGCTCCCCCCACATCTGGGGGCCATACGGGCACAGCCAGGCCCTGCAGCAGCAGCCTTTCTCATGCCCACTGCTCTCTGCTCTGCAGGGAGGCCCTCATGGATGCAAGCTCATGCTGAGCACAGACGTGTGGCTGACCCAGGGCTGCAAGAGGAGTGAGAGCCACCTTCTCCTCCTCCAGGAGGAACTGGTCATCGTCAAGTTGCAGTAAGAGCCTCAGAGCCCAGCTGCCTTTGCCCCATCCCTGGCCATTAGACCCAGACAGGGACAGCCTGGCACCAGCCACAGACCCTAGGACCTAGGGGTGGTGGACCCTAGGTGCTGGATGCACCAATATCCATGCCAAGGACAGGTGGGGGACAGGGTTCTGCCTGGGGGGACCCCAAGGAGGCCACCTCTAGCTCACTGCCTGCATCTCCTCTCTGCAGACATGGCAGCACCCTGTGCCCACAGCTCTGCCTGGCCCTGAACCAGCTGTGGATGCTGAGCAGTGGGAAGGAGGTGCTGGGGATATTAGAAGAGGAGGAAGAGGATGACAGCAGCAATGAGGATGGGGCCTGCCTCATTTTCAGCTGGCCCACCAGCTCCTGCATTGCCCATTTTAGGTGAGTCATGGTGCCACATGCCATGGCACAGCAAGAAACGTTCCCAACTCTGCCCACGCCAACCTGGGAATGGCCTCTGCCTTCTGCATCAGTCACAGTCTCTTGGGGAAGTATTCTTGCTCAGTTACTACACCAGAATGATTTGGACAAATGCACACAGTTCTTTTACCAGCTGTGCAGAAGCATCTTTTGAAGTCATCTTTCACATAGCTCAGATGCACAAAGACATACTAAAACCTTTTAGTTTAATTCCCAGTGCTCTGGTGCCAGAAGCACCTATACCATTAACAAACTAAGTGGCTTCAAGATCAGCTGTAGGACAAGAAGCATTTAACCCTAAGTTTATTATTTTTATATGCATTTATGGATAAGCTGAACTGTGCTTGGTTGAACTGTAATTTGTTAAACTATCAAACCTCATTTTTCTAGCACCATAATGATACATCATTCTACTCTAACAACATGTATTAGACAAAAAGCTTATGTCTACATAATTCATTTAATACAGAAATTTGCATACATAGTAAGCCAGTGTTATGAATTTTTCTAATACTTCTTACAATCTAAACTTCAAAGTATTCTATAAAACTTCTAGAGTCTCTCAACGTCTATACAATGAAGACAACTAAAATACATAGAAGTTAAAGGATTCACATGGTCACATAGTAAAATAGCCAGGCCTGGTGCCCAATTCAAATGGAGACTAGTTAGCAAACCACAGAGGCACTCAGCATTAACTCCACCTGGCGTGCGTCAGCAAGGACAGACAGGCACAGCTGGGATCTCTGCACTCCTGCCATCAGCAAGGGGAAAACTGTGTCATTGGTGTATTACCTGTCCCTTCTCTATTTTCTGAGACTTCTTTCCCACTCCAATGTTGTATATACATGTACTATCACTGCTTCCAAATGCAACCACTGGTAACAAACACAAGGAAACCCTTATAGGATCATTTCACTTCATTTCTGCACTTCATCTTGGCATCAGAAGTCCACATACACAAGTACACTATTCCAAAGTCTTCATTATTTAGTTTAGCTCTATATTTTATTTTGCGTTTTGGGGTTTCTCTTCCCTCTCTCCCTCTTCTTTCTTTCTTTTTGTTTTATCCCACTCCTGAGTATCCTGGATCAAGAATCCCCACATCTGCATGCAGATCTGCCTTCCTCCTGTTCATTATTCTTTAACAGCACACATTACTGTGCCTTTTGACTCCTAGTTTTTGAGTTTCTTTTGTTTTGAAGCCCTGTTGTGTGAAACACAAAGTCTGGAATGAAAAGGATTCATCAAAGTCATCATTATTCCACATTTATCTTCATTGAACTATCTTTCTCATGTATTATCCCTTAAATGATGTAAAGCCTCCTATCTGCTGTGTTCCTCTTTATTATCTGCAGTTCCCCTCTCATTCATTTCTCACCAGCACTGTCTTTCTTCTCTGTCTTTAAAATTCTGCACCACATATCAGTACTGCTTGCTGTGATCTAGAGGTTCACAACAAGGAGTCGCACAAACAATTTAAGTGTGATGCAGATCACAAAAAAGAAAAAAAAAAAGAAGACACACCAAAAAACCACCACAATTTCATGCTGTGCATTTGGATACTGTTGTTATTCAAACTGAGCCCTGCTCTGTGGTAAATGCCCTGGCTGCTTCCTTACCTTCCAAGGTTTTTCTCCAGAAGCATTTGGGAAATGGCACAGCTAAACTACAACTAATGACAGAGAGAGACTTTCATATATCCCCATCTTCATCTTTCTCCTCCATATTTACTGATACACACACTTGACTTTGTAAAACTTTTTAATTTCCCATGTTGAACAGCATACATACATTAGACTGACGCACATTTCTCTGCAGCCCTGACATCATTTATCAGAAGTGGCTCAATTACCCTTGTCATGCATTTATTGGCCTTTTAGAATGCATATGCTAGCTGTATTCTTTGTCAGCATTCAGCAAAATTACCACTGTGGTGAGTGGGAGGTGACTGCACTAATCAAGTTGAGCATGCTACACGATTTTCTGCTGTTTCATAGCAAGGACTTCATGCAGTTGATCAGTCACCATCTAGCCCCAGGCTTTCAGACACCAAACAAAGCTAAGCTGCCTCTCAACAACTCTGAAACATGAAGTTCTAGCGCAGGGGTTGCTAATAGGATTGAAGGATTGCAGTGCTCCCTTCTACTCCTTTTCTGTACAGCTGTGGATGAAAAATATATGTATGAAATATAGCCCAATGCACAGAAGAAAAAGCATCAAGAATATGTTATAGGAAAGACTGTTCTAGAGAGGATAAAATGCATTTCAATGCCTGTAATACAGACTTCAGAGTCCATTGGTCCCATTCAGTCATACACAAGTGACATAAGTATTTGGAAGATGGCAAACAGAGACCTATACTGTCTGTTCACACTGTCAGGGAAAGACACAGCCCAGGTATTACTCCATCTGTATTTGCAGACCAGAAACCTTGGGTTTTTTCTTGCCCTTATGTTTTTCATTCTCTCTAGTTTATGACTTCTGTACCTTTCTGAAAATGTCATGCCAGCTACATCAGTAGAGTCTTAATGTCACATAACAAACAGAACAGTTGTGCTTGAGGAAATTTTCACATGACCTTCACATGACTCAGTCAAATTGACTGAAATGGAAGAACTCTGCACCCAGTCCCACCTTGTTCCCGACCCTCCCGATGATTGCTAGGCAGAGGTGACGCACTCTCACTGGTGTGACCAGACAGTGCTGGTCTGGTGGCCTTTTGCTTTGTGATTAGACACAGTGACTTCAGTACAATTTTCTTGGAAAATCATCTAGAGCTTAGACGGAAATCTGCTTGCTGTCTGATTTGATTTTAGAGCTTACAGGGAAGGGGGTGAGCACAGAGAAGGACAAAAATGACACAGCCTTATATTCACTGCAGAGCTACTGCAAACAAATGATGCGGATTACTGGAATCAACTAGCTGATGAACTTTGCTTAAATCATTCTCACCTTAAAGTTCACCAGGGCAAAAAATGAAGACAAGTTGGACTGGAGGTGGGACAGGGAATAAGATAGAGAAAATGTGCATCACTAGAAAATGTGTTCTATCAGATAACTTTGCATCAAAATTTTAAATTATCAAACTAAATCAGTACAGGCATTGAAATACTGGGATGTAAAGAAAGGAAATCCAAAAGGAAAAATCTCACTTCTTTAATTACCTCATGTAGGGAGGAAGACTTCAGTGTGAATTCAACTTCATACTCATAAATGTCATCCTATTCCTCCTGCCTTATAGTGGAGCTTATGATAGTTTTATATATTTCATTTGACCCTCTGGTCCCATTGCAAATACGGTAGTTGTTTTCATGCCTGTGCTTGCTGAGTAAAGAGACTGAAACTGGGTCATGGTCCTATACAGGAGAAAAACCAATAAAACCCCATTTTTTGGCTATACATTTACACTCAAAATACTCCCAAGTAGTCAATCCTGACTCGAACTCACCCATTTGTCTAATGCTGTCTATCTACCATTCAAAAACAATCTGAGATACAGATTCCTCCCGTGTGTGAACATTTTCAGAGTGCCAGAATGTGATGTGTCTTGAAACACCAGGAGCACAGGACACACAAAGAACATTGAGTTCTTTCTGCAAGACAGGGATGTTTGAGAGTGCTGTATTTGACAGCACAACTTTCTCACACAGAAAGGTGGCAGTTTTGAACATTTCTGAGAATTTTTAAATACAAGCAGCATATGTTGCCATCGACACACAAATGATATTATGTTTTGTTTTTCAAAGAATAAGCTTTTGACAGCCATTGTCAAGAGATGTGGTAATCTATTTAGTAAAAGACAATGAGTCCAGATTTCAGCTGCTGTAGATCCCTGCTGCAATGCCCTTGATAACAATAGGGCTATCTTAGCTTAGAGCAGTGCAAGATTATTAAATCTGCCCCGATAAATTTAAAATGAATCAGAACATTGCCATACTCAATGAGAAGCCTGGCACAACTCAACCTTATTGTCCAAAATGACCTGAACAATTGGAACTGCATCTTTTCTCTCCTCTTTTGAAGTTCATGGGCTGATGAATGGAATTGAGGTAAGAAAATAGAACATTGTTCTATAAAATCCAAACCAATACAAAATATATGGATTTATTCATTAAAAGACCTGAGGATTTCTCAGTTAGAGCTGGCTTGTTTTACAGGGACAAAGTTGCATCATTTTAGTAATCTTTTTTGAAGTACTGTTAGTAAACAAGAGGGATTAGCACATGTGAGAGTAAATTAGATTGGAAAATCTTCTCTGAGCATCTGTTGTTGTCCCACTTTGAAGGTTACAACTACAGGTAATATTGCTAGGTATATTGCATGAGTTTATCTCAAAGAACACAAGGAGTTTATCTGTTCAGTCTGTTTATCTCTCTTCAACTGGGCCAGAAATCAGTCTGGTTCCTCTAAATCTAGATCTAAAAATCCAGTCAGAAAAAAAAACCCGTATATATATGGCACACACTTTTCCAAGTATTTTTCTTAGCCTTGAAAATGTTGCACTATGTTTTAGCTATACTTCCATAACTACCTTAATATTTCAAACTTGAAGAAACAAGCATGACATCAAATTGCTTACCACGTTAACACAAGAAACCTCTTTTCTAGGAAGAAAAAAGTCTCTTGGTTCCCTCACCTCCTTTTAGAAACCATAAGAATTCCTTATTTATGTTTTACTATGAGGGTGGTCAAACATAGGAACAGGTTTCCAAGAGAGCTTATAGATTATCCATATGTGGAGCTGCTCTAAACTAAATGAGATACAGTCCTGGTCAACCTGCTCTAGCTGACCTTTCCAACCTGAACAATTCTGTGATTCTGAAAAACAAGCAGAGTCTTAAGCTCGCTCTCCTTTTTTTTTTTTCTTTTTTTTTTCTTTTTTTTTGTGGATAAGCAGTGAACCAGTGCAGATGTTTGCCAGGTACATTTAAGATTCTGTATCCCTTTTGTATCCTAAATGCACTACTATATCTTTATGACACACTGTTTCAACATATACATCTGGCAACCCAGGACAAATCATAACAGGTACTGTAAATGAAGCTACAGTTTGTTTTTTTTAGTAAAGAAAAACTAAGCAAAGTTGGTTTTCCTTTTATTTGTCTGATAATATGGAAGTTAAAAAAAAAATGTATTCACCTTAAGAGGTTGCATCTATCAAATGCACAGGAGTACAGCCCTGTGGGGCTGGAGGCTCTGAACCTGTAGACTTAATAGCACAAACTCTTCCTGTGCACAGCTAACAAAATTGCACATCAGAGGAAATAAAGAAAGGCTTACTGACTTTAGTACCTTTTGTTCATCTAAGAATCCATAAAGAATACTTGAAGGCAATATTTTATCTCAGCATTCACCTCTGCACTTTTTTCACATTAGAAAGCATGCACATATTTTAATGTGAGGAGATGCTGAGAGATGTGGGACTTTTCAGCTTGGAGAAGAGAAGGCTCAGGGGGGATCTTAGTAATATTTATAAATACCTGATAGGTGGGAGCAAAGAAGAGGGAACCACGTTCCTCTCAGTTTTGTACACTAACAGGACAAGACAAAAGGGGCATACATTAAAAACCATGAAATTCCATCTAAACACACAAGTCACCTTTTCACTGTGAGAGTGGTTGAATAGTGAAGCAGGTTGCCTAGAGATGCTGTGGAGTCCCCATCCTCAGAGATATTCAAGGCAAAAGGAAAAGAAAAAACTCTGTATGGCAATTTGCAATATGGATCATTATCAACAAGATCAAACCCAGGTTTAGTTGCATGTAAATGAAAGAGCAATCCCACTTGTAACGAAGCAAGAAGAGAAGTAGCACAAACAATCCTCATCTATCAGAAACTGTCTGAAAATTCATCCCCCTAGCTTAGATTTATAATTCACCTGTGCTCATGAGGCATCAATCAGGGATGAGGCAACTAGAACACTGATTTTACTGAGTATTGTTTCATTGTCTGCATCCATGCATTATCTGAAAAAGGCTGAGTTAAATGCCTGCAAATTAGATTGAAGGGGCCAGAAGAAGCAAAGTAGCATTTTATAGCCTGTAATTAATGAGTCACTCAGCTTGTAGACAAACATTTTGAATACTGATTGCAGCAACCATCATTCCTACACCCATCATTTACACCAACGATAGTGTCACAGCAGCAAGAGCTCTGGCAGTCCTCCAAAGCCTGAACTCCCAGCCTTGCAGAGACAACTTAAAATTGCTGGAGATGGAAAGGGAGTTAAAGGACATGGCCATCACCTTGGTGGTCAGGAAGGGATATTAAGGGGGTCACCTAATGCACTCCTCCTGCCTTGAGAATATTAATTTCTTAGTAGGATATCAAGGTTACCCCTAATGATTACAGTCACCTACAGCAGAGCTCTTCATTGTCCTTCATTGCCAAGCCATAACATGAAGGGCCTGATTCAATGTGAAACAAGTATTTTTGCTGCTGGCAAGCAGTGCTCAGATCCACACGGTTTAATTTCAGGCTTTATCATTTTCCCTATAATCAATGCTACTTCTGTTCTTAATTTACACACAGAACCTGGCACATGAAGGGAGTCTGTTGTACCACCAGTTTGGAATCATGCTCAGTCTGAATCAGGAGGCAGGCACACACTCTTCTAGCAGTTTGTTTATAATTATTTAAAACCAAGTAGCTGTTTTCCTCCACAGCAATGTTTCACTGCTCTGCCCTCCTCCCTGCCACCTTATAGAAATAGTCTGCTAGTCAGGATGTGACACATATCTGGCTGGCGCTACACAGGTGTCTTATACTAATCATGTAATGACAAATGATACCATTAATATGTAATAGTTAGCACTTCAATATACAAGCCGCATCGTCTCCACGAAGCTCTTCACAGCCATTTGTCTGTAACGTGAGGAATCTCATGCATTTTACACGCAACCTAACAGAAAAGACTAGCAGCTCTGTGTTGTTTAACACCTGTTTGAAAGACAGCTTATATTACTACTAAAAAAAACCCAAAACAACCCAAACCAGATGTGTGAGAAGACCATGTGTTTGTTTTATTTAACACACTTCTTCAAAGTTTCTCAGCATGTCATAGCCCTGTTGCATGCAATCTTGCAAACACTTCTCATGGCAATTGAAAATAGTGTGCTGCTTTACTGGTTAACAACTTACCTCTTATCTGAATTACCCACCTCGTTAGGTAGAATTATTGCTTAAGACATACTGATGTGCTCTAGAATGGCAGCCACTGAGGATTCAACATGAAATGCTGACATCAGGGTGAAGTGCAACCTAAAGCAAATACATCTTAACATGTATCGACTCTGTTGTTTTTCCAGTTTAATTAAAAATTGACTTTTTTGGTCATTTTACATTAGTAACAGATGGGGATGAAATAAGGATAAGTCAATATTTGCTTCTTGTACCTAGAAGACCTAATATTGCAGCCATTTAGAGAAAGGGGCTTGAAATAATCCTGTGCATGTGCCTGCCAACAGCCCTCCATAACACAATAGCTAACAAAGTGACAGCATTGGCCATAGGGAGAGAAAGAGTGCTGGTTAAATTTGAATTCACAGTAGCCCAAGCGATTGGATTTCTGACAAGTACTGATATGTTTTAAACCCAAAGGAATGCACACACAAAACTAAAAATAGCAGCATTACCAGCTACCCTAATTTTAATCATGAGTCTCATGATATTTTGTATCTTCCTTAGTGGCCTATCAACAACAAATTTCAATTTTTCTTCTTTTAAAAAGAAGTAGATTTCTAGCCCTCAATATAGAAGAAAGGTTAAAAATTTTAAACTAACCACTTGTTGTGAGATAGTTGTTCAAGGATGGGGTGGAGAATGTATTGACTTTTAAGCAAGTCCTGTGATTTGGGAAAGCCTGAGGTTGGTAGTTCTGTACTAACATTGAAGTAATCTGTTTGGTTTCCTTTAGTACACTTCAGGGAGAGGCAAGCAGACTATGGTTTTATCTTGCATTAACCTATTGCATATACATGCTCATACTTGGTGCTCAGATATAATACTCCTCTTGGATAGGCAGCATTTCTGCAGCCCCAAATTCCTCTTAAATTAGAATAAATTGTTCTGATTTACAATACTGCCATCCTCCTCCACCTTTAGTGGAATGAAATCGAGCATAATACACTTGCAAAAATTTATTACAGGAATATCATATTACATGTGCATATTATCCAAATTGTACAACCTGGCTACAAAAACCTCACGTGAAAATGCCATCACCTATTACAATATATTATATAACAGGAGAAGAAAATAAATAATAAACAGTCAAATACTTCCAAAGGATTAGTTGTTTCTTCCCTAACATAAATAGGCCAAACATTACAGATTAATAAAAGAAAAATAAAAAGACAAAGAAAAAAATAAATACGCTTAAGACAACCTAAACTCCACTTGCAAGCACCCGGCAAGAAGGACCCCTGTGTGTGCACAAACACATGGCCACCATCAGCACTTGGCCATGCTGCAGCTTGCCAAGACCAAGTGCAGAACAGGTCTCACTAGGCAGGTAGACATCCTTGCTTTAAGTGGGCAGGTTGTTCGGACGCACTCTCCAAAACCACACAGCAACAGTAAAAACGAACATACAAAAATAAATGTATTTGTGATGTTATGAGCTCTAAATAAGCAAAGAGTCTGGTTCAAAAATCCACAAGATTGACTTTATATAATTATGAGGAATTATCTCATCTCTGATTTCCTACATTGCACCTATTTGTGTTTTAAGCTTTCCTCTGCACTGACAAGCACTAGAAAATTTTCACCAACAACAAAAAAAAATCCTAGAAGCTTTGCAAGCATTTTAATTTCAGTTTTAAGAAAAGAAAGAGGCACAGATACTAAAACACAGAGTATAATCACTGTGTGGATAACAGGGGATGGATTTGGTTTTCTATCTGTGCATGTGTCACTATCTCCTTATTAAATATATCAGGATTCAAAGAGGCCTGTATTTCTGGATTACAGCCATTGGCAGCCCTGCAAAACACTAGATACCTCTTTGCTCCAGCTGTGCCCACTCAATACTAATATAATTCACAGAGCCACAATGTCACAGCTATGAACATGGCACTCCTCCGTGGTGCAGCAGTGCCAGCCTCGCCTCAGTCAGCAGCATACAAATGTGAGTCCCTCTGGGAGCATTAATAATGCAAGGTAGGCAAAGTATAAGGCTTGGCACAGCCTCATGTGTGCATTAGCTGAGACGACCAGGACGAACAAAGTTAAAAATTGCTGGATGAGTCAACAGTCTGCATGGATTCCTGGTACCCTTTTCCGTCACCCTCAAGGGCTTCATGAATAAAGATAAGCCACACAAACACTGTCCATTTATTTATTTTTCCCTCAACATCATTGTATGTGCACACTTAATAAACTTCCTTATCTCTTTTGGTAGCAGTGACCCGAAAGTTTCAACAAACCCACGTCTGGATAATTTAAAAATAACTAAACTAATAGCTGAGAAAAATGATAAGGGAATGCTTAGCTGACAATGGTGGATAAACAAAAACTTACCTTTAGCTGACAATGTGGTCAGTGTATGATGTCAACACTACAAAAATTTCATCAGGTAAACAACAAACAAAAGTTACCTTGACCTTTCTGATTGTCATTTGGTGACTTGAAGTTAAATGTCTGCAGCAATAAAAGACAAAGAAATGAGGGACAAAAACATTGAAACATTTTATGGCCTTGGACTATGAGGTTCAGATTTTGAAAACATATGGATTTGGTATTAGATTAAACACAAATTCCTAAGCTTCTTCCATTGTGGTTTCAGGGCTTGTGAACAATTTCTGCAAATCTCCCATGCTGTAGCAAGACCAACATACCACTGTCCATGAGAAAAGTAAATGAAAAGATGCTATGCTTTTCTACAGGTAGCACCCCAAGGCATTTGTTTTTGATAGTCCTATTTACTGAGTTGCTCAGATTTCACAAATTCTGCTAAAATTAGTGCAGCCTAAAAGCTTTTGGTGTCACTGAGCACTAAGTGGTGAGCAGCTGAGTTTCAGTCTAAACTACAGTGAATTTCTTCCCAGAAAGGGTTGTCAGGCATTGGAACAGGCTGCCCAGGGAAGTGGTGGAGTCACCATCCGTGGAGGTGTTTTAAAGGTGCGCAGATGAGGTTCTTAGGGACATAGTTTAGTGCCAGTGTTAGTTTAACAGTTGGACTTTATGATCTTGAGGGTCACTTCCAAATAAAATGATTCTGTGAT
This sequence comes from Caloenas nicobarica, assembly GCF_036013445.1. Taxonomy (NCBI): domain Eukaryota; kingdom Metazoa; phylum Chordata; class Aves; order Columbiformes; family Columbidae; genus Caloenas; species Caloenas nicobarica. The sequence continues at coordinate 108,397,859 of NC_088247.1, forward strand.
TTTATTATTTTACAGAATTATGCCTCTGTGTCAAAATGAAGTTCTCACCTTAGTTAGCACTTGTTACACCAGAAAAAACCTTCATATTGGGGAGGCAGCTCCATCAAGAAAGGATTCCATTTTTGTGTTAAAAATGCTGTATTCATAACTCTACCATCAGCAAAATATGCTCTGGTTAAGATTCAAGTCAGATTGGAAACAGAGGTACTGGCAAAATCACAGAATGGTTGGGGTTGGAAGGGACCTCTGGAGATCATCTAGTCCAACCTACTGGCTAAAGCGGATACACCAAGAGTAGATCACACAGAAATGTATCCAGGCGGGTCTTGAATGTCTCCAGAGAAGGAGACTCCACAACCTCTCCGGGCAGCCTGTTCCAGTGCTCTGACACCCTCAGAGTAAAGAAGTTCTTCCTCATATTCAGATGGAACCTTCTATGCTTCAGTCTGTGCCCGTTGTCCCTCATCTTATCATTGAGCACCACTGAAAGGAGTCTGGTCCCATCCTCTTGACACCCACCCTTGAGATATTTATAAACATTAATGAGATCCCCTCTCAGCCTTCTCTTCTCCAGGCTGAACAGACCCAGCTCTCTAAGTCTCTCCTCATAAGAAAGGTCCTCTGGACGACTAATCACCTTTGTAGCCTGTCACTGGACTCCCTCCAGTAATTCCTTGTCCTTCTTAAACTGGGGAGCCCAGAACTGGACACAGTACTGCAGATGCAGCCTCACCAGGGCAGAGTAGAGGGGGAGGATAACCTCCTTCGACCTGCTGGTCACACTCTTCTTAATGCACCCCAGGATACCGTTGGCCTTCTTGGCCACAAAGGCACATTGTTTACTCATGATCAACCTGTTGGCGACCAGAACTCTCATGTCCTTCTCTGCAATGCTGGTTTCCAGCAGGTCAACCTGTACTGGTACCAGGGGTTATTCCCCAGGTGCAGGACCCTACACTTACCCGTGTTGAACTTCATCAGGTTGTTCTCTGCCCAGTCCTCCAGCCTGTCCAGGTCTCACTGAATGACAGCACAGCCTTCTGGTGTGTCAGCTCTTCCTCCCAGTTTGGTATCATCAGCAAACTTGCTGAGGGCGCACCCAGTCTTTTCATCCAGGTCATTGATGAACAGGTTGAACAGGACTGGACCTAATAATGACCCTTGGGGAACCCCACTAACTACAGGCCTCCAACCAGACTCTGCACCATTGATCACCACCCTCTGAGCTCTGCCATCCAGTCAGTTCATGATCCATCTCACCGTGCATTCATCCAGCCCGCACTTCCCAAGCTTGCCTATAAGGATGTTGTCAAAAGCCTTGCTGAAGTCAAGGTAAACAATGTCAACTGCTCTTCCCTCATCTACCCAGCCAATCATACTATCATAGAAGGCTATCAGGTTGGTCAAACATGATTTCCCTTTGGTGACCCCATGCTGACTACTCCTGATAACCTTCTTTTCTTCCACATTCTTGGAGATAACATCCAGAATAAGTTGTTCCATCACCTTTCCAGGGTTGAAGGGGAGGCTAACTGGCCTGTAGTTTCCAGGGTTGTCCTTCTTGCCCTTTTGGAAGACTGGAGTGATGCTGGCTTTCCTCCAGTCTTCAGGCACCTCTCCTGTTCTCCAAGATCTTTCAAAGATGATGGAGAGTGGCTTAGCAATAACATCTACCAACTCTCCCGGCACTTGTAGGTGCATCCCATCAGGGCCCATGGATCTGTGGATGTCCAGGTTTCCTAAACGATCTCTAACCTGATCCTCCTCAACCAAGGGAAAGTCTTCCTTTCTCTGGACTTTCTTTCCTACCTCCAGGGCCCGGGATTCCTGAGGGTCAAACTTAGCAGTAAAGACGGAAGTAAAGAAGGCATTCAGTATCTCTGCCTTCTCTGTATCATCCATCACCAGGGCACCCTCCTCATTCGGCAGCAGACCTACATTTTCCTTAATCTTCGTTTTGCTTCTAATATACTTGAAGAAGGCCTTCTTGTTGTCTTTAACATCCCTGGCCAGATTTGCTTCCAAGTGGAGCTTGGCCTTCCTCACCAGAGCCCTGCATATTCTAACAGCCTCCTTATATTCCTCCCAGGTGTTCTGTCCCTTTTTCCACTTTACATAAACATCCTTCTTCCACCTGAGTTTTGACTGGAGTTCGTTACTCATCCGTGCTGGCCTCTTACTCCCTTTACTTGATTTCTTCCTCATGGGGATGCATTGGTCTTGTGCTTGGAGGAAGAGAGGTTTGAATATTAGCCAGCTCTCTTGGACCCCCCTACCTTCTAGAGCCCTAACCCATGCATTAAACATCTCAGCTTTGTCTACATCCTTGTTAATAAGGTGACCATACTCATCAAGTAATAAGGCAATATTACTTCTAGTTTGCCTTTTGCTAGTAACATATTTTAGAAAGCTTTTTTTATTGTCCTTCACAGTACTGGCCAGCTTCAATTCTAATAAGACAACAAGGGTTATTCCCAGAAAAGAAATGCAAGCATTGATTGAAAACAGATAGACATCTAGAAAGCAAAAGGAACACTCCTTGAAAACAAAAGGTAGGGGAATATTCCTAGAAAACAAAAAGTGGAGAACATTCCTAAGAAGCAGAAAGGAACTATTTGTAGAAAGTAGATAAGGTAATATCTTCTGAAAAGCAGAAGGAATTTTCTTAGCAAGCAGAGAAACATTGTTCTGAGGCAGGTGAGACAGATTATTGCTAGAAATCTGAAGGCTAGATGTTCCTAGAAAGCAGCTAGGAGATATTACTGGAAACACAAAGGGGACATTCATAGAAAGTAGAGGTGAGATATTCATAGAAAGCCGAGGTGTGATATTCATAGAAAAGCAAATTATGCAGTTGCAGAAAGACAGGGAATACAGGCAAAAAACAGAAGGACCTTACTCCTGGCAAACAGTGACGGAGTGATAGCTAGAACATAAACAGGAGGTTCTTCAAAGAAACCAAAGGGGGAATGTTCCTTGAAAACTGAGAAGAGATGGTCACGGAAAGCAAAGGCAGGCTACTCCTACACTGCCCTAGGGTGTAGATATCCCTAGAAAGCAGAGGGAGAATATACCTAGAAAGTAAATGAGAGGACAGACTATATGCCTGGAGAGCAGAAGAGAGATTTTTTGAAAACAGAAGAAAAATAATGCTAGGAAGTAATGGGAAAATAAACTCAGAAAACAGAAACAGATTATTTCAAGAGCACAGAGGGACTTTTTTTTTTTTTTTTTTTAAGAAGTGGAGGACCATTATTTCTAGAGAGCAAAAGGACACATAATCCTAGAGAGCAAAGTGAAGTTATCCACCCAGAGCAAATGCAGGATATTCCCAGAAGCAAAATGGGGGAAGGGGGATATTCCTAGAAAGCACATAGGAGGTTATTAGTCCTGGGAGGCATTCCAGGAAGGAGATGGGGAAATATTCCAGAAAAGTGATGCCTAGAAATTAGAGAAATATCTATTTCTAAAAACAGTTGTTTCTGAAAAGTGCATGTGTTTGTTCCTAGAAAGCAAAGGGGAGAACAGCCTTGAAAAGGAAAAGACAGGATATTCCCAGAAAGAAGAGGATTAATATACCTAGAAGGCAGATAAGGCACACTCTTCGAAAGCAGAGGGGTATATTCCTGGGAAAAAAAGTTCCTTGAAACCAAAACCAAGCAATATTCCAAAACAGCAAATGGGACATTTTGCTAGCAAACAAAGCCGCCTGTGGTATTACTCCTAGAAAGCAGAGAGGGAACATTGCTAGTGAGCAAAACTTAAAAGTGCCCTATAAGCAAGATGGGGACAAAGTTCTTAGCAGGGTCTGCTATGACAGGACAAGGGGTAATGGTTTTAAACTAAAGGAGGGGAGATTCAGGCCAGACGCGAGGAAGAAATTTTTTACAATAAGAGTGGTGAAACACTGGCCCAGGTTGCCCAGAGAGGGGGTAGATGCCCCATCCCTGGAAACATTCAAGGCCAGGCTGGTTGGGGCTCTGAGCAACCTGATCTAGTTGAAGATGTCCCTGGTCATGGCATGGGGGTTGGACTAGATGACCTTTGAAGGGAAGATGGGGGGATATTCCCAGAAATCAAGAGGCAGCAGACTTGCCCAGAAAAAAAATAGAGGATAGATCTCAAAAGCCAAAAGGGAATGTTCCCAGGAATCAAAAGGGGACATATTCATGGAAAGGAGAAGGGATAGTATTCTTTGAAAGCAGAATGTAGCCATTCCCAGAAAGCAACTGTTGGGAAAGGAATATTAGAAAGCAGGAGGATATTGGAAAAAAACAAAACAAAACAAAACCACACACATACCAAAACAAAATTAAAAAAAAAAAAAAGAGCACCCCTAAAAATCCTCTAGAAAGCAAAAAATTGAAAGGAGGATTCCTAGAAAACACAGACAATTCCTAGAAAAACTTTAAGATGGCATTCCTAAAAATCATGCACAATTTATACAATCCAAAAGGGAGTATTGCCAGAAAGTGTGCAGTATTCAGAGACTGCATTAAGTAAAAACATTCACAGAAACCACAGAAAATTCCTAGGAAGCATTCCAAGGGGGTGCCTAAGTATTAGGGAGAAGTCCCTTATGAAAACATGGACATTTCCTGGGAAACATACGCACACATGTACTTTGAGTGCCAGAGTTCGCAGAAAGTGTGTGTGTGGGAAGGATGCTACAAAATGTTGGCGATTCCTAGAAAGCAAATGGGAGAGAATCCTAGAAAGCATTAAGAGATTCTCAGACAACTTGGAAAGACCCAAGGAAGCATTAAGGGGAAACTCCTGGAAAGCTTTTGCAGGCAATTCCTAGAAAATGTAGGATTAGTAGAAAACCTTGAGAAGGGGATTCCTTGGAAAGGTATATACCAGAAAAAGTATCAATTCCTAGGAAGGGAGCTGGAGGATTCTTAGGAAACTTTTGGGAAACATTCCTGCCAAGTGTAGAAAAGTCCCAGGAAGTGTTAAGGGGCAAATTCTAGAAAGCAAAAGAGATATTTTCTAGAAAACAAAACAGGTGCATCCACAGAAATTATAGAAAGTTCCTAGAAAGCAAGAGAGGTGGGACATCTTAGAAATTAAACTGGCAGAGTCCTAGAAAATGTGGACAATTCCTACAGACACATCACAGAAGCCCTAGAAAACATTAAATATTCCTAGAAAGCATCAAGGAGCAGTGCTAAAGCAAAAGAGGAGGATTCTGAGAAAGAAAAAGCAAGAGTTCCTACAAATTGTGAAAAATTCCTGGAAATCAAAAAAGCAGACGGAGAACCCTAGGAGAAAAAAAAAAGAGATAGGAGTCCTAGAAAGCATTGAAGGGTGAATCCTAAAAAACCCAACAGTTCCTAGAAAGCAAATACAGGAGGGTTTGTAGGGTAGAAAATGCAGGGGGTTCTGGTCTTAAAAGAGAGCACAATTAGGGCAAGCTTCCCTTAATGCTTCTAGAAGGTATTATGAGAAACCATTCTTGATTTTGAAGGCAAGGCAAACAATCAAGCTGCAGGACAGGGTTTTTTTCCACACTACATGTGTCTCTCAGCTGGAATCCTCCCAGAGAGATGACTTCTGAAGAGTGTATTTGAAAAAAAGAATCAACAGAAAACAGCTCAAGCTAAATCTTTGAACTGTGAAAATCACTGAGCCTTGGAGAAGTTGAGGGTTGGACAGAAAGTTCAGTGCTTGAATCCAGCTCTAAAGATAAAAAGTCACGCATAGCAGAATATGAGAAGTTCACCATAGGATATTTTAACTTCGCCAACAATTTCATCTTGAACAATTGTGTGGGCTTATCTCCAGAAAATCGTAGCACACATACAAACTGTGGGGAAATGAAAAAAGAAAGATTTTTATCAGAAAGTTGGAATGTATACACAGAGGGTTGCCCATGTTATTTTACAAGTCTTATCTGTGTGCCTGTAAGGGATTACTCAGCAGACCTCTGTTTTAACATGAGGTGATTTCTTCTTAGAGCCTATTCCATCTATTAATCTTTATATTTTATGTAAACCACTACTCCAAGATGAAACAGAGCAAAGTAGCTACTACCACTTTTATCATTAAATGGAAAACAGATAAAAGAAAAACATGTGATTCCTCACTGTCTGGGGAGAAGTTATTAATCAAATAGCCAAACCTTCCAACCTTTGATGTAAGGCAACACCCCCAGTTTCCAAAGCACCACAAGGCTTTGGTGCTTGTCTAGTACACTGATATACCTCCCATGGACATGAACTACAGTTTTGTCACAAAACCTCCATTTTCTGTTTCATTAGCTGCCTTTGCCTCTATTTACACAGGGGCTGACTTCTTTCCAAAGGAAATGAACTCTTCTGACCCAGGATTTGACTCTCCCATCTTCTTCCTCCTACACTTCTGCTTTATTTCAGGAATCAGTTCCGTGTTCTATATTCAAAGAAGACTACATATAAATGCCATATGTTTATTCATCACCATACCCTGTCAATCTTTCAGACATTATGACAGACTGACAAGGCAAAAAAGTGCATTTCTGAATCCACCTGAATGCTCCTGCCTCAGGCAGCACATGGGGAATTGGTCACAGCCTTTGCTAGAGCACAAGGACATCAGGAATGAAAATTTTTTAAATTGCCTAATTTTCATTCTCATCTTAGGTTTGCAGCACTGGAAAGCAAAGTGGCTTATAAAAAAAGGACAGTTTTAGATGGGATTTAGCAAATAGATACGATATCACAGCATAGCATCATTTTAACTATCTCAATCTGAGAAATTCAAGCAGCACATCTTAAAGTGAGGTTAGTGCTGGTGAAAATGAAATAACTGAGTCTACCTCACGCAGGAGAGACCTGCCAGGAATCCCAAAAAAGCTACATTAGGTGCTGAGTGCAGAGAGAGTATGTTACTCCACAGCAGATTAGCATTTTAAAAAACAATTTTTTGCAATAGCTGCAAACAGGTAACTGAGCAATTGCATCCTTTACAGTACCGAACCCCTAACATCCCAAATCGAAGTGAAAATGAAAAAGCCCACTATATCTCATGCTAGACATATAATACAAGCAGGGAAAATGTGGATTAGCCTTGTTCGGTAACACTAGATATTAAGGTTCACCTTGAACACCCTCTCCCAGGCCTGCCATTACCCCTTGCCCAGGCAGATCACTGGCACGCAGAGAGCCTAATCCCTGCCAGCACCTCCCTGCCTGCTAGCTGTTTACCTAGAAATCTCTCTGTACCTCATTGCACGCAGTCCTTTGATACTTGCCCTTATGTCCTTTAATCCTTACCTTTATGGAGAAATCCTATTAACTTGGTCATTCATTTCTGATGTCACTGGTTCTCTTCAATACAAATGCCCAAACCGTGATGGCTGATCAGTTTGCCATTAGAAGTACTTGACAGTGGTTTGGATGAGGCAGTCAGGGCTTCTCTGCATCTGCCCTGGCAGTGTTTTACGCAGGTGATAAAGTGGTTCAAGGTGTTGGGGTAGGTAACGATATGTGCCAAAGCCAGAGGACACTGGCACAGGTTCAGGTTATGTAATAAAACTGTAGTCTACAGCTTGTTTGCACTTTGCATGCTATGTACAAAGGAGTATCCTTTGGAAATGATTTAAAAAAAAAAGAAAAAGAGAACAAAAAAACCCAACACAACACCACACCACCAAAAAACCACAACAAGCCACACGCACAAACAAAAAAACCCCAAACATACCCAAACAAGCAAAGGAGTGGTGGAGAGAAGACCACCAAGCAAGAAGGACACTCACCAGAGCAGCAGCTCCAGTCCATCATGTGTAAAACACTGTCATAGCCAAAAATGTGTCAAATTCAGGGATGCCTATACTATACTTAAATATTTTTTCTGCTGATTGGTGATCCTGTGATACTGATCACCCACAGATCTCTATCCCAGTATGTGCTTGGGAAGGGGCCTGTTCTCAGCATTAAATCTACACACAGAGCAAAATACACATTATTTACTTTAAAGGAGAAGAAACCCACTTACCTTCTCTCCTTACAAACCGAACTTGATCAGTCATTTAAGGAACTGCCTTACTTCTCTGCTACTATTTTCCATTTTTCAGCATTCATGCCTCTCCCAGAACCTCCAAGCAAAGGTGCAGTGTTAGGACCAACTATATCTGTGCTGGGTGTGTCTTCTGACACTAAGAATATGAGGCAGCATCTTCTCAAGAGTTCCCTGAGAAATGCTGCAGGGTAGCGTGCACGAGGTAGCACAACCTGTAGCATGGCTATTCCATACCTGACGTTGTGCTGCTGCTGCTCACACTGGCTTCAGGCTTAGCAGGACAGCCTTGTGCAAGGCACTAAACAGCCCAGTCTCCAAATCCTGTCTGGTGTGGGTCACACGGAAATCAACTAACTGCCAATATTTATTTACTTGCTAAAAATGACTTTTGCTGGCTTTTGTTATATCACCATCATAAATAGTATCAGAGAAAACAAACAGTAAATTCCAACAAATACGTGGCTCACTTTAGCTAAAGGCAGTTCCATGTGCATCTTTACGATTCACTGCTGTGACAACAAACTTTGGTTTTTTACACAGACATTCAGTTTAACACTGTGTAACTCCTGCTGCTGCAAAAAAGGAGTCACTTGGAGAAAGATTAAAGCAATCTGGTTTTAAAAAATAGAAAGAAAACTGGCAAGAAGCGGGGGTGGGGGGAAGGGTATGTCTTGAAGACATCCATTAATTATCCTAAAAGCCTCCCATTAGCAGAACAGAAAATAATCTCTTTGGTCAGCATTTGTCTTTCAGGTGTTGCACACTTTCCATAAAAGAAGGTTCCTGTAGCTTTTGTTGTTCACTTCGTTACTGACTCACTAATAAATTATCCTATGACAGCCTGGGCGGGCTTCACTGCCTACTCCCCTTATTTGTATAACCTCTTTACCTTGGAGACATGGGTGATCTATTCTCTTTCAGGATAGCCAATACAGAATATCAGCAGTTCTACTCTTTGTGCAAGAGATAACTATAATTTACTTCTAATTTCAAAGTAAATACTGCAATTCTGAATGGTGTTTTAGAGGAGTAAACATGAGCGGTATGCTGAAGTGTTTACACTAGATCATGCTCTATGTTTTTTCTCATGGATAAACTGGTAGCACAGAATACACTGCTAAAGTGATAGTAGGAATAGTGGTTACTCAAGCAAAAGGGGGGGAAAAAAGTTAATTATTGTGCTGCAAACTGCTGGATCAGTACAGTATCACTTACCAAACTGGCTACAGATTAACCTGAAACTGTCCTTTGTCACAGGACTTAGTTTGAGAGAAAATGCAAAGGCTGTACTGTTTGGTGATGAAGAAGCTGGTCTGTAATAGCCCACCAAGACTCACCTTTTTCTACACATCTACCACTTTCCACAGCTTGCATAAGCGATGAATGTGCCAGTTAAGCTCCCAAGCTAAAATCAGCACAAAGCAGGTTCTTGGTATTTACACATTACAAGGACTCTTCAAGAGATTCTGCAAAGGTCACCTGGATATCTTTTAAAAATACTTGATGTTTTTATTCTTTATTGTAGGTGGAATGATTAAACATCAGTTTAACCTCAGAAAGCATCTTCTGTGGTACTTACATCCCCTACCCCTACTGCTCCATTTCAAAACCAGAAATAGTTGTCTTTAATAGGCAATATATTGGCTAATATCACCTTTACAATAGCTAGCATAGAAGATTTAAGCTCTCACCACACAGGACGCGAGACCTTGGTTGTATGAGAGGGACTAAATCCTATTACATTAAATGAAATTTTGAAAATAAGTATTATGAAACCAACATTAAATTATTGCATGTAGTAGACAAGTTGGTTTTATCTGCAAAGACCAAATTCCTCCTTGATTTTTTTTTTCAACTCCATTTCTACTTCAGCCAGAGCAGAAGCATAGGAATATTCTCATAAAAGTGACAACCTCTTCAACTCTGAACAAGAGAAGTACAACACAGGGCCTTTTGCGAAGTTGTTGGTTTGGGTTTTGTTGTTGTTGGTTTTGTTTTGTTGTTGTGTTTGTTTTAGTTTGGTTTATTGTTGGGGTTTTTTTGTTTGTGTTTTGTTCTGTTTTTAAAGGATAATGAATTATGACATTTTTTTCTGTAGCTATGGAATCAATACTTTAAAGAAAATGTTTTCTCAGAAAGCCACAAACTGTTCATACCACATTCATCTTTAAGTATATTGTAGCCAGATTTCAGAAAGGACAGACTACCAAGTAACTATAAACTGAAAAGACAAGCTAGTATCAAGCTGGACAGTTCTAACAAAATCAGTAACTTGAGAAATGCAAGAATTATTTCAACAAAATAATTAGCTTTAACACATCACATTGAATAGGTGATCTCTAAAAAAAATTACAGCAAAAGATGCTGAAAACTGAAAATTGTCATATGCTGATTTCTCACTGATAATAGGTCATCCCTGAAAGATAAATAAATTCAGTTCCACTCAAATAAGAACCTTATCAGCTTCAAGCAAAGATCTGTAGCTTTTTTGGCTGTATATGGTCATAGACAGTGGTGGCAGGGACACAAGCAACATGATGACACCCCAACTCTTCTAATGAGTATATAGTTTCAACTTTTAGAATACTCTTAAGAAAAAAAAACAAGGGAAAACTTTTTGATTTGTGTTCCCTGAGACTACTGCACCTAAAAAATAAAGCTACAGGCATTGAGGAAAACAAAACAAGCTAATTGACAGCAGTTCTCCGCTGCAATAATGCAAGTGCAGGGAAAATCCATCCAAAAATCAGCATCATAGCCATGCAGCACAGTGTTCAGTGTGAGCTGCAAAAAACATTCAAGACAAATATCCAACCAGCCTGCCCAGAGCTTCATGTTGCCAAGTCCAGACTGCAATGGGCACTTCAAAAGCTAGCTTAAAACCATGCTAGATACATCTCAGGTGTCATGAAGCTTTAGAGGTCTCCACATGCTTTCTAGCAACCAAATGGTTCGTTCAGGGAGGGATCACTGGTTCCATAGAAATGGGGAGCTAAAATAGGAAAAGAGGAAGAAACTTATGTGTGTTTTCCTCACAGTTTCTATTAGGCTGGAACTTTCTTCTTGGGCTGGGTAACATAGACCTTTCCAAGATTAATTCATCAAGCACCCTCCACCAGCAGTGAGGCATCAGCAAGAGGTTTGGGAAAGGCAGTAGACAACAAAATAATGCAGTGGGCACCTTATTGAACATCACAATTTTACGCTCATTTTTATTACCACATGGTTCAGATAGGGACGGATGCCTTTCGGACTTACAGAAGAAACTACTCACGCCATCTCACCTACTAAACTACAGGTTCACACCCTGACTCTGAACAGGATATCAATCACTCTTTCCCTGCGCTGAAACAGAGAATGGGAAAAAAGTGTCCATTCCTACAGATCTCTGGATGAGGAGCTTTAACTAAAGCTGTCCGTAAGGCTAAAACCAAAGAACAAGCCCAAAGACCATAACTTCTGTGTGCATGCTTATACATTCTATATACTATATAGTATTACATACTATCTAATTATACTAATATTATACTATGTAAATAATATTACACACTATATAGTTAGTACGCAGAAGCTATAAGCATGTATACAAAGACGTTATGTCCTTAGAGGCTCATAAAAAATAGCGATATAGCTCAGTTTTGGAGGATGAGGGAACGAAGTGGTGATGGGGGAGGAATGAGGAAATAAAAAAAGAGAACAATGCAGAGGGAGGCAGGATCTCAGCAAATGGCTCTGGCAGTGACCAAAAGATGGGAAGCCAACAAAATCTCAGCAGCAGTTAAGGAGCCATCAAGCCCAGCATATACCTAAAAAATGCCCTGGGAAGACTATGGACAGTCAAAAGGTTGAGCTCCTCATGGCTGTCTCTTTATTTTTCTCTTCTTGAGGACCAGCCAAGCCTACAAGAAGATCCATGCAGCTGTGGGAGACCCAGAGGAGTCAGTCTGTGTGTTCATCCTTCTCCCTGAGGTAGCTGGAATAATGTCTCCAGCTCATAAGATGATGCTAAGTGACATCCATCTCAAATGTTTACTGCAAAAAGTGCAAGGTGTAGGAGGCATCAACTCAATGTAGAATGTTGAGGAGGCTGTTCCATGCAAAGAACAATTATAAGGAATCATAGAGGGAAAAAAGTTCAGCAGTTTTTTCCAATTTTCTGTATTTTACTTTCTAGCTATGTAGAGGAGGTATCTTATTTTCTGCTATACAGTAGACTCCATTTGCCCCTGAGAGACTCTCCCCAGTGATTTCATCCATGCCACAATCAAAGTGAACCATTTACACCCTGGAAATAACAGGATGGGCAGCTTGTGAAAGCAGGAGACTCCATAGGTTTGGCGGAATTTCTATAGCTTAATGAACAAGCTGCACAAGAAGTCAGAGAGCTAGGAATGTAAAGCAACACTTAGATAATTGCTTCAAGTAGTGTAATAATTAGTAATTACCAAGGAAAAAGTTTGCAAAGAAAAATACAGTGCTGAAAGGATGACACTATCTGCTTTTCTAACAACTACATGTTCTTTGAAAATAACAGGTATATGCAACGAATGTGCCTGAAATAAAAGAATAGTAGTTTCAGAGTCAAGAAATTACTCCAAAATTGATGGCCAAGTGAGATAAAATGATTGCTCAAAAAGAATAAAACAGGTAAATAGAATACTCATGACTGTCTAATAGCTACAGGCTTCTAGGCAGGCCTGTAAGTAGTTTACTCTTGTTTTTATGCTTAAAAGACAAAAAAATTGAATGTTTTAACATGTAAGTGAACAGAGCAGAATTTTGTGCTCTTCTTTTACATATTGCTTTCCAGTAATGCATGACAGATTAGCCCGCCAAGTATAAAAATCACCTGTTTTCAACTAGAAGCCTCTGTCTCTGTCATACAGAGCAGTACGCCATGGGTCTTTGAGAAGCAAGTAGAGCTGGTGTGCAGCAGTAAGGAAAAATGCTGAGAGCCAGGACCAAACCACCCTCACAAGCACTACCACCTTTATCATATGCATCAGCTAACTGTAAGAAAGAAGACTGAACACAGAGCTATAAAACCAGTAAATAGACCTATTAAGGATCTATTTAAAAGGCATATCCTGCTGGGACAGATGCAAGAGCTGCACAGCCCAACCATCCTGGCTCAGCTCACTTCCCAAGACCAGTTCCCTGGCAAAAGCTGTTGTGCACAAAGTGCTGAGATATGCCCCAGCTGGGTTTCTGCCCTTTTTGGTTGGGCACTGCTTTAACACTGAGGCTCGTCTCCTTGATACCCACCTGAGCTCTGCTGCAGCTGCATTGCAACCACCCCTGTGCCCAAGCAGGTACCCTATTGAACTGGTCCCCATCCTGTAGACCTGGCTTCCCAGCTTGGGCTTGCCTCATCACCAGTGATTTCCCTAGCGATCTGGACTTTTGGTGGCTGCTCCCAGGTCTGCCTTGTTTGTTTTGCAGCCTGCACTGGGCTTCCAGGTTACCTGCCCTTGCAGACCAGCCCATCCTTGCTGCTCTCAGGCACAAAGCGCTGCCAAGACACACCAGAGAATATGCTTCCTCTGCTTACTCTGGGGTTTTGCATGCTGTGACTGCACAGTAGCAGCAGCGATCACTCCCCACAGTGACCAAAACCAAAACAGCTTCAATATCCCAGCTGCAGCCCTGCAAATGTCCTGCCCTACACATTCACTACAGAAAGAAACCCAAGAAGCAAGTGGTTTGCTCCAATAGAAGAGCAGTCTCCTTGCATGTAGAGACACAGCGAGATGACAACATTTTTCTTTGTCCTCTGCTCAGACAGGATAAAACCCTAAATCTGCTAAAAAGAAAATAACTAAATGCAAGCTCCACAGATAAGCCTATTACATTCTTAGGCAGCAGCTGGGAGAGTTAACCTCAATCTGAAATCACCTTCAGCTCTTTAATAGAGAGGTAACATATAGGCAGCCAGGTCATCACAAACATCGTAACTGCAGAAGTATTGCATGCAAAGAGACAGCATTTCTGAGTTAAACAGGTTTGCAGTGAGCCCAACTGCAAATACACAGTGCATGTGGCATCATTTAAAATTCCTTCCCCTACAGCTGTTCCAGTTCGGTTCTTTTCTACTAGTATTTCTTTCCTCCTGTATTCATTTGTTAGTGCAGATGAAGGTCAGGGGAGACCAATTCAGCACAAGCTGACCAGAAGTTCAGAGCTCACCTCACTATGCAGATACAACCAAGGCATCAGACCTGAAGGACATCATCTACTTTCCACTTGGAATACATGTCATACCCCAAAAATCAAACCAGATGGTGGTCTACTCCTTTCTGAACACGTTTTATTCATCACAGATTCAATTTCAAGCAACACTGTATGTCGCCTGTCAGACTAAATGCAGATGAGTCTTCCCAGATTTCAAATTCAAATTGATTCCCATTTCCTAAACAGGGAGATATAAATGTAGTTGTGTGTTTGGGGCACTTTCCATTGGTTTAATGTGACACACAACCACATCAGGGGACTAAAGGTAATCAGGCTGTCAGGCAGCTTCTGAGGTGTATGTTTCCATATAAATCTGTGCACTCATCTAAACTTCACACAGCAGCAGCCTACCAAGGATGAACAGGCAAGTGAATCCTATATCTCCCTGTCCCTTTTCTGCCTGCCTGCTACCCACCTCTCCCCTGTTCCTCTCAGCTCTTTTGTCTGCCACAGGCTATAAGTTTTCCACTGCTTACAATTGCTTGGTGAGTGGGGAGTCGCATCTCTGGGCTCTTAGTGGGGAAAAAAAGACACAAGGAGCAGCTGTTTTTGGGAGCAGTAGCTCACATCAGCAGGCAAGAGATGCAGCTTATCAGGCACCCTGCCATGGTTTGCTCAGCACCTCACACACACTGAACCCGACACAGGGCTTCCCACTGAGCTCAGCAAGCTCTGGGCAAGACCATGCTTCCCATCTCCCAGCCCAGGAAACCTTCTCCACCTTTTCCGTAGAGAACAGATCAAGTGAGCAATAAGAAACAGACCAAAGTAGCTGCATCAACAGAATATTATATTGATACTGGTTTTTTTTTAAAAAAAAAAAAAAACAAACAAACACCACCACACATCACTTAGACCAGCCTAAATGAGTTTAAGCATTATTGCTCAGAATCACAGACTTCTTTAAGGACTTTTTTCCCCCCACAGAAGGTCTAATATCTTGCAAATTATCAGGGAAAGCAGATGCAGCTCTAGCAGGCATTTGGGTTTTTTTCCCTGTGAAGACTTTTTTTTTTTTTTCTTGCAGACTGCAGCTAAGGTTCCCAGATGAAAGAAAACCTTTTCTCCACCTGCTCTACAATGCCCTGAAGGCGTCACTCACTCACTTGAAATGTGCACCTGGCAAGCAGGGGGTCCCACCAGCCCAGGAAACATATCCCACAGCTCACAGGTCTCCAAGGGAGGCATTACACTCAAGCAGATGCTTTATTTAGAAGCTACATCCTTGGCAGCTGGTATTGTGAATATTTCTTAGCAATTCAGACAATTTATCTACCTGCTTACCTGTGACAGGCTGACCTAAAAGCAATTCAAATATTGATCCAGCTGGGACAGAGATGTGTCATCTTATTTAACACCCTCATAATCCTCTGCTAGAGGGGCTAGAGTTGAAAAACCTTTTGCAGGAAGATGCAGTATTTGTGGCAACCTGTAGCAGTCATTGAAGGAAGAACAACACTACCAAAACGGGAAGTTTGGTCAGGAGGCTGTTTGTGTTTATGTGGCTGCAGTGATGTTTAAAACCGGAATCTCTGGACACAGTGCCCCTACAACAGCCCATTTGGTCTGAGAAGGTCAGAGACCTCTGTGTTGGCATACAGCACACAAGGACATCAGAAAGGCTATATCACAGGCTGTATCGACTAAGAGTTTAAACGTTGCAATGGGACCAGCGAGATTACAAAAGAAGGTTGCCAAATAAGACAAAACAACTGCTTCTTATAATCTGTTCTCGGTATTTAATTCACAGTTCTTGGATACGAAAGGTTTCCCAGGAGCCTCAGAATATCCTGTAGGGATGGAAAATGTGGTGGCCACACATAGCATTTAAGCACCTCTTAAGCTGATCTGGAATTCAGTTTGGCACTTAAGTACCTAGCTAAACCCAAACCTGGATATCATTCACGCTTCTGCAGCTTTCCCAAACTATCCCGTGTCAACAACTTCATTCCTTCACCAGCTGTTTCACAGTTTTACAACACCACTCCCCAAAAGCCAGGTAAACACAGAAAAAGGTAAACCTGGTCAGCTCTTTCCACCCAAACCCTGGCAGCTCAGGCTCCCAAATCCATCTTGTTGTTTGACCCAGAGCCCTCATTCCTCTCTCCAGGATGTTTCCTACCTACTGCCTCTGATCCAGCTCCAGACCCTTTAGCCATTATCTCCCATCTTCTGCCCTCAGCTGGCACTGCCCAAACTTTTGACCAGAGCAAAGCTGCCTCTCATCTGTGAAACAGCCATTGTGAGCCAGGCTTCCACCTTGCTTCATCAGTTTATCTAAAATTCTGTGCACCTGCCGTTCAGCTAATGTTCCTCCTTTTGCAAAGCTCCTTCAGCCTCCCAAAGTCCTGCAAAAACACAGGTGCTAGCGGATCAAGAAACATGGTGTTATGACACAGGAAGAAAGAAAAACTGCTGGAGAATCACAGACACATGAAATGCCATTCTGTGTACTCCACATCATCTGAAAAACTGCCATCATTTTCTGTCATGCTGTCACCAGGACACAGACTGGTGTCCTAGCACAGTTTGTGTATAAATAGTGGATACACAAAAGTTTGTCCCTTTAGATCATTTTAAATCCTACATTTAGATCACCAGCAAATGCCAGCCTCCCATTGCCATTAACATCTCTGTGGCTTCCCTCCCTTACCCCCATTTCCCTCTACCCTCCCCTCCAAAAAAAAAAAAAAAAGTCAACCTTTGGAGGGCTTGGACTATCTGATCTTGAAAATTACCTGAATTAGCTTGAATTATTCTGCATTTAATTACATTGTGAAACATCAGAACAGCTATAATATTTCTGAGCACATTGCTCCCACCAGTTTACTTAAATACATTAGTTTTGAAAATATGATTCACGATAGGTTCACTTAGCTTTCATGAGGGACAATAAAGCAAAGGCTGAGGTATACCAAGGGCAACATGTGTACATCCTTAAAATCAAAGATTTTTTATGCTAAAGAAACATTTAGTTAATCTGTTTCTCTACAAGCAAAGCAACTTGATTTATTGCCTTACTTCTTTCAAGAAGAAAAGATAATTGACAGCATTATATAAATGACAAGCTGAATTACTAATCAGAGCTGGCATAAGAACAGATAAAACTGCAGTTGGAAGTCCAGGTTAAGGTTAAATAAAACTTATAATTAATTATAAATTTCACACATGACAGACGCATTTAGCTCCATTTAGGGTTTGATAGTTTTGGCTATAAATGTAGACAAACTATATTAAATTAATATAATTAAAATACAGAGCTGTCAATGTCTATATCATTAACAAGAACAGATCTACAAATGAAGTTTGAGCCAGAAGAAGCCTGAAATTCAGGACATTTCCATCTCTATATTTGCTTCTACCTAATATTATTTACAAGATGCTGCATGGCCTAGCACCCTGTATGATATGAAACAATAGGGTTAAATAGCATGAAAAAGAGGTAACACCCTTCTGTTTCCTCCTCTGCAATTACTCAGTGGAACATGGAAACACCTCCAGTAGGACCCACCCACCTCCAGTAGGACCCGCTCATCACTTTCACCCCTCTGTACCCACCTAGAGATCAGAAGATGTCCTTGATGGTCCCTATTAACACTTTTCAAAAGTATAGCGAACGTGGCGATTCTGCACCTTCCTAAGTTGCTAGGAGAGACTCAAGAGTTTGAGAGCACGGGGAATGTGCAGCTTTGGTGGGTATTGTCAGGGAGGGAGGACAGGGAAAGCTTAAGTCGCAGGGGATGGAGAAGGGCACCTCTGAGTGCAGACTGAATTAACTCTAAATCTAAGAGGGAAGATTTTATTCAAGAAAAATTGACAGTAAGTACCAGCTTAATCCTCGTATCTGTCTGTATATCCAGTAAGGTAGGTCCTTCAGCCTGGTGTTTCTGCTGGAAGACTGTGATTAAAAAGGCTAATACTGGTATCTCTACCAGTATCATTAGTCCACAGAGTTAAAATAAACAGAACCTGCCTGAAGTACTAGAAATAGGGTGGTGCCTTGTTTCACATTTATTTCACAATCTGAAGAACTATTTTTTGTAAAAAGCCACTCACTCGGATCCAGGAGCACAGTATAAGCCACCAGACAGTCACATCACATGCAGAGCATATGATCAAGTAATGTGATGTTTTAAAGCAAGAATTAAATAAGCTATTTCACCATTGCAATCTGCCTCAAAGCTGGGGTTCATGAGGAGCTGAAACCATGTCAACACCACAGAAATATACCTGTGGCACCTGACCAAGAACCCACAGCCAGAGCATCGCTGCCTCCACATTCCTTGTGTGCTCTTCCCTCATCAGTCGGAGTGAGGCATCAGATGCATTCGCCCACCTCCTGGTTGAGTGCCTAATTGCTTCAGCAGATGCCATGGCATGTCATCCCCTCTGCTGAGGCTCAGAAGACTACAGAACTGTTTTGGTAGCTGTTTAGTACATTGCTTGACAGCTACACAGTTAAGCAACTGTTTTGCTTGCTCGTGAGCAAGAGTTGTCGGAGTGAGATTTGCCCTGTTTTTTAACTGGCACTGGCTTAAATTTGACTCTTTTCCTGTGTTTCGTGTCTCTTATTCATGTCTCCTTCACAGGGGTAGCAAACCCCACATAAACATTATCAGAGGTGAACGTGGAGTTGTACTGATCATCGAAAAGATGTTCCAAGAATTCAGTGTGGTGTGAGGCAGCTCAGGGTTCCCAGTCTGAAAGCTTGTCACCACACCTCATACAAGAACAGCCTCTCGCAGTGTTATGCTCTGAGAAACCAGAGTGCGAGCTGCTGTGTCAACAACAACAAGGGCCATTAAAAGGTAATTCTGATGGCTATTTTAGTATAATTGCATCCTGGAAGAGAGAGTACCTTTGGAGTCTCATGACTGGATGTTGACACAGCTTTAAGCAGGAACAGCAAGATTTACTGCAATTTGTCTGATCATGTCAATAGAGGGAATAAGCAAAGATATGACTGCTTAAAATGGTAGAAATTAGTACCTACTAATTTTGGTAGATAAACATTTGCCGATTCCTTACCTATCATCACGTGCTAACGTTGGATGCCTTAGCCACAGGCTGACTATACCTTTTCATTTTCAACTGAATTTTTCTCTTTGCAAACTGAGCAATGAAACAGCCCACAGAGCATGTCCTTTTATCTCTCACATGTGTGCAACACTTGCAATAAATTGTGTAAAGCAGTCATTCAAAGGAACAGTCATCTATGGCATTGGCTGCCAGCCCTCATTCTAGTCCCATCACAATCAGTTCAAAAGGAGTTTAACCAACAAAAAAGAAGAGATGCAGAAAAATAAACAAATGAGACTAGCTGAGAGGGATGAGGACAAGCAAGCTCTGAAACTAGTAGCTGGGTGAAGAAGTCTCAAGGAACTTGGGCTAAATGAAAACAATTTAGTTCAACCAAAAATCGTTAAGCATTTTCCAGGCAACTTCTTGCAAAATCAGGACAAAATTGAAGCTTTCCAAAGTTATTTGGCAGAAAAAACAAATCCCTTTTCTATGGATAATAGGGATGAATTGTGAGGAGTGGGACAGGGTAAAGGACACCACGTATCAGGACTATTCTGATTTCCCTTATTCTCCCATTCTCCGACATACACACACACACAAACAAAACAAACGAAAAACACAAACAAACAAACAAAGCTATATTCATAGATGGCTTGTCAACATTTTCTTCCAAGACAGATGACATTACTAAATTTTATACTGCCAAGAATATTTATTGGATATTAAACAGACTACTCCCAAACTCTCAGAGGAATCCAAGGAAATGTACTTCCAGGAATACAGAGCAAAAGAGCAGCACCCATCAGAAATAATAGCACAGGCTTTTTAATGTGTATGTGAAGGGCAATATCACAAACATTTATCAAATAAGATATTTTAAAATAAGGAAATAAGGAGACAATTACCCAGGCTTATTTACTTCTCTCTCCCTCAGCAAAGAGGCTCTAACCCAATGAACTAAACATCTAAGGAGCACCTCGTGTATGACTATGCTGACTCTAGGGAGAAACAGGTCAGGCCATCTGTCATTTGAAATTACTTCTTGTGCTCGTTTGACTGAAAATGAGTTAATTTTCCTTCATGCAGTTAGAAACCTTTCTTTTTCATAGCTAGCATGGTCATTGTCTGAATTTCGTTTGAGAACAAGAGACAGCACCCCAGGGCAGAGTTAATATTTTCAATTGCTCTGGTCTGAAAGCCAAGGACATTCTGAGTGCTCTGCCCACAGGTGTGAGGCATCGAGAAAGGGGGGCATGGATGGGGCAGAGCTCGACTGACATCCAGACTGATCAATAAGAGTACTCAATTCCATTAGCGTCATTCTTTGTATTTAAGAAGAGCCAGGATCTTCCGGTTTCTCTCTTCTGTCACGCTTTCTTTGTCGGAGCTGGGACGGAGACCTGTTCAGGGGAGTTCTATTCAGGATTTCCTTTAGTTCGGCTTTTTCCCCATCCTGCTGTTTTGCAGAGGCCTCTCGGCCCTTCTGCCTTTTTCTTCTTTTCTCTTTCCAGGATCGGCTGTTGGGACCAGGTGCTGTTTCCTGGGACTGGCTGCTTTGTGCAGACAGACTGGACGAGGAATTGTATTGAGTATCTTTTATTTTATATTCTAGTTCTATTTTATATACATATTTACTAGTAGTGTATTAATATTTTGTTATTTTTTTAAACTGTGTTTATCTCAATTCAAGTTTCTCCTTTTAGATTCTCTCCCCTATTGGGTGGCGAGGGGATGGATGGACTGAGCAAGCAGCTATCGTGGTTATATTGCTAGCTCAGGTTAAACCACGACATCCCTGTTAGATTATTTCAGTCTATTAATATTAGCACTGTCTGTCTTCAATCTAAGCCAGAAATCGAACTAAAATATACTATATCCAGTGGTCTAGGTGTCTTGAAAGCATTAGAGTTACAGTCTAAGTAAACAGTATGCAGACTGATCAAATATATATAGAGCACGCTCCAAAATAAAACACATATTAACTTGGGTGAATAATACTTTTGTCAAAATAACTTCTACAAATTTACAGAAGTCTAAATGGTGTTTATCCAAGAGGCCAAAATAGCTCCCAAGTTACCACAGTACTCTACCATTTCCCAGATTAATTTAAATTAAAGCATGCACAACTGTTGATCCATGTTGGTGGCACATTACCATTTCCAAACAGAGCCCTTCATGACTATGGAGGTAGTGTTGAATTCTTAGGGACTATTTACCCTGCATGTCATGCATGGATGTGACACTGAATCGGAGTGCCCCATGCATCCCTGCATCCCAAAACCCACAGCATAACCATGCTGCTGAGAGTTTCACGATAGCATCGGCTAAGGCTAGTTTATTTTATACCATGTGCTCATCTTTGGATCTTTGCTGCTTCTGCTGCACATTTTCTCTGCTCCCTGCTTTTGCAGCATACATCTCCCCTTCAACAGCAACCTTGGCACTTATTTCCTGCTTCACAAATTGGGAATGCCCTTGTAAAATTTTAAAATATCACTAAGATTCAGCAAATATTTACTGGGGAGCTGAAAATAAGCAGTAGCCTGTCTGGCAGGGCTATGTATAAAAGACAGCAAGAAGCAACACTAACAGTTGCTGAAAACAGCTGACAAACCAAAAAAAAGAAGCTAGCAATAATCTGCAAGAGCCATTCATTTGAGAACTGACCAAAACCGCTCATGTCCAGCGTTTGTGGGAATAGGATCCCAAAATTCCTTTCTTTTCATTGCCTTTGAGTTTTCTTCTTACTCCTTCCCTCCAGAACCAGCTGCACAAGCTCTAGCCTTTTGAACTCAGCCTGCAGTCTGCTAACGCAGCAATTAGTTTAAGCCCCAAGAGCAGTAGGTGGAAACCAGTAACTATTTGTAGAAGAGATTACATTGTACTGATGATAACCAAAATGTCTTTGTTCCTTCCTTGCCTGTGCTTTTTTCTTTGGAATATGGATGACCCAAATAATTACCTATTCCATTAGACTCCACAAAGGCGAATCCATTGCTCTGGTTCAAAACATGCATGCAAAATAACCTAGAATTGTTAACTGCAGCTCGTAATTGCAAACAATAAATCAAAGAGCAAGAAGCAGTACAAAATATACCCACTGTAATCACTAGCCAAATTAACACTTCTGCGATGAGTACATCCTGCTTTTTCCACTTGACTTCAAACACTATTTCCTCTCCTACCCATATCCCTAGATTCCGAGATTCACTTTGCTCATAATCCAATTTCTTTCACACAGCTTCATGTGGAATCTCTTTTCCTATCTAGTCTCAGCACTTACCATGCTGATACTGTGACAGTCAGGGAATTAGGTGGCTGCAATCAGCACCTGACCCATGGGAGGTGGGTGAGGTGGTACCTGGAACTCAGACAGCAAGACCTACATGTCCCCCATGCAGGAAGAGTTTGTGTCTATTGAGCTGTTTTAAAATAATTGTCTTTTCTTAAATGCAATCAGAAAATCAATCACAAACAATTGACCTAATGAAAACATTTTCCTACACACATGTATATATACACACACTGTGTAACTAAACAGCATCAGAGCCCGGAGTCTACAAGCAGGCCCCAAATCACCCTGACCATCCCCACCTGGGAACCCCAACCAAACCTTTGCCCACAGTACACAAGCTCTGCATAAGCTCAGGCTGCAGCCCTATTCCTCACCTGAGCTGTGTTGTTGTCTGTCTTCATCCCTGTCTCCTGCATACACCTCAGACGTACATTGTAGTCATCCATCTCCTCCTCCCCACCCCCCTGCTCCTGTCCTTGTCTCTTTCCCTGCCTCCTGCTGCCAGTGCCCTGAATGGACCCCAGTGTGGCTCATCCCCTTGCCTTGTCCAGGGCTGCTGGGCCCTGCTACCAGCTCCTTTCTCTACCCATCCTGCTCAGATCCTGCGGGGCTGCACCCTGGCCAGGGCAGGCGCTGGGGTCTCCTTTGGCTCCCAGCTCATCTGCTGCCTTAGGGAGTAGCTCCCTCACAGGCAGAGCCACAGAGGAGTGCCTCAAAGTCAGTGATTAACTTTCCAGAAAGTTGTATTCCCTTTGCAGAAGAAAAACATCCTCAGATTTCACAGCTCCTACAGAGATTATAACCACCTGCTTTAAAAATCTTAGTTCGACTCTTTTAGATACTCAGGACAATTCACCTGCACTTAAATCTAAGCCGAACTTCAGAAAGTAAATTAATCTGTCCCTGGCAAAAGATAGGGAGCACCATTTGTTTCCAATGGGATGTGAATAGATGTTTGACCGGCATAAGGATGACACATGATTTCACAGCAGTGATAATATACATATAGTGCAACAAGAACAACAATATCAGCAGTACGATAATTTTTTTCCCCTTAGTTTAAATAAAGAATTATTTATTTCAGTTACCCAATCACCTGAGTTTAACCATAGTTTTTTGCAGATTTAACTGGGTAAAGTCAGAAGGAGGCTAGATGAGGCACAGCTATTAGCAAGACATCTCCTGGCAAGCACAAAGGAAAAGACATGGTCAGCCATTGAAAATGTAAGTGGTGAAAACTTAACGCATCAGTGACCAAAACAAGACTCAGTTTCTCCATTTTCTATGAGATATAAGTATCTGCACAGTTCATGATGAGAACTGGTCTGTTGGAAGGCTGATCTTTGCGTTAGCACTAGTTCAAACGTATTTGAGTTACTACCTACTACAGTTTTGACAGGAAAACTAATTATGGAAGACAGGCATAAAAGGCAAAAGTGGGTGGATCTTGCATTGTAGGTGACACACAGCACCTGCTTTCCAAGCAAGAGCTACGGGTGCAGCACTGCACTGAGCACCAGCCCTCACCACCCACGTTCCAGTCCCATCCTCGATTCTCAGGCCAGTAACATCCCATAGCCCCCAGTTTCAAAACAGTTGCTCCCAAGGATAATACTAGGTATCAAGGGCTTTTTTTCCACCTAGAAGAGATAAATACAACAAAAGCCAACAGGTCAAATTAACTCAGATTTTTCAGATTACAGATAAAGTCTTTTTCACAGTGAGAGTAATTATCTACTGGAAAAAGCTTATCCCAAGAAGGGTCCAAGTTAAGACCAGTACCAGAAAGCAGTGTGCTTTCTGAATGACAATTTTAGTTAAATTAAGTTAATGAGTCCCAGATGTGACAGGGAGAAATCGATAGTAGTGAAGAGTAAATGAGGTGAATCAACAGTTCTGTTTAAACAAAAACTATTCCACCATTGCAAAAATTAAATGTAGCAGCTGTAGCGTTGAAAACAAAAATTATTTCCTAAAGCATCACAGATAATTGTAACAAGTGACCACTGCAGAAATGATGTAAAGAAAACTACGTAATTAAATTAGTGCATACAAAAGGTGTACTGCTACATTATATTAATATATATTATAATATATATTTATATATTATATAATAGATATTATATATTCTAATTATATATTACATATAATATATATTTTGTATTTATACAATAATGTGTATAAATATATATTTTATATAAGATGTTATATATAATATCTTGTATATTGTATAAATATAAATATATAAAATATATAGTATTTCTGGTCTACAACAGATTGACCATGAGTCTGAAATGTGCCCTTGTAGCCAAGAAGGCCAACAGTATCCTGGGGTGCATTAGGAAGAGTGTGACCAGCAGGTTGAGGGAGGTTATCCTCCCCCTTTACTCTCCCCTGGTGAGGCTGCACCTGGAGTACTGTGTCCAGTTCTGGGCTCCCCAGTTTAAGAAGGACAAGGAATTACTGGAGGGAGTCCAGTGGCAGGCTACAAAGATGATTAGTGGCCCAGAGGACCTTTCTTATGAGGAGAGACTGAGAGAGATGGGTCTGTTCAGCCTGGAGTAGAGAAGGCTGAGAGGGGATCTCATCAATGTTGATAAATATCTCAAGGGTGGGTGTCAAGAGGATGGGACCAAACTCCTTTCAGTGGTGCCCAATGATAGGATGAGGGGCAATGGGCACAGGCTGAAGCACAGTCCACCTGAATATGAAGAGAAACTTCTTTACTTTGAGGGTGACAGAGCACTGGAACAGGCTGCCCAGAGAGGTTGTGGAGTCTCCTTCTCTGGAGGCATTCAAAACCCGCCTGGACACATTCCTGTGCAATCCACTCTAGGTGAACCTGTTTAGCAGGTGATGATCTCCAGAGGTTCCTTCCAACCCCAACCATTCTGTGATTCTGCGATTCTGTAATATAGTCCCTGGAAACATGAAATACAAGAGAAAGAAAATTCAGAGACTACAGTTGGGGAATTCGGGAGCTATTAGGCCTCATCGCTAACCAAAAATGACTGTGGCCCCATCTCACTTTTTGGGGGTCTTTTGGGACCATAAAGTTTCAGGGAAAGAAGAGCTGTGCCACATCTTTCTGGAGATCAAAGGTAATTACAGGAGCAGTTTTTAATCACTGTTTGCAACTCCATTGCTCACCCAAATAAAAGACTTTCTACATCTTCTCAACCTAATCATTAAAGACATCCCAGCACAGCCAGGCCAGAGACTGACTCAGAAACCATCCCACCTCCACTTGCTGCCTCCAGACCTCCAGCATAACTCGCCATAGGAGACACCTACTCATGCAGTCTGCCCAGCCCTCCAGGGGAGCAATTCTTCCTTGATTCATTCCTTGTTTCTTTCCCCATTTCCCTCTTTTAAACTTCACCAAAGACCAGCGTGGTTGACCAAGTCTCCTCTCCCACTCTGGCTGGGACAGCCCGTCATCACAGGGTAGGCCAGAGCAGTGCCTCCAGCAGACCATCAGCGCTGCTGCAATGTCCTGGGCGAGCTGGGGAGAGCACAAGCAACACTGGGTCCCCCACCAGTGTGTAGGCTGTGACAGAGAGCCCACACCCCAGAGAGAAGCTCTACTTTCTGCCTCTAGCTTATCCTTTCAATCCCTTTCCATCCATGGGTTTCTCTTGCTTCAGTCTCAGGAAAGCAAGATGAGATTTTAACAACAGGCACTTCATAGAATCATAGAATCATTTCAGTTGGAAGAGACCCTCAAGATCATCGAGTCCAACCATAACCTAACCTAACTATAGCACTAAACCATGTCCCTAAAAACCTTGTCTAAATGCCTTTTAAACCCCTCCAGGGATGGTGACTCCAACACTTCCCTGGGCAGCCTGTTCCAATGCTTCACAACCCTTTCCGTGAATAATTTTTTCCTAATATCCAATCTGAACCTCCCCTGGTGCCACTTGAGGCCATTTCCTCTTGTGCTGTCACTTGTTACTTGAGAGAAGAGAACAACACCCTCTATGCTACAACCTCCTTTCAGGTAGTTGTAGACAGCAATAAGGTCTCCCCTCAGCCTCCTTTTCTCCAGGCTGAACAGCCCCAGCTCCCTCAGCTGCTCTTCATCAGACTTGAGCTCCAGACCCCTCACCAGCTTCATTGCCCTCCTCTGCACTCTCTCCAGCACCTCAATGTCTTTCTCATCACGAGGGGCTCAAAACTGAACACAGGATTCAAGGTGAGGCCTCACCAGTGCCAAGTACAGTGACACAATCACTTCCCTAGTCCTGCTGGCCACATTATTCCTGATACAAGCCAGGATTCTGTTGGCCTTTTTGGCCACCTGGGCACACTGCAGGCTTATGTTCAGATGCTGTCAATCAACACCCCCAGATCCTTTTCCTCCTGGCAGCTTTGTAGCCACTCTTCCCCGAGCCTGTAGCGCTGCATGGGGTTGTTGTGACCCAAGTGCAGGACTTGGCACTTGGCCTTGTTAAACCCCTGTATGGGCTTCCTGCCCTCCAGCAGGTCAACACTTCCACCCAATTTGGTGTCATCTGCAAACTTGCTAAGGGTGCAGTCAATCCCCTCATCCGCATCATTGATAAAGAGATTAAACAGAATTGTCCCCAGTACTGACCCCTGGAGAACACCACTCATGACCGGCTGTGAACTGGATTGGGCTCCGTTCATGACAACTCTGTCAAACAGATTTCTCCTCCTCCCCTCCCCAAGTATAATATACATTCTCTTCTGCTTTCAAGCACTTCTTTTTTTTTTTTTTTTTTTTTCTTTTTCTGCATCTAGTAAAAGGTTAAAAAAGCTTTTCATGCAACCAGAAACAACGAGGCCAGGCAAGCAAACATGGCCTCTTTGAATCTCAAGTTGTGCTTTACTGCTTAGTGCCACTCAGTGACTTGTCTGTACCCAAGCAGGGGGACAAATGCTGCAGTCTTCAGACTCTTCAGAGGCACCATGAGTTACATCGACCCACTTCTTTAAACAACTGTATATAAATTACTCCCTACCTGGACATTCATTTCCTAGCAGCACTCACTCTCTAGTTTAGTCTTAGGTTCAAAAAAAAAAAAAAAAAAGGTTTAAAGGCATCAAAAGACTTTCAAAGGTATTTGATAGAGCTAAACAAAGTGACAAGTACAGCAATACCTATCCATATTTACGAGCACGCCTTTTATTCTTTCATGTCATAATTCTTAATACATCTTTTCATTAAATTACTGCAATAAGTGTGAATATATATGACAAATGCATTTTTATGCTAAGGTATTTACCAAAAGCACATTTTGACGGTGGTTCACTACTTACATGGTGAGTGCCAGAAATCATTCAGTGAGGGAAACTCTTCTGCTCTCCAAATACAGAAGTCTTGGCCAGTCAGTATAAATTTCGAACTCTAAGCCTAACCAGTCAACCCTTCTCATGCAATGGAGAAAGTGAGACTCAGTCTGAAGAGGTCAAGAACACTTTCAAACCAACTCAAGAAACACACACCAAATAAGTTTCAGAGCTTGGGAGCAGATAGAAAATGTGATCATTTTGAAACACACTAAAATATTAAAACAACACATCTGAGATTTTTAAGGCAGCAACTTTAGCACCTGATTTCAAATACATTTGAGGGACCTGAATTTCAGCAGGTTATTGCTGATCAGCTTCTGGAAAAACAGTTTCCTCCAGAGCATGCTCCCAGCTTAGCACTCTCAAACACCACTTGAGAGTCACACAAAGTCCTGGGGTTGAATAGCAAAGCCTCATGCATCTCTCCCAAGGCTATATACGTCAGCTTGCCATCACATACTGGGAGCTGAAACACGCATTTTGCATTAGTAGCTCACTTCTATTTCTAAAGATTAGGCCATGATTGATGGCCTCAAACACACACAGTAAATCCTTTCAAAATGAGAGGTGAAAGTGAACCAACAGCCATATGCTAGTGCTGAAGTGAAAGCTGTCATATTTTGGGCTTCTATACCCTATGATATCCGTAAAGAGAGTCTTGACAACATTGCATTACTAATTTGCTGTCACTGACAATGAGTCCTAGCTGCTCCAAAACGTGCATTGCACTGTCACTCGTGACAGACTTGCAGCTGGATGTTGCTGTGTTCAGGCTGCACGTCCACCTATAATTTCAACCTTTTTTCTTCCTTCTACAGATGAACATAAGTTTTCTAGACTGTTTTCTTCCACAACCAGATGTTATTATAGTATAATTGATTATTTTACTACCTGCAACAGACATTGCATCAGCCAAGGCCAGATCTGTGTTTTTTGGGCAGAAGGTCTCAGTAGAGTAGCAAAGCCCACTGGAACCAACTTTGTAACTAGCCAGAGCTATTTCAAATTTCCAGTTTGAAGGTGTGAAAAGCCTTTTAAGAGAAATCAGCTTACATCCAGTTACCTAGAAAGACAATCTGATCTAAGGGGTGGAAGAGATCAGCAAGACAAAGCAGATGGCCACTCTAGAGGGATAACACTCATCAGGACTTGTATCAAGAATAGTGTGGCCAGCAGGACTAGGGAAGTGATTGTCCCCCTGTATTTGGCACTGGTGAGGCTGCACTTGAAATACTGTGTTCAGTTTCGGGCTCCTCACTACAGGAAAGACATGGAGGTGCTGGAGAGAGTTCAGAGAAGGGCAATGAGGCTGGTGAGGGGCCTGGAGCACAAGTCTGATGAGAGGTAGCTGCAGGAACTAAGGCTGTTTAGCCTGGAGAAAAGGAGGCTGAGGGGAGACCTTATTGCTGTCTACAACTACCTGAAAGGAGGTTGTAGCATGGAGGGTGTTGGTCTCTTCTCCCAAGTAACAAGTGATAGGACAAGAGGAAATGGACTAAAGTTGCACCAGGGGAGGTTCAGAATGGATATTATGAAACACTTCTTCTCCAAAAGGGTTGTGAAGCATTGGAACAGGCTGCCCAGGGAAGTGTTGGAATCACAATCCCTGGAGGTATTTAAAGGACGTATAGATGAGGTCCCTAGGGACATGGTTTAGTGCCAGTGTTATGTTATGGTTGGACTCGATGACCTTGAAGGGTCTCTTCCAACTGAAATGATTCTATGATTCTATGACTCCAAGAGAAACTGAAAGGTTCATCTTCAGAGGATCAGAGTGTGCACTAATCTCCATCTTCATTTGCCAACAAAGACAACAGCCAAGAGCATCTACATAGGGAGGGGAGGACAGAAGGAAATTCTGCCTTAGCCCAGGACACCAAGCAAGGTTTTTAAAAGAGGTGGCAAGCTCTGTTAACTCTCCAAGCTCCAGCATCTGGGGCTGGCAGGGAGCCACCTCTGCAGCCTCTCCAGCCCTTCTGCTACCTGCTAAGCACCTCACTGCTGGTCCTAAAGCACCACCTGGTGTCTGCATCATGTCAGAGAGTTCCTGAGTTTTTTTTCACAAAGGTGAGGCTCCTGAGTACGGAGCAACACAAACTCCCAGTTCCAGGGGAAAGAGAAATATTCCAGGCCCAGTTCTCTGTTCCCCTGTGGCCACATAGCTACTTTCTCCACTGCAACACTGACCAACATTTACACTGGCAGTATTATTCTCCTATACCAAAAATCAAAGCAGTGAAATTCAGATCCCAGAGAGTACACAATCAAACTACATGTGTTTAACTAGCGGCAGATTCAAAGGTTGCCCCCAGGCTACTCAGTAGGAATTCCAGTACCATTGTGTACTATAATTTTAATAATCTAACTAAATCTGTTTTGAGCCTGGTAGAAATAAGTTGAATTGATCAGAGAATATAAAATTCTCTTGCTATGTAATCTTATATCCTTCAGCACTTTATTATCAGAGAACAGTTATAAATACCATACCTTCCTTCTAAGGATTGCACCTATTATGTATTTATTAACCTACTGTGGGCTGGGGGGTCTGCCCTAGTCAAAAAGCAGACATAAACATTTTCAGTAATAAGTTTCAGAGTGCTTCTGATTTACTGACAACAGCCAATATTCATGTCATGAACTATTCTTCAACCTGAATATGGAATTAAAAAAGGTTTAAATACGTGGGATGCTGCATACCCCAACAGCAAGCACAATCTGGCTCAGCCATTTCATCTCCATTACTGTGAAATGTATATCCTTGTCCAACTTGATACTTCACGTCATTTAGATGTTGAGATACACTGAACTGTACTAGAGCTTTTCTTCTTTGGAACCTATGGGTTTCTTGACCTGTCACTGTTTTCCTGCAAAGTAATGTCCAAATGGCATCTCTGACATTTCAAAGCAACAGCAAACAGGCTGAGTAAGCACATTCACTGAAGGAAAAAAAAGAAATCAATAACAGAAAAAGAAGGCATTTGCTTACAGTGGGGTAATGAATCCTCAGAGCAGGGCTAAGCAGACATACTGTCACAATAAGAATCAGAGTTCTTGCTTTGATTTTAGGCTTCCAAAAAGCAATAGAAGGGGGTCCCATAAGGTCATTTTGTGGAAGGACAGAAGAGGTGAGAACTACAAAAATCCACCTGGGAAGCATATCTACCTCTTATAATGAATATTACTATCAAGTTTTCCAGTTAAGACTGGAATGCGTTTGCCATAAAAGTCAGCTATCTATTTATAAATGAAAATAAGTGCATGAAGTAAAGTAGTCCCTATACCAATAAACTTCCCAGATGCTGAAAACCTACAGAACCCATCAAACCAAAACCAAAATAATTTCCTACATTCTGATACCTCATTTCAATAGTACATAAATTAATGACAACAGAGAAATATGGTTAGCACAAGAATGATATTTTCCTGCACAGCAAAAATGACTGAAGATCTTGAAGAGCAGCAGTGTCTGGTCTATTTATTCAGCAGACAAGGTTGTAGAAGGCAGTTTCGCATTCAGTGATACAAGTGATTTCTGAACTAAAAAATGATATAGTTCTGTGTAAGGCTGATTGCCAAAGCAATCCATGTGCATTAAAGTGAAGTGCACATAATGGATTTCATAGTGGGAATAAGAGTACAGCACCACAGAATCACAGGTAACCCCAAATAAGGCTGCTATGAAAAGTCACTAGTAAACAGAGCACTTCAGCAGTCTTTATGGCAAAGGAAGTGGATACACATAATCCTATGTAATTTTAGGAAAAAGGCTCACCTTCTCTCTGCCCATAAGAGTCTGTCTTTTGACTTGATATGGTAACAAGGTATAGAGGCACTGGCAACCAGTGTTCACTTTAAACATCTAGGCAAGGACCTAGTTTGCTTTTGTCCTAACACAAATGGGGAACGCATTCACTGAAAACAGCCAGCACTAAGAAAACTGGAGATATGGCAGTTTTATTTCTTGTATATTTCAAGAGCACCAAGTGCCAGGCCCTCTGGAAATAAAAACAGATGTTTTACCCCAATAGAGCTTCAGGAACCAGGTTGAGAAATTGCCTTTCTTCCAATTCGCTCATTCATAATAAAATTATCCTGTCTCCTGGAGCTCCACATATTGCTGTATCAGCAGGCAGAGATTGCAAGGCCTGACTCTGGAGGCACCTTGAATCCATGCATGACTGTATACAGTACCTGCCAACAGCACATATCCTTGCTATCAGTCTTAGACAGACATCGTTTTCATTTTAGGGCTGCTAAGGCATGGAAGTTGCACTATTAACCTAATTTTTAACAAATGCTGGACCAGAGGAAAAAAAAAAATATGACAGCATTTTCCACTGAGACAGGCTATGAGCACTCAAGAGGGAAAAATGACCTCTTCTTTGGGTGCCTAGACCAAGTTAGCATGATTGTGGGATCTCTCTACCACCTACTCCTCAACAGAGATCCAGTGTAATGGCCATAGGAACATTTCACCCAGAGATAAGCACTTCATGATCCTAGACAGTCTTGCAGTGTGAGAAAGGCACCATAATTCCCAATACCCCCAAACCTGCCCAGCATTGCAGGTACTTCAAGGAGTTATTAACTTGCACCTCCATTTGGAAAATGTATGTCTTTGACAGCAAAAGTAGCCAAATCTGTCAGATCCCCTTGATTTTATTTCAAATAGGGAAACAAACAAAGAACAAAATCCCCAATAACTTGATTTGAGCAAAGCAGAGAGGAAAGTTCTTGAGTAGGAAGCAACAAAACAAAAGAGAGAGGGGAAAAAGCAAACAAAGAGTAAAAAGAATTTTAAAATATACCTCATATATAGTCTCTTTCCCAGCAGCAGATGAGGAAGTTATGAAGTTACGAAGCATGAAAGCCCATCTCCAGAATGTCTCTCCTTCCCTCCCCTCCAGTCAAAAAAATTCCCTTCTAATTTAGCAGTCTGGTATTTGCAAGATTACGAAGGGAGCACTGGCAAGTATATTTAGCAATGACATTTCACAGGTGAGGAGATTTGCTGAAATGCTGACTGCTAACTCAAGTTTGCCTTTTCCTCCCCAGTACAAATAGCAGCCACACATCAGTACACTGACTGCATCTATTTGTACATGCCTTTAAGTAATTCAGCTTCAACTCTCAATTGAGAGCTATGAATTTGTTTCTAAGCCTTACATTTTATATTGCACAAGCCAAACCAAGTGGCAGGTACTGGATGCTCTAGTGTTGATGATGCACCCCCCCCTACCTCTCAGACCTCCACAATGAACTGCTGACAATGACTTATCTTTTAAAAGAAGGTAAGATGCGTAAGTATATGCAAGTAATTTTAGGATTAAAGTGTAGGAAAATAATAACAAAAAAATCAGATACCAAAATTGTTCTACTGATTTACTTTCTGAAGCACAAATTCGATCAGATCCCTTCACTGGTTGTGCTCGCCTTGGGCTGCCAGCCAGCAGTAGAGTGCAGTGTTTGCCCATGAGGAACCAAGCAGCACCAGCACTCGGCCTCAACAATTTCCACACAATCACAGCATGGGTCAGGGAAGCTCCTACTCAGGACTTCCACCCTGTGGAGCACAGTTCTACACTCTGCAGTGCCAGTATCATGTTTACAGGCAGGCAGAGTAGAAGCAGTGGGATGAAACTTGCAGAGACCGAGGGATTGCTCTGTGTGGCCAAAAGGCATTTGAAGGCTCTTCAAGTTCAGGAGGAGTCTAAACCATCATGCAGATATAGCCATTGTCACATTTTGTAAATAGTCCGTCATAAAGGGATTTTTATGCAGTTTCTTTCACAGGCTTTTCCTCAGAAATCAAGCTTATGCAGGGTGTTGCAACCAGGAACAGTTCTTTATGCAGTCAGTCATTGTGGATCTGTGTCACATCACTAATTTCAACCACTGCTGTGTAAAGATTGAGCCCAAGTAATATACAGCAAGAGTCAAACAATGTCCATACTAGTCTGAGGACTGGAATCCAGCTCTGCAATAGCTACACCATACTTTCTCAAAGTAATACCCACTCTTGGATACACTAGAAGTTATTAGTCTGTGTCATTAAATCCATGTTATTACAGTTCTAATTTTATTTTTGTTCTAAGAGACAATTCTGCATCAATAACATATCAGTGAGAAACCATGATATAACATAAGGGTGAAACCATTATTTGCAAAGTATTTTAAGTTACAGGGAAGGAGGTTTTCTGTATTATTAGCTTTAAATAGCAAGGGGTTTACATCTGTTTTGGTTTGGGCTTTTGTGTGTGTATTTTTTAATTTGTTTGGGTGGGTGTGTTTTTGGTTTTTCAGCTTGCTTTCTTGTAAAATGCACATATTATTCACTCACAAATACCCAAAGTTATGCTGAAAGTAAGAAGTGACCAGTGTAGATTCTTCCTTTGTTTCGGACCATTAGTAGAGGCTTGAAGGGGATGCAGTTGTTAGATTTTATAGTTTATTCATTCTGAACAGAACCATATAAACATACATGGTTATAAATGTAAGTTAGCATTATTTGAGTTATGGAAGAACTATACTGAATTACATCTGTTGATTCCATGCTATTTATGCTCACTAGAGTCTTGCAAAAGGAACATATTACAGAAATAAAACTGGCAGGAAAATGTCAAAAAATAAGGATAACATGGCATTACATTTTATCTCCCCTAAACATTTTCCTATGG
This sequence comes from Caloenas nicobarica, assembly GCF_036013445.1. Taxonomy (NCBI): domain Eukaryota; kingdom Metazoa; phylum Chordata; class Aves; order Columbiformes; family Columbidae; genus Caloenas; species Caloenas nicobarica. The sequence continues at coordinate 108,432,404 of NC_088247.1, forward strand.
TTATTTTCTAAAGACATTTATGGTTAAGGAAAGCGCTTGGTTTTAAAATAAGCAATGCTAAATCTGAAGCATAAGCTATAAATTGGCCAGGCACAAAGAAGTCACCCCTCTAGAATAAGCATGCAATAATTTCTAGAAAGTGCTTGGGAATTCAAATCGCTGCTAACAGAAGAGGTGCAGTAACTCACTCAGAGAGGCCAAAAGTCCCTACTCCTATAATGGCCATGGAGTTTGGCTTGAAGCTTAGGGTCATAGACCACTTTTAAATTGCAAAGGAGCTTTAGCAGATAGCCACCTGTGGTTTGAGCAGACTAACTGTAGTAACAGAGAACTTTAACCCTTTTATTCCCTTCAGATGCTGGCTCAGTATCTGAGCATCACAGTCAGCAACATCAAGTGATGGTATCACACTCCCAGCTAGGAGAAGTTTCCCTACTGTCACCTTCTCCTTCTCATTCCTGTTCCAGTCCTCTGCACCACCTTCCTTTTAATTACCTCCTTCACATAGTCTTCACAAGTTCCTGCACTACAGCTGCTAAAGAGTCAACATACGATGATAGGTAACTGAATAACTGTCAGCAGGAAATAACAGAGGAGACACACAGAAGTCTCACTTCTCAGCATTGATATAAATTATTCTCCACTCCTAACAAGAATGAAGACACTGGGGTCATGATAGGACAGACCATGGTGTAACTACTACACAGTTATTTAGGACAAACACATATTGTAACGTGTATGCTATGGCTCAGAAGTCACTGAGCTTCTTTCTGAAAAGAAGCAGTATGAAGTGATGTAAATCAGGATCTATGGATGAGTTCTCTAGAAGGAAAAGCATCTTAGAAAGGAAGATGAAGAAGTCATTGCCAAGTTCTGAAGAGGAATGAGCTCTGACTGAAAAGGAGAACTAACATCCTCAGTGATTCAAAAAAAAAAGGTGTTGAGATCTTGTGATCCTGTTCAGTTTTGTGTTCCACAGATAAGTTAGCTGTGGAAAGAAGTTAGAAAGATTGTGGTTGAATGATGAAACCATCAAGAACTTTTACCTTGACTTTGGATCAGGTCTTTTGGGTTTTTAAGAACAAAAAGAGGAAGGTACATTGTCACTCATGTGTTTCACACTTGGATATCCACAACCAAAATATCTGTTAGTCACATTTTAAGATTTCTTATGTCAAGCAAGCACAGGCTGAAGGTTGCACTAAAACGGCACTTCACCATCTGAACCACTGTAAAAATTTGAAGAATCTATCTGATTCCAATAGTAGAAAAGCTGGAGAGGTCAGAGGTTCTACTACCCTCTCGAGGTATCTACCTCCTCTCATGGGTAATTTCAAGACAATCTGCAGAAAAGAACAAACAAGAACTAGAGAAAGCAAATACAATCATAGAATCATTTTGGTTGGAGAGACCCTCTGTTGGGGTCCAGTCCACGAAGCCACGAGCCAGAGAGATTCTTTAATATAGCCTGCAGTGAGGTTCAGACACAAACAAGGTCAGATGCTGCTTATCTCGGGAACTTCATTGAACATTAGTAGAGAAAGAAGCGATAGGACAGGAGGGAAACGAGATCAGGACAGTAGGAAACTTGGCAAGCAGCAGGGACAGTCTGGCGAGAGGAGAGTTACCACCACAGCCCCAGGGTCCAATTGGCTGCTCTGGTGGGAGGCGGCGCATTCCAGGGTGGCATCTCATTCGTCACTCACGAGGTGCTGCCCCTCACATCCCTGGGCGGTGTCCACGTGGTGCCAGGTGGTGGCAGGGCTCTCCAGGGCATGCACACCTGTCGCGTGGTCTTTTAAAAATGCCTGATTTGCACCTTTTTGCACACGCCCCGCTCTTTAGTCCCAGCGCATCAGTCCCCTATCACACCATGCATGCTTTGGCCTGGGCAGGTGATTTGTCCTCAGATGGGCAAGCCTCTCATTGCCTGTCACCAGGCTGGATCCCCATGGACTCAGCCCCCTGTAGCCAGGCAAAGGTCACTGGGCAGGTTTGCAGGCTCCCGCGGCCTGTTGCCAGGCGGGCTCCTCGGGAGTGATGTCATCACTTGTGGCAGAGGAGGGAGCAAGCAAACTTTGACACAACTTAAAATATGGTCCCTGAAGCCCTCAGGATCATTGAGTCCCACCATAACCTAACTCTAGCACCAAACCATGTCCCTAAAGACCTCATCTAAATGCCTTTTGAACCCCTCCAGGGATGGTGACTCCACCACTTCCCTGGGCAGCCTGTTCCAATGCCTGACAACCTTTTCTGTGAATAATTTTTTCCTAATGTCCAATCTGAGCCTCCCTTGTTGCAACTTGAGGCCATTTCTTCTTGTCCTATCACTTGCTACTTGAGAGAAGAGCCCAAGACCCTCCACGCTACAACCTCCTTTCAGGTAGTTGTAGACAGTGATAAGGTCTCCCCTCAGCCTCCTTTTCTCCAGGCTGAACAGCCCCAGCTCCCTCAGCTGCTCCTCATCACACTTGTGCTCCAGGCCCCTCACCAGCTTCATCACCCTCCTCTGCATTCTCTCCAGCACCTCAATGTCCTTCTTATGATGAGGGGCCCAAAACTGAACACAGAATTCAAGGTGCAGCCTCACCAGTGCCAAGTACAGTGGCACAATCGCTTCCCTAGTCCTGCTGGTCACACTGTTCCTGATACAAGCCAGGATGCTGTTGGCCTTCTTGGCCGCCTGAGCACACTGCTGGCTCATGTTCAGCCAGCTGACAATCAACATCCCCAGATCCCTTTCTGCCAGGCAGCTTTCCAGCCACTCTTCCCCGAGCCTGTAGCGCTGCGTGGGGTGGTTGTGACCCAAATGCTGAACCCGGCTCTTGGCCTTGTTAAACCTCATACAATTGGCCTCAGACCAATGATCCGGCCAGTCCAGAGCCTTCCTACCCTCCAGCAGATCAACACTTCCACCCAATTTGGTGTCATCTGCAAACTTACTAAGGATGCACTCAATCCCCTCATCCAGATCATTGATAAAGAGATTAAACTGAACTGGCCCCAATACTGAGCCCTGGGGAACACCACTCCTGACCGGTTTCCAACTGGATTGGGCTCCGTTCACCACAACACTTTGGGCACAGCCATCCAGCCAGTTCTTTATCCATCTCAGAGTACACCCACCCAGGCCATGAGCTGCCAGCTTCTCCAGGAGAATGCTGTGGGATACAGTGTCAAAGGCCTTACTGAAGTTGAAGTACACAACATCCACAGCCTTTCCCTCATCTTTCAGGTGGGTCACCTGCCTTTCATAAACCCGTGTTGACTGGGCCTGATTGCACAGTTTTCTTGTATGTGCCATGTGATGTCTCTCAGGATGATCTGCTCCATGACCTTCCCCAGAAGTTGCAAGTGTGAAAAACATTAATATACCAAGCATACTTTGAGTGAAATAAATACATAGGCAGCACCAGCAGAATGAATGTGTCCCCAGTTACATGAAGAAAGTTATTCCGTGCAGCATCACTCCAATTAAAAATGCTTTCCGTTTCAGATATTTTAGTTCCAAGGCTTGATCAGCAAGTATTTGCAAAAATCCATGAGAACCTGAAAACAAACATTATATTCAAGAGTACATAACTGGTTGCAGAGCCCCTGTCAGAGGTTACATTTACAAATCCCAGCCTTGTGAGGAGACATTCACCCCTTTTAATATTTTTTTATTTGTGCAGAGTATTGTTCATTAATGTCTTGTGTGTACCAGTACTTCTCTGAGAGGAAAGCTGTCCAGAATAGTTATTACACAGCAGCCCCTAGGTTAACATCTTCTTCCTGTACTGCCATTCACTACATGACACTTCTCTGCATCAGCCTACTGCTCAATAGCTGTGACAGTCAATATCCTGACACACATGAGGCTTAAGTATTTACTGGATCTGGAATCTCCGGGACAGAAACCATAGCATCCTAAGACTTGTTTGTAAATTACCTCACATAAAAGAACTCCAGAATATATTACAATTCAACCAGCAGCAACCACATGAAATTTTAATGCAGGGAAACAAAATGGTGACCAACTTTTTAAATATAACAAATAAACATGTAACAAGTTTTGATGACACATTAACTCAATAGCTCAAGTTGTTGGTTGAGTGAAGATACGAACATGTTTTGGAAGTTATTTTAAATATAGTATAATTCAATTGTATCAGACATGAGGGCAGCCATAAATGTGTTGATCTGAATTTATTGCAATATGCCCTAACAAAGCCAACCACATAACAGCAGCTGAGAAACAAAACTGAAATTCAAAGTAAAGTACAAGTGAATGCAGAACATCCACCACTGACCTGAGCAAACCAAGCCAATTAAAATTCTGCTGATTTTCACAGAAGTTGTCTGATGTGATGGAACCCACGGGACTTAGAAAGTGGAGATATTAATAGTAAGCATTTTACAGTATCGTTAAAATAATCAACACAGTTGAAAACAAGCAAAAATAATACAGAGGTAAATAACACAACCTCAGCTTCCACCTCAGGCAGTGAAGGGAATGCATCATGTAGGAAAGAGGTTTTTCACTATAAATTGAACTGGATTGTTTTCTGTCAAAGTGGTACTTGGTACAAACATACTGACCATGACACCACATTTCTAGACCTACGCTTTGCAAGAAGATCCTGTTCCATCAGACAGGAGTGACAGATCAGTCTTACATTGCTGTACCTTCTTTAGAAACTGCATGAATTACAAGATTCAAGGTGACCTAGAGTCAAGACATAACCTGCAAAGCACCTCAAGGCCCAGAGGATCTGGCTTTCAGCCATGCACTTGTTTGATTTTTGATCTGCTCCCAGCAAGAGCTGGCTCTACTAAATCTGGCCTGCCAGCCTCATGTGCCCAATGCTACAGCTGGCAAGATGTCACACGTTACAATGGATAATCCAAACTAGATGCGCAGCCTAGCCAAGTGAATACTGAGCTCTAAGCGCATACATTATCTTATTGAATTCACAGGTACTGATCACACGCCAAAAGCCAAGCACTTGTTTGTTCAGGGGAGGGAATTACTGCTCAGGACCTTGCAGGATCAGCCTCTAATGGGTACACTAGTCCACAGGGGCAGTTTACATGATCTTTTAGGTAGAAGAGTAAAATTGACGGCACCCTATAATGACGCATTCTCCCAGACAAGAGTTACAGTATTAAGATTTCTCTGTGTAACAGATCTTAGCTACTAGATCAAGGCAGCCAAGTTTTTAAATATCTTTAGCAAAGAAATTCACACACAGAAAAAAAATCCAAATATGCTGTTGCCCCATTTTGCCTTTTTAGTCTGCCCCTGCAATGCAGATAAGGAAAATGCTGCACAATGTCAACTGCTTCTTGAAAAAGTGCCCTTCTATAGTTCCTGCTACAGCAAAGGTGGGTCACACTTTGCACCTCAGTGGGCAGTGCCCTTGTGAGATAATACTGAAGTAGTTAAATAATACACAATATCAGAACAATATGGTGGCATCACTACAATCTGTTTTATTTCTGGAAAAGGGTTAATCAAATAGATCTATTCCAGAACAAAGAGATGCATATGGGAGAGCTTGCACATATTAGCCACATATTTGAAAAGAACATTATCATAGGTTTTTAAATGACCAACAAAAACCTACAAGAGAAGAAATGCATGTTTCTCCTGCTTCATTCATAAAATCTGATGTGCTAGAACAGCATTTTCAGAGAAAATCTGCACATAATAAACATACATATCTCCCCCCCGCCAAAGCCATCACCACTATTGTCTCTCCCATAGTTCCAGAACCAGACAGTAGCACAAGCATGAAAGTAACAAAATACAAGTGACTATAACACTAAATAACTCCACCCATATGCTTTTAAAGCTTTTGAATCTCCCACATCTATTGTTCAGGGCAACGAAGAGAAGTTCTATAGTTAGCACAAAACCCCATGATTTTTCCCAAGGTCTGAGCAATCCCAACTTGGAATATTAAATTAATTTTTTAATAGAATGAACTGTACGTAGCAGCATACTTCATAAAATAAAAAGACCTGGATATACTGCCTTTATTGAAAGGTGTGCTTTATTCCTAAATAAAACCAAGTAAACATAGCACAGCTTTAACCTCCCACTTCTAAACATGCATAATCTTATTTGCGAATGATTTAAATGAAGATATACGAGAAAAGATGTAACAGCAAAAAATGCAAACACTGCAAGACAGGAAAAAAAACCCCACATGTATTTAAATTCTAATTTTTCCCTGCTTGCTGTAAAACAGTTCTTTTGCAATCAGCTGTGCTTATCACCTAATCTACAGAAGACACATTGTACACAGTTTTTTTGTGTTCATTTGAAAACATAACTGGGGTACTAATAAAAAAAAAAGGCATTTTCTCCACCAGCAGAACAAAGCTCCCAGCCATCCATTGCAGATGTCCTTATGGCTACAGTTCTGGCAGAAGCATCTACTGCCCCAGCCTGGCACCTGGATTCCATGGTCATAGCTTGAAGAACCAGAGGAGGCAAGTATAAGCTTTACATATAGGTACAGGCACCAGCTGGTCATGGACTGCAATCATCACCATCTCCAAGTCATTCCTGATGGCTAGACAGCCCTTGCTGCTGAGATGGTACATTTTTAAGATAATGACTTGGGGCAGCTGAACAACATGGTTCCAGGACATTTGGAGCTAGCTCATGCCATCTGAGTGAGGCTGCTTTGCAGACACTCTACCTAAGCGTGACCAGCACGCTCCAGCTGTGCTTCCAGCCTTGTTTCAAGACAGCACCGTCCCACCTGCAATCGTTGTACATTTTATTTCCTCTGGTGCTTCCTTTTGTCCTTAAGCATACAGCTGCTATTTAGAAAAGAACTGACTTCTGAAACATGTGGATGATGTCCAAGAATTGTTACCAGTGACTGCTCTAGTGATCAGAGCTACTTCTTGAGAATCAAGATGCTCTCCAAGGTCCTTCTGGGATTTGGCTGTTGTAGCCTGAAAACACCAGATTGTTTTCAAGTGTGCTCCAGTGCTTTGCAGTCTCAGTAGTCATCTACACCCAAGTACCTCTACACCCAAGGCAAGCGTTACAGGCACTGACAGGTAGGAGTGACTAGGGAAGGACTAGGCATAGGAAAAATCCAGGCTATCGCTCTGCAGCTTCTGCTCTCCCTTTCCTAAATCAGAGTACATTGCACCACTGGGATTATTGTTTCCACCTGCCAAATTACTGCTTTGGGCTTTCAAACAGATACAGGAAGAGACTTCCTATAGGGGTGTTTTGGTGACTCAAACACAAGGCTGTCATCTAGTGTGCCAAAGCACAGGAAAATCCATTTTTCTTAGTCTGAAAGGTCCTTAATATGACAGTGGCATTATCTGGCTCTCATTAACATTTAGAAAAATGATATCCTCATTTCTCTATTCTTTATACTTCAAAACAAGCCCTTCTTCCACCCCCCAATATTTAAATGTGCATTGATAGATTTAGCTGGTGGACTTATTTATTCAGTGGGCAATCTATAGAACTGAGACTTTGTCCACAAAACACAGTTACAGTACCTTCAATCTTTTCCCCTTCACTATAGCTGTGAACTGCTTGGAGATGCATCAAAAACTAAAAAGAGGTTGCAAACCATCAATGAAGTAGAATTTTACATTAAGGGAAACTAAGAGGGGGAGAGTGGACAGGAGCAACAATTCTGAAGGTCAGAGCTTTCCATCTTCCAAACTGTGGGACAGTAGTAACATACCCAAAACTGCAAAATATGCTACTGCTGGAAGAGAGGAAAAAAACCCTAGAGTATAGCGTAATTAGAAAAGAAAAATGCTCCTCAGAAGAAATGCCCAGCTGGCACCAAGGGATCTGTTGGTGTAAAACTTGTACGTGTTTAAACACCATCTGCCAAGTTATTTAAAATGCAATTCCAGGCACAAAAAGCAGCATAACAAATTCAAGAACCTGCCAAGCACAAGGGGTCTGAAATCTGAGCTCCAAGAGACCAGAAACAGAAGAGTTGACAAGATGAAAAACATGTTTCTTGCTGCTTATGGCTGGTCACCGCTGAAAATGTATACAGTTCTGAAAAATAAGCTAGTGTGAACAAGAAAGTATATTCTTACTTTTGAGAATCACCAGAATAGCTCTTTTTGAAGTATTTGTACTTCCTAGCAGAAGTTATTTATTGCATACTCTTTTTCAGCAGAGAATAGATTCATTATACAGTAAATATTTCTAGTCCAGAAACACATTCAAGCGTATATTCATGGATGCTCCTGGCCTCCCTCCCATAAAGTTATTTTCCTCAGAGGCAACTCTTCTCTGCAATTCAGACAAATGGTCAGTGTAGTGCACCACCAGAATTACTGATTCATACGTATTTAAAATTCAGTCCAAGACAGCAACCTCTGGGCTCCAGAAAGCAAATGTGGCCTTGGTGCAGCTTTCTGTTCCTATTACTCAGGATTTAGAAAGATTCTGATTAAAATTATCTTGAGTGCTTGAGTCAGAGGATAAAACGTAAAATATACAGCCAGTTTCAGAAACTGCTACATCTGAAAGACAGATAAATGGGATGTCCATCCTGCACTGAGGTTGCTCTGAGCTGAAGGTTAGCTAGTAAGCTGTTTCTGAAACAAGCACGGCTAAGAAAACAAAATAAAAGATAATACAACTCCAAAGCATAGGCAGTTCCAAAACAGCAGCAAAATGCCCCTGGGTCATGGACTGGAGGAAAAGAGGAAAAAACAAAACCAAAACAAAACCAAAAAAACCCCAAACAAATGAAAAACCAACCAACCAACCAAACAAAAAAAACCACCACACCAAAACAACAACTACACATGCACACAAAAAACAACCATGGTCTGAGTCCTGCCAGCCCCCTGCTTGCTCCATAGCACCGGCCTCATGGACAGCCTGCCTGCAACTGAGGTATTGGTAAAGGCCCCAAAATACACCCTCCCTGGGCTATCTTGGCTAGAACACAACGCACCCTCCACAGCCCCAGCTGGGAGATGGACGCCTACACAGTGAGCAAAAAGCACCCGAGTTGCTCCACTTGTGGGGAAGGAACAGCAAAGGCACCCCAGAGGGACCACACAAAACACAGCACATTTCTGTCAAACCCTGGCTCTGTCATCACATTCAGCTAAGTCACGTGCAGAATAATACAAAACCGAATGTATTGGGAGATCTAACGCAAAAGCACACCTTGTAATAATTAATTGTGTTGGAAAAATTTTCAATTTGGTGATTATGTATCATCTCCATCTCCATTAAAATATTTGGCTCAAGCGTTATTTCAACCTGTAGGAGTAGAATGTATCTCCTAACAAGCTAACACATTTTAAAACTAGGAGACTTGTAACAAAAAGGAAGAATTTCAGATCATCTATTAAGTATGCTATGTTTAGAAATGGTCCATACAGACTGTAGTAACTGAATTTAATAGCAAAAAATGGGTTTTCCCCTTCTCTCAATACACCAGCAAGCACCAATACTGGCTAAAGTATTCAACTGAAACACCTCTCCTACAAGGACAGGCTGAGAGAGTTGGGGTTGTTCAGCCTGCAGAAGAGAAGTCTCCAGGGAGACCTTATTGTGGCCTTTCAGTACTCAAAAGGGGCCTGTAAGAAAAATAGGGACAAAGTTATTAGCAGGACCTGTTGCAATAGAAAAAGGGGTAGTGGTTTTAAACTAAAGGAGAGGAGATTCAGGCTGGACATGAGGAAGAATTTTTTTACAATGAGGATGGTGAAACACTGGCCCAGGTTGCCCAGAGAGGGGGCAGATGCCCCATCCCTGGAAACATTCAAGGCCAGGCTGGACGGGGCTCTGAGCAACCTGATCTAGTTGAAGATGTCCCTGCTCATTGCAGGGGGTTTGGACTAGGTGACCTTTGAAGGTCTCTTCCAACTCAAACTATTCTATGATTCTACAAAAAGCAAGCTGTACAATGTATAGCTGCATTTGCTAACAGGCCAGAATATTTTTGTTCCATGCTTCTCATATGATGCTATCTGCAGAACAAAGGTTATTCTTCATTCTATTTCCATCTCAAATCTCTTGTTTGGGGACAGGGAGAGGGAGGAGGAGAAGCCTTCTTAAACAGAAATGGTCTAGAAAATAAACCTCTTTCCTTATACTGGTATTCGAGCAAGTATTTCAGCCAAGAAAAGACTGGTTTTCAGTGAACTCCTGGACTCTCAATAAGGCTTTTAATTAATTAATCACTAATTCATTAAACCTAAATAATTGATTAAGCACATGGCAGCAGCACCCTCATAAAAAAAGAGAAAAAGCAATGAGATCAGCTCATCCACTTGAATTCTCCATGCTTGGTGAACCTATTCTCCATCACCCCATGAGGGGTATCCTGAGTAACACATCTTGTGCTTCTTGACAATGAAGTGGGTACAAGGCTTCATACTGAGATAGGTTTGGCGTTAAATTAGAGCACAGGGATTTGGTGCTGAACTGTCTCCTTGCTTTGTGCTTGTCAAGAACATAGTTGCTCTATGATCCAGTCCACAATACTTGCAAGGACCAAGTTATTCTTTAAAAGAAAATTGAATCTCAGAAGAACTGTAGATTTGGACTATTGCATTTTAGGGCCTCGTGCTTTTTCCCTCCAGAGGCTCAGTTGCCAGCAGGGAATTGCAACTGCTGACTTTTAGATACCACAAAAATCTCTTGAAATCCAAAAACCCCGCTTTATATGCCAAATCCTGTTTCCAGTGGACATGGGAAGTTGGTTGTGTGTTGGCAAATGAATCCTGAGTTTCCTTGGCTGTTCATCAAGATTGACATAGAAGGAGGCATCAGGATCAGAGTTAAGGAATTAACTCCAGACTAGAGGGAAGCAGCAGCCATGAATACATTACTCAAGTGAGGCCATCACCTGCATTTATCTGAAATGCAAGTACCGCGTGTTCCTTCTTTGCCTGAAGGGACCTTGATCATACCTCCAGTAGGTACAGGGAGTTACAGCCATGCAGCTTTCTTTTCCATTGCCCCAGGATTGGCTTCACTTTTGTAGCATAGTGAAATAATTGTAGGAACACTCATCAAAACCTTCCCTTTCCTGAGGGACTGCCTGTGCTCACAGCAGCAAATATTTAGAGAAGGACCCCTCCCCTCTGAAAAAAAAAAAAAATCTCTAAGATGAATAATGTCTGTAATCAAGTGTCCATACAAACACTGGTCTTTATTCAATGAAATATTGGTGTCTACATATTTGCTTGTGCACAACATATCTGCAGAGGCAAACTGGATCTATCCTCAATTGATTGGACACTTCTTCCTAGTTGGCTTATTCCATCTGAAACTCAGAATATAGATCATTCTTTCAAACAAGGGCAGATGACCCTGTTGCAGGGTAGAAAGTATCAGAGTGCTGTTGTATCTACCTGCTTACAGTGCCTTTCTATAATTCCTTTTTTATCTTAACAGGATTTTTTTTCTCCTGTTTTGTTACTTCTTTTTTATCCACAGACTGAAACATCAGCAATAAAGATTGAACTATCCAACTTGTCCCACTCTTCAGCTAGCACTGACCTCCATCCAGGAACAAGTCCTTGCTGTGCTCACTGAGAACTGGAGACACCAAGCATCAATTCCTCCCTAACTGGGAGAGGAAACCTGACCCTGACACCTGGTGACTGTCGTCCTTACTGAGGAGTATGGGAGACCTGTGGCCTGTTCCCATACACTCACCTCTTCATCAGAGAACATACTGATAGACTTGACCCAAGACATTTCTTTACCTAGGGAGCACCTCAATGATTCAGCTACGTAGTCACTCTTGCTATTCAGACCTAATTGGTACTTAAGTATCCTATTTTATAGATTAATTGGACCTTTCAGCAAGAGGGGGAGTATGGGAAGCCTGTCTCAGGACTCCTTATGGTTAAGTTCACTTAGAAGTGGAAAAGGTGCATTCAGAGTCCTCCAGCAGAAAGATAATGAAATCCTAGGACCGCCTTCACTGGTTGAATGCTCTACCTGCTGTGTATTGCAATGAAGAAATGAGGCCAAGCGGAAGAAGACCTTCTGGATCATACACATATAATCACCCAAATGCAATCTCTACTATGTTATCAACCACTCGTAAAATAAAAAAAAGCTTTTAGTGTGCAGAAAAAAAATCACCAGAACAATCTCTGGACCAAAGAGAAAAATGTCACTATACATATCATGAAGTATTACCAGCCTAGGCAGTGAAACTACCCAGGTGAAATTAATGTTAAATTCATATAAGCTGCTAGAGACTACACTTACACACAAGCCTTATTGGTAGATAAATGAGGTGGAAGGGCCATCACTAAGAGTAGCTTTTAACAGTAAAAAAAAAAAAAATCTGGCGTGTTCACTATAGGTATCACAGCAGAGGCCTGATCCTGTTAATTTTGTACTAATTCAGCTGCTTCAAGGATCAGACCTTGTGGCTATTGTTTGTAATCTGTAAATATGCAAACTGAAAGACTTCCAGACTTGCTAACATATGCAAAAGTAATTGCTTCAGAGACCCTGGATAATGCAAACAAATAACATGCCAGTTTAATGTCTGCTTCTTCTCCTGTTTGCAAGCACAAAAAATTGTCTCAGGGTTTTACATCCAACTACCCTGAATACCTAGGAGAAGATTTTTAAGGAAGTTTTTTGCCAGCTAAAACTATGCTTCCTGTATTTACAGATCCACAAGTTCCCTGGACAAGTATTCTGACAAAAAAAAGACACACATAAACCAAAAATATACCATGAGTACTGAAGCAAAACAACTTTCACACAAGCAGGTTTTAATGCCTCCACCTTTGCCCATTGGGCCTTCTTGTTTCTCAGAGTCAGGTCTGCTGTTTTGTGGGGGTTTTGGTTTTGTTTGTTTGTTGGGGAGGGGGGTGTTTAAACACTCCTGAATTTTTGTACAGTATATTGATTTAATATATCAAGAAATTAATCTTGTTATTTCATAAATATTCTTAAGTGAACTACATTGTAAATACAACTACAAAACAAAAGTATATTTTTATCCCCATAGTATCTATCAAATAGGTCCTGCTCTAGGGTCGCAGGCTTCTGTGTATGAAGACTGTAAGAGCAATGCTTATTGTATACTGAATTCAAATTGCTTTCAGTTCTAGAATAAAGATTTGATACATTCACATGCACAGTTATCTCCTCTCAAATCATAAGCAGAACATAGCTTTGCCACTAGCTTATTTATCTATTTCCAAAAATACTATTACTGGAGAAAATTTGTGTTTCTTTAACAAAAAGATAATGTGCTTTCCTGCTTTTCTAGTATGGGTACGTCCATATCCCATGCAAAATATACCTGCCTCTCACAGCCTTAACTGCAGTTCATAGATCAGCTCTGCAAAGTCATTATTTGCCAGTCTTCAACACATAGCGGACTCTGGGAAATCACCTTCTTCATATACAAGGTGTGTATAGTGTTTCTGTTATTTAACATCACATGATTAGAGACAATGACTACACTAAATTGTAATTTATGGGGTTTACATGTACACATTACACATAGCAGGGCACCTGCTGCAACAGCTTACAATCAATTCCCTTTTTAAGCATCTCTTATGCTACACACAGAGCACCAATCAATAATTTTTTTACAATGAGGGTGGTGAAACACCGGCACAGGTTGCCCAATGAGGTGGTAGATGCCCCATCCCTGGAGACATTCAAGGCCAGGCTGGATGGGGCTCTGAGCAACCTGATCTAGTTGAAGATGTCCCTGCTCATTGCAGGGGGTTGGACTAGATGACCTTTGAAAGTCTCTTCCGACACAAACTATTCTATGATTCTATGATTATGATAAGTCAACACAGGAAAGTACCTGCAACCCATACAACTGGTATAAATTTATGCCAAAACTGACAGCTGGGCCCAGTTTCAAGGAGGTACACAGCCCTCATCTGTAGGATCATTCAAATCCATCTCTCCCATCTCCCCAGCCAATACTCAGCAGTATTAAACAACCATATTTTATTCCCAGTAGGTCTCACCTAACGAGTATCACTCTTGCTTGTTCTCCTTTTCCCCACCCCATCTATCACCTTTGCCCAGCAGCAAGAGCCTATTTTAAAGTCCAGCTTTACTGCAGCAACAGCTTCTTGTGTCCAGTGAAAGCCTAATCTTCAACTTGCAAGTTCTCTTTCCCCACTCTAGTAGCTGCCAACGTGGCTTTTCTGTCCTCTTTTTTGAAGAAAGACACTGCAGCTTCTTAAATAAAGACTACAGAAAGTCATTCTCTGCTGAAGTAATGTCATGGTAGAAAAGGATTAGCACCATGCCTGTCTCCAGATCTGCCTGTTCTGCTCTCTCGGGACGTTCAGCCACCACCATACCTCAAAGACATTAATCTATATTGAATCTGGCCTCACTCAGATCTCAGTACTAATGTATACCTTCAATTCAACCATTTCCCCCTCACAGGTATTTTTGCCATCTGCAGGGACTTGGATGAGCTTACGTGCTTTTCTGGGCATGCTACAAGAGGTTTTTTGTTCTTCTTGTCCTGCCTGACTCAGGGACTTGTTAGGCATCAGGCATCTCCCCACACATACTTTCTTTCAGTCAGGAGTGACTTGAATTCTCTTATCAATGGACACAAGCCTTGCTGTATGTTCTTGCTCATGTGGCCATGGCCAAAACTGATCAATTAGTGAAAGCACAATGGTTCAAACATAAAACAAGCAGTTCAGAGAAACTAAGTTCACATTAAATGATGTCACATCAAGGAGCTGCTACACATGCTTATGCTTTGTCCATGTGCTTACTGTGGAGTCATCAGAATCTCTTTATGTTTCCTTCATACTACCTGGGAACCATGCTTTCTTTCCTCTTTGTATTAAAACATTTTCATATATAAACGTCTTATTTCATGTATAATGCATCTAAACTCACATATTTGTTAAAAAAAAAAGGAACAAAGAGATACTAGTATTACCTTTGAGAATGCTGAAATGAGCTAAAAATCAGGCTACAGACAGTGCAAGCACAAAGGCTGAGCTGGAAGGGATGTCTGCCCTCAAGGATATATGCACTTTCTATGGCTGGAATTCAGCACTGCTGGACCAAGAAGCCAAAGACAAGGGCTGAAAAAATGAATCTAGACGCTTTTTGTAACTTTTCACTGTATTATTGCCCAGAAACTGTCCTAATATTTCAGTGCTGCGAACAGACAGCTGTAGGGTAAAACAAGAGCACAGCCTGATATGTTGGTGTGATGATGAACTTCAACCTAGAAGGACAGAGAGAGGGACTGAGAATTCAGGCGCCTCCATGCAGAAACACAGCAAGTTCTTTCCACAGGATTTAGAAGACAACTATTGCAAACACCCAAGTCAAATAAAGGAACCAGGGGACATTTCCAAGGGAGTGGGAGGGAAGAGAGAACAAGAAGCTCTCCCAGAGCATCATTTGGTGCATCTAAGCTGGACTCTTGCTCTGAATTGCCCTCCGCAGCACCCTCCCTGAACCCTCCTCAGTTCCACCCTCCCCATCACCTGCAGAGGACAGCATCTGCTTCTGACATGAGCTGCCAGAGTTTTCAGGCTCAAAACCAGCTTCACCCTTCCCTCATGATTCCGGAAAATTGCAAAACTCCCTTCCATTGAATAACAGATATGACAAATACGCTGAAAGCAGAGCACAGTCCCATTCCCTAAGTGAATCTAGCATATCTAAAAGTCAGTTTAGATGTTAAGAGTTTTAAAGATATTTCTTTAACAGGAAAAATATGTTCAGGCTTCAATGGATCTCTAGTTTAAAATATAGCCATAAATTTCACTTGAGCATTTAAAGGGAACAAAAACAAAAAACCAAAACCAAAACAACAACAGCAACAACTTAACAGCACACATGGATTGTTAAAAATGTCTCATATACAATACAGAAGAGCAAAAATTTTATTTTACAGTACCTTGGTCTGCAGGCAATGGGCAATTCATTTATTGAGTGCCACAGGCATGCAGCGTGTCCAGTGTTAAAAATCGACATAGAAACAAAGGCAGTTTGTTACAAACCAGCCCATAAAGACAGATAAAGGGCAGCATCTCCACAGCGATGCATTTAAAAAAAAAAAAAAGAGAGAGAGAAAAAAAGTATCAAACCAAAGAGATGTGAATCCAGTAGTGTGCTGGACACTGCAAAAGATGTCGCCATAGTCTGGAGGCAGTGCTGTGCTTAAGAGGTCCTGGGATTTCTCTGTGGAGTGAGAGGGATCCTATCTTGGCTTTGGGGCAGCACATGTGGGGAGGGAGTACAAAATCTCATGTGCTACACTAAAGAACTTGGTCCCTTCCCTTATTCTGTTTCCATGATATTAGGAGTTACTTCATGTCTGTTTATCCAAGATTCTCAGTCCGAAACCCCATCTTGGGCTACTCTTTCAAGAAAAGAAGCATTCGTGTGCCTGCATCTTCCTCACAGTACTTCCTTGGGCTCAAAACATCTTGCAGCTTTCTCCTTACATTTCACTAACCCTACAGCACTTGGTGTAGTGTTTCCTCTAACTTCAGTGGTCTCGGTCACTCTCCTGGGCTGTTCTGTCATTCAAATTTGGCCATGGTTGTCCTTTCCCTCCTTTCAGGCAAGAACAGACAGTTCCTTCTGCCTACCTCAACCTCCAGGACCATTTCTCCTCAAACACATATGACCCTCTTCCATTGGTGAGTACCTTATTACTGGGGGCAGGGCACAGTAGAATCATTTGCAAACACCTGATATGATAAAGCTCATGGTCACATATGCCAGCATGGATAGGGGTGTGTAGACAAAGGGCTGGTAGGTGCAGCTAGGGACAGCAGAACATCGGTGCTCCAGGCTGGAAAGACAGAAGATGTGAGTGAATGGTGCAACCCAAAGGAGAGAGCAGCTGCTCTCAGGAAGATGTGAGACCACAGCTGAATACAAGATCCTGAGGAAGACTACAAGTACACTCTTGCCATGGAGACAGAAGTTGACTCAGCAAACTAGCTGAGGACAACCTCAGATGGAGATCCAGGTGACATATGGAAATGCAGACTACCTCCTGGAGGGCTGTGGAGACAGCATGCAAAGGATGGACAGCTTACAATATTATAAGGGTCCAACAACATGGACACACTCCTTTCCAAAGTCTATAGATTAATTTGGGACCACCAAGTCTCTATTTCCTTTGGCTGGGAATAAACTGATAAGAAACATACTGGCAGGAAGGGAGTATATTTTCTCTTCCTCTAGTTGGAGTCAAGTACAGTGATTCAATATCCTGTTACCATTATTTGTTGTTTAAACAGCTCTTCAGTTACAATATGACCATAGGGGCGAGAACCTCCTGGCCCGACACAGTTTTTCCATTATTTTTGTTTGGGGATTTTCTCTCTCTCTTCTTTTTTTTTTTTTTTTAATGCTGGAAATTCTCTCCAGATCACAAGTCTTAACTTGACATGAGCATCTGAGCTTGAGTCCAGCATTAAAAGATGACAAAGCCCCTTATTGCTTATGCATGACACCACAGCTTTTATTACAGTAATATCTCTTTTTCAGTAAGGTTCCTGCATAACTAAGGAGCTGCTCTATTATCTCTTGCTAACTAAACTCAGAAATTTGTTAATGAATGGAGAAGGACATTCATCTCATCCCTGTGTCTAGACACCCACATGGTAGAGGAACAGTTAAACACTCATACTTGCTATATGCTATGCTTTCGGTGTAATTTTTAACTTATAAAACTCTAGATCTCTAAAGCTCAGCACCCTAACATAGGGTTGCCCCCCCATAATGACAGCCCCTAAGTCTCTTGGATGCAAAACAGGAGTGTGCTGTTTCACGGGGTTGTACCGAAGATACATAAAATGATGTTTGTGCAACTCTCTTTGCAACATCTTAGGGTACCATTAAAACTTATTTTTGCCAGGGCACAGACATGCAACACAGAAAGGCCTTGAATCACAACTGAATGAGGAAATTACTCATTCACTGAACCAGACAAACATTTGCATTAGACTGCAACTAGTAAGAGAACATTTCATGGCGCACATGAGGACTGTGAAGACAAACATTTTCCCTTCAGCATTCTCAGCTTTGCAGTCTTAATATCTTTCACTTTCCTCCCTCCATTCATTTGCCTGCCAAAGAACAACTATGCCATCTCATAACATCAGCCAAAGGGGTATTTGCGATGTGCCCTTTTAAGAAATGGGATTGCAATGGAAAAATCCAACAGGGAAGCTTATTAAATTAATTCAGCCTGCAAAGGTGTTTTCATTTTGAACCTTCATAATCTAATTCCATAGTGGAGATGTTTTTGTTTTCTAAGCAAATACATTTACTTCCTACCAGTCAGAAAAATTCGATACAAAACAGAAATTCAATATTGCTTTCCAGAAAGAAATGGAGAAGGTGTTCCCTGTATGCTCATTTCTAGTACATGTCTACTGATAGGAAAGCTAAGCTGCTGCATGGAAGCATTCAGTTCTTTCTACTGTCATAACTATATCATGTGCCCATATGAACAGATTACACAATATTTTCATTGGAGGCAATTTCTCCCTTTTGTGCAAGATATTAGGCTAATGTTATTCAGTGCACACATAATAAGAAATGAAGTTTTGATCTCCAGCCTCCCCTATGGTTTCACTTTTGTTGTAGAAGGCAATAACAGCACAAATGCAAGGCAGTAAATTATTTCTTGCAATAGTATGAGATACTCAACAGGGTAACACCTTATATGCCTTATTCATTACAGGCACGGAGCTGTGCCATGAGAAAGATTCAGTTAGTCATGAAAAAGCAGTGAAAATAAGGCACCAGGTCATTAAAACACAGCATTTCCACCTGGGCAGAAGAGACACACTCTTAAAAGAACCACATCAAACCCTACAGGAAGAAGCGACTGGGAAGGTCCAGGCACATGCAGCCAGATGTAGAAAATGAAAGTTATCCAGACAAGACACAAACATTGCTCCAATGAATGATGCAATGCAACGACTTTCACACCCATGACTGACACTCATCTGGATTAGCAACACCAGGCAATTCACTGAGTTATCTTGCATTCCTTCTCTGTAGAAAGGTTTCAGTTCTAAAACCAGCTTATTATAAATTGCCAGTATCTGGGGAAAAAACAAAACAAAACAAAACCAAAAAAAACCCCCACACCAAAACAAAAACCACAGACACATATTTAAGAGAAGAGTTTAATAATGCCTGTTTCTCCTTTCATAACATCCCTTGTATTTTTTTTTTTGTTTGGGGTTTTTCCAGTTTTTCTGTTGGGTTTTGGTTGGTTTTTTATTTGTTTGCTTGTTTTTTCTTTTTGTTTTGGGTTGGGGTGGGTCGTTCTTTAAAATTAAAAAAATAATCATAATAATCTCTGCCATTTTCCTTTCTAATTAAATTAGACCATGAAGGAGGACAGACATTTCCAGCATGGCTTCTTAGAGCACAGAGAGGCTCCAGAACATCCCCAAGACCCTGAGAAGCAGCTGCTCTGAGGGACCCCTCAATCTCACAGCCCTCCACCACACACTGCGACTGCCACCGCAGCCGCTCCCGCACAGCACGAGAAGATGCCCTGGAAGCATTCCCATGGGATGAGAGGCTGTGCACAAAATCCCCCTGCCACAACACTGCCAGTGATCAGAGTTCTGGGCTGGCTGCCATTAGTCCAACCGTAAGGGAAAGATAACATAACAAAACAAGGTATTTATCACTTTTCAGTGTTACACAGTGCAATGTAAAGCAGGACAGACAGTACATGGGCTGTGGTTCCTGTGGTCATCATGACAAGTCTTCCAAGTAAGTTTTACAGGAACGGGAGCTGTGTTCGGCCTGATTTGCCAACACTCAGCCTTTTCCCAGGGTCAGCCTCAAGCTTGAGGCCTATAATTTCAGAGAATGGGTACACTGCACTTCAGTATTGGCACCCTGAGTATTTTGGAAAACAAACACAAAATATATATATAAAAATCTACAATATACAAAAGAAAAATCCAGGGACTGCTTTTGGTATAGTAGTATTATGTCAGAAGGAAGCAAGTGCGACACTAATGTGGATGGTATATCTTTGAAGGAATGTTCTGTCACGTATTGAACAGATGCAGAGGTTTTTGATGTGAAACACCCATCCAACAAGCAGAAAGACAAAGCCCATGACAAATGCACTTACTGCTTTTTTCTCCAGGTACCAGCATTACACTGACACTCCTGCTGAGCTGCTTGGTCAGGGTGGAAACAGTAAGCTTTATTCCAAATAGCAATGCATGCTCAAGAATCTGGTCTTGTTATAAAAAGGCTCAGATGGATGGGAAACAGGATGTTTTAGGTGACCGAATAGTAGGTCAAGAGACATAACAAATGAAAAATCCTGTTCGGGTAATTAAGTCACCAAACTGTAAAGCTGGCTTTTGCCCTTTCACAGCCCCCTGTTAGCCTAACATACACCCATGACATTATCCAGTCAGAAAGGGATTCGAGACACCAGTTTTCAGTGAGAAGATGTCACAAGATGGACTGAATCAGTACATGTGCATTTCAGGAAAGTTAAGAAGGATCCTGGGTGACAGTGCTCCTCACTGTGGAGCTCAGCTGAATTGGGGAAATATATCGAGTGCAAACACAGCTCTCAGTGTTGTGAGAAGCACTCTGTGGATGGCTGGATACTGCCAGCTTCAGTCAGCACGTGTCTGCAGGCAGAAATGAAGACTATCCTAAAAATATGCTTGTATTTGAAATAGAAGATGATGGTAGGCACTCCCAACATACTGATGAGGGCAGCCAAAAAAAGGTAATTATTTACATAAAACTATATTGGCGACTGGATGGTCAAAATCATTCTCAGTTGCAGCTTCTCGTTACTGCTGGCCTGTTTGATGACAGAGGAAGAATGACTGTCATGTTGGTACTCATAACATCTGCACACAGAACAAGGAACTCTCAAAAGCCAGTGGGTGGGAAAGCTGGAACACCAACCCCTCCGAGGATTAAATGCCTATAAATTCCTGAGCACAAACAAGGCTGGATTAATCTCAGGCTAAGGTCCCCACGCATAATTGGAGATCCCGGACTGGGCTGCGCTGGTGGTTCTCATGGCACAGCTGCTGGACAACTGCAAATTAGCACAGCTCATTAAAGAAAACTGGGTTTTTCATAACACACATGGCAACAGCTCCCTGAGCTATGTGCTGAGACTCACTATCGCAAATCCTTTTTTCCCCTCTGTTAAGATACTAAGCTATTACAAGCAAGTATCCCAGAGATCAATACACACAGGAACAAAATAATCTTTTTTTTTTCATCTGTATTATGCATTACTAATAGAAAGATCTATTTTTTGTTTAGCTGAGCAGATTCGCTGATTTTTTTTTTTCCACTGGGGACTCACTTAAATATTTTCAAAAATCCAGTCGGTGGTGGAAAGGGGTTCCTGAAGTGTATGACTTCCAAGAGCACCGAGAGGAAGAATAAAAAGCTAAGATGCCGGGTGAAACACAGTGCAACGGAGAAACCGAGGAGAGATACTGTGGGGGAGCGTGGCCATCCTCGCTACGGACTAGGTAAAGGCACACGGGTCCCGCTGCAGCCTCTGGAAATGACCCACGGCATTGTCCCTACCCCTGTGCCCCGCTGCCCCGGCCGGCTCCGAGCGGGCGGCTGGTCCCCGTGGGTTCTGCTTCTCCAGCGTGTGAAGAGCTCCCCCAGGCTGCCGCCGCTCCGGGCGGCCGCGGGATGCGGCCCCGGGCCCCTCCTCTCGGGATGCGGCGGCGAAACGCGGCGCAGCCTTTCCAAACCACCTGGCTGCTGCTCCTGGCACCACACGGCGGGCCGGGGGCAGGGGGGAAATCGTCGTGAGCCCTTGTAATTCTTGTTTGCGACACGTATGCAACTGGCCGATCAGTTTGATTCCTCTGTTCTTTCAACCTGCCAGGCATCTGCTGCTCCTCCCTGCCTTATCATTTTCTCTTTCTTTCTCCTTCTGCCTTCTTGGCTGTTTGCCATTTCTCAGTTTTTCAGTCCCAATTTCCTGTCATTCTCTCTCCTCCTTTCAGCACCCCCCCAGCCCCATCCCTTTCTCCTCACTGTATGTCTTGGTTTTCAATAGAAAATAGTGAGTTATTCAGACATAAAAATCTATATGTCTGTTGGATTAAATAAATACTAGGATGTGTTTGACTCTGTGTAAAGAAGATGTATACATATCTTCAACCTTTCTGCCCCTTTAATATGGTATCCTAGGCAACCTGAATTTTCATTTTGCAGATACAACCATCCGAGCTTTCCTTTTTTTAATATAAAAATTAACCTTTGCACATCATCTGAGAATTTCAGAAAGCCCATAACCTGATTATGACTAAACTCCATGAATTATTCATTTGTCTGCAAGTATGAGAGATCAGATTTAATTACATTTGAGGGGCATCTTGTATAGAACTAAGCACTGAAATCCTCAGTTGTCTACCTAGCAGTTCTAGGCACAATCTACACTGAGCTTGAAATGTAGATACATAAATGTATGGCATTATTTCAGAAGTTGTATGAAGTGAAATTAAAAACATACCAATACCTCCATACATATAAACAATAGACCTGTCTACTCACGAGCCACTTGTGCATTAAATCAAATACAACTTTATCTTCATCGTCAGAAAATGAAAACAATAAATTAATAATGCCAAGTTATCTAGAATGTGGCCATGGGTCATAAAACATGTATGCACTCTGTTTATAACATAAATTTCTTAGACAGCTATAGGCCAATGATAGCCATTGAAAAATGTGTATCTATTGCACAGTAACGGCTTTTGTTGTATTTGGCATGCCTTAAATCAACTTCAAATGAGAGACTTTGATTGTAATCAATATTAGTTCTCCGTGTAAGCACTTTACAGAACATTTTTACTCTGAAACACTGATGAAAAGCACCTTACAAGAGCTATAATAATAATATCAATGCTTCCACCATTTCAAAGGAACTCATTGCCAAAACATAAGATATACTCTATTCTCCTCCCCACCCCCCTATATCAAAATTAATTATTTTAAAGTCTGGCTCACCCCTGCATTGATCTAATTTCACACACCTGTAACCCAGAACAATTCAGCTACAGTTCCCAGTAAAACTAGAAGCAGATCACAGTTAAGCAATCCCATCGTTTCTCTGTATTGAGAAGTTGGCCTTAACCTTATTTTTATTTGAAACTGCTAAAATAAATCAAAATCATTTACTGACCATGACCACTCTTGTTTGTAGGGTCTGATGTACAGGCTAGTTCTCTTCTGGTGGCTAAGTGACCCATCGCCACAGTCACCCTGTCTCTCACCTCCATGGCCAGCAACATATGTAGCGGGCAGGTGAAGAAGTTGCACTGCCTCAGTTTCTCTACCTAAAAAAAAAAACCCAAAAACAAAAAACAAAAAAACAACCAGTTGATGACATTGAACTTTTTTCATATGATGTTTCAGGACCTACTGAGAAAAGGCCTATTCAAGAGGCTGCTCTTCTTCTTAACTGCTTACAGAGTGGTCTTCCAAAGCCAGAAAGACAGATTGCTTTTTATTCATATCTTCTGGTGCGGGTTTAGGGTTTTTTTGTATGGAGTTAAGCATAATTTGTGTATGTGAAGCTCTACTTAGTTGTTTGGCTTTTCAAAGTGATATAGAAGGAATACAGAAAGTGATCTAAGCACCTAGTTCCTCCCAACATTGCATCTTTAAAGCCTGCAGCTGTCCTATGCCGAATGTACAACTGTGCTTACAAAAATTCATTTGACTAAGAAACAAACATAATATTTAGCAACAAGTAAAGGATAACTTTTCCCAGAGCTCTGCATAATACAGGTAATTCAGTGTATCTGAATAAAAACAGTAGGTCTCAGCTGACAATTTCTCCTTCAGGTGGGGACAGCTGTAGGGACGGATGTTCGTGTGTGGTATTCACACAGGTGTCACTAGATATACGACACAGGCAGTAGCCCTTGATGGTTTTGAACTGAATCAGTGTTCAAAAATTAAAAAATTAATGAAATTAAATTAAATTAAATTAATTTTTTTTAAAAAAAAACCCCTACACACAGAGAAATTTTAAAACCCTACGCTGGCCAAAACATGACAAAACATTTAATATTTCATTACTCTCCCCCCATTGCTAATGGGGCAAGTAACACGAATTGGTATTACATATGGTTTAATACTGCAAAAATTAAGACATGGACTGCTAATCCCTTGAAGACTGAAGGGATAGGATCCCATATTTAATAACAAAATACAGCAAAGGCTCTTATTTATATGCCTAGGAAAAAAAAATTTTTTCAAAGCCAGTAGCCTAAATCTAACTCACTTTTTTTTTAAATCAGAGGTCTAATTTCAGCACCGAGTGAGTGCCACAGATACCAATTATTTTTATCAGCTTTTACTTAGTCTTTCATGACAAATCTTGGATGTGAATCACCAATAAAGCAAAAATAAGCAAGCAGCCCTATATTTTCTCCCATCTCTTTCTCTGCCATTGGCAGAGGAGGAGGCCACAGCAGCTTAAGGTATTTTGTTCCCAACGTGGCACTTGTTCACAGCAGCAGCCTGAAGAGGTGCCTGCACTTGGGAGGAAGCTTGGTTTATGCTACAGCTGGTGTTTTATAAAGGACCAAGACAAACTCTTCAGCCTTCCCATCCCACAGCTTCACGCAGGGAGCAGTCATCCACATGAATAACCCCATTGGCTTCGGTTACTCCTCAGCAGCTGGAATATCAGCATCCCACTAAAGCGGCTTCATTTTCAGCTGCTGAGAAGCCATGCATGTTCACTGAGCCAGCAGCTCTGAAAACAAGTATGTAATTCTGCCTTCAGGAGGCCGGCAACGGGCCTCTGAACATGACTGTCATAGCTGCTGTGAATACAAACAAATAAGTTGTTGTGGGTTTATTCCAGGGTACACTATATAGTTTAAATATGTATGGTGGTAAAACTAGAAGAGAACCTGAAAACTGCTTCTCCTATCTAACACCTTTTTTTACCAACAAAGCCTCACATGTAACGTAAATAACAAGTTTACCCTCATGGTTTTTTTCCTACAGGATGCCTCCTTGCAGTTTGTTTTCCATTGCAAGGCAAGTAAATGGCTAACATTATATTTTAATACTTTAATATATGATGTTACACCATTTTGTGAAATATTAATGAATCTTCAATGTATCCTAACATAACTGCTGTAAGTGTTTATACTGCTTACTTCAAAACTGCTATGCTGCAGAAGTTTAGGTTTTCTGTTACTTTTCTAAATATATCATTTTCTGAAGTAAATTGCCTGCCTAACATAAACAAAAATACTTTATGGATAATTGTCTTCACATAGCAGTCTGAGCACAGTGGTCTTTCAGCCCAAAATCTTGCAAAGATTCATAAAAGAATTTAACAATGCAAAAGATTAACCTGATCCCTGCAGTATCCAGATAAATACTATGTCCCCTCCTTTCATAAGTCAGGATGTTGAATTATATAAACATGCTCTTTCAGAAGCCACAATTCAAACACACCCATGTAGCCAGGCACTCCAGCACCAATTGCAGCATGAGCTAAAATCCCAGCGGTACTTACACTTGTGCCAACATGAAGCCTCCACGGGACTTTAAACATACACCTGAAGTTAAACGCGTAGTGGGCCCGGCTGAATTGAGACAAATTCAAACAGAGGGGCCAACATGCCCCGCAAGCTGCGGGGAGCTGCAGGCTTTTCCCTGCTGGCATCAGTGGGAGAGCACCTACAAAGGACTTCTCTGGTTAGGGACAGCCCATGTGGCAGGGCAGGAGGTTCACAACAGTTTCTTTCTGGTTTGGAGTTTGTCTTGTCTTAGTAAAAGGAGATAAGTTTTTCCCACATGGAAAGGCTTGAATTTCCAAGATTCCCAAGACCTTTATCTATCTGTTAAAAAAAAAAAACCCATTCTCAGTTTGCTTCATACCTTATTTCTACTCCTTTCTAATTCTCCTTGCTAAGTTATGTTTTTGTTTTTGTTTTTGTTTTTATTGTAAGTAACTTGATACGAATTTCATGCAAGTTTAGTGACATTTCAGTAGTAAAGAGCATAAAGTCCGTTAACTGCTCCAGACAAGTTGCCAACACCTGTAGAATGACTGGCACCTCACAAAATACTAAAAGATTAGCATCAAGAAAATAAAACCAAGGACCTGCTATCATTCTCTGGCCTATGGTCCTCCAGCAGCAGAGCTTGAATTTTTTGCTTTACCTTCAGCACTCCAAAGATTTTTGCAGTTCTTCCTCCCCTCTAAGCTTGTAATCAAAAATGCTGTTGAAGACATTGTTTTACATAGCTTCACAAGCGAACTCTGGAGCCCTTACTCCAGCCTGATAGAGCATAGGCTGGAGACACAGCTGTATCGCTCTCAGCCATGGCACACCCACATCCTCACTGCCTAGATGTACCTCAAATATGGAGCTGAGGGTTACGCATGGACGGCATAGTAAACTTTTATACAGAGATGGATTTTCACCACAAGAACAAAATTTGAATAAGTGTTACATTTGCTTCTTTTCTTGGGTTGTGCTTATTTTTATCTCTATGTGTCCACCTGGAACAAGGTATGTCAAATTTGTCATCTGTTCAGGTTTGCTTATAGCTGTCATTCTATCAAACACGGAATAGAGGATGTTGTATCAAGTCTCTAAAAAGGTTTCATATGAGTCTGTATCATAAGTCATAGACTTACATCCCTATCTCCTAAGTAGAACAGTTATAACTTAGTAAGATAAGCTACAAAATTTACCACATATTCTAACCAACAATGATACATGTGCCACAATTCTTCCTGATACGGCATTGAGCTGTCACAACCATGCTCATATTCTGGAGCAGTTACACACACAGAGCCATAACCACAGACACTGTAGAGTCACATTTAAAGTACAAACATTTTCAAGGGGTTTTCCCTCCAAGACTCAGTAATCTTGCATAAGTGTTAGACAGCTGTTAACCCTGAACCCAGCAAAGTTTCCAAGCCCACAGATGCAGTTACAGACCCAGTCTCTGCTGCAAGTTAAGACAGCTTGTGCTTCAGTAACCCCCTTATTCCACCTACCCCAAATTATTCAAACACAACACAGAGGAGAAGGTCAGTATGGTTTCAGTGTCCAGTGAGACAGATGAAGCTGTTCTCCCAGTGTCACCTAAGTCAAGCTTTAGCATTGTATCATAGAGGCATCCCAAAAGTCAATTTAGGCAGACAACAATCTTCAAACAAACTTTATTCTAGTCAGAATTGTTTAGCAAAAAAACAAACCCAACAACAATGACAACAACAAAAAACAACAACCAAAACCACCACCAACAACAAAAAACTAGAAATGGGGTTTATCCAAAATTATTCAGCATTATGATATTCTTACTGTACAACCACATAAGAATGAGGATCCACAGCATGCAAGCCCTCACAAAAACAAAACGCCTCTTTCACTCAAGGATACCCAGAAGAAATAATTGCTTGTCCAGGATGTCAAGGGCTTACTCAAGGATACATCCAGAAGAAAGAGAAAGTGAGGGCACTCAGTCCTGGAAAGTCTCCTTAGATGGTGTCCTGCTCTAAGGAAAGGGTTCTGTTCACAGACCCACTGCTCCAAGAAGACCACCCCAAGGGGGTTTTCAGCAGGTACCACCTTTTATAGCCTGGTCAGATCTGGCTGTGGTCATTACAAGCATGATCATAGAATCATAGAATCATTTTGGTTGGAAGAGATCCTCAAGCTCATCGAGTCCCACCATAACCTAACACTGACACTAAACCATGTCCCTAAGAAGCTCATCTAAACACCTTTTAAACACTTCCAGGGATGTCGACTCCAACACTTCCCTGGGCAGCCTGTTCCACTGCTTCACAACACTTTATATGAAGATTTTTTTCCTAATATCCAATCTGAACCTCCCCTGGCACAACTTGAGGCCACTTCCTATTGTCCTATCACTTGCTACTTGGGAGAAGAGCCCAAGACCCTCCACGCTACAACCTCCTTTCAGGTAGTTGTAGACAGTGATAAGGTCTCCCCTCAGCCTCCTTTTCTCCAGGCTGAACAGCCCCAGCTCCCTCAGCTGCTCTTCATCAGACTTGTGCTCCAGACCCCTCAATAGCTTCATTGCCCCCTTCTGCACTCTCTCTAGTACCTCAATGTCCTTCTTATGATGAGGGGCCCAAAACTAAATACAGCATTCAAGGTGAGGCCTCACCAGTGCCAAGTACAGCGGCACAATCATTTCTCTAGTCCTGCTGGCCACACTATTCCTGATACAAGCCAGGATGCTGTTGGCCTTCTTGGCCACCTGGGCACACTGCTGGCTCATGTTCAGCCAGCTGTCAATCAACACCCCCAGATCCCTCTCTGTCAGGCAGCTTTCCAGCCACTCTTCCCCAAGGCTGTAGCACTGCCTGGGGTTGTTGTGACCCAAGTGCAGGACTCAGCACTTGGCCTTGTTAAACCTCGTACAATTGGCCTCAGCTGAATAATCCAGCTGGTCCAGATCCCTCTGTATGATCTTCCTACCCTCCAGCAGATCAGCATTCCCACTCAACTTGGTCTCATCTGCAAACTTCCTGAGTGTGCACTCAATCCCCTCATCCAGATCATTGATAAAGAGATTAAACAGAACTGGCCCCAATACTGAGCCCTGGGGAACACCACTCCTGACCGGTTTCCAACTGGATTTGGCTCCCTCCAGCCAGTTCTTTATCCATCTCAGACTACACCCATTCAGGCCATGAGCTGCCAGCTTCTCCAGGAGAATGCTGTGGGATACGGTGTCAAAGGCTTACTGAAGTTTAAGTACACAGCATCCACAGCCTTTGCCTCATCTAATAGGTGAGTCACCTTGTCATAGAAGGAAATCAGGTTGGTCAACCAGGACCTGCCATTCATAAACTCATGTTGACTGGGCCTGATTGCATGGTTTTCTTCTATGTGCCATGTGATGTCACTCAGGATGATCTGCTCCATGACCTTCCCCAGCACCAAGGTTAGACTGACAGGTCTATAGTTCCCTGGATTCTTCTTCCGGCCCTTCTTGTAGATGGGCATCACATTTGCCAAATTCCAGTCAACTGGGACCTCCTCATTTAGCCAGGACTGCTGATAGATAATGGAAAGTGGCTTAGTGATCACCTTCGCTAGCTTCCTCAGCACCCTTGGGTATATCCCAGCTGGCCCCATAGACTTGTGGTTGTCTAAGAGGTGTAGCAGGTCACTAACTATTTCCCTTTGGATTATCTGGGCTTGATTCTGCTCCACATCCCAGTCTTCTGACTCAGGGGGCTGGGTACCTGCAGCACAGCTGTTCTGACTATAAAAGACTGAGGTAAAAAAGGCATTTAGTACCTCAGCCTTTCTCATCTTCTCTCACTATGCTTGCCCCTGCATCCATCAGGGGATGGAGATTCTCCTTAGCCCTCCTCTTGTTGCTGATATATTTATAGAAACATTTCTTATTGCCTTTTACAGTAGTAGCCAGGCTCAGCTCTAGTTTGCCTTTGGCTCTTCTAATTTTCTCCCTGCATAACCTCAGCCTTTTGCCTTCCTGTCTGAGAATGTGGTGATTTTTTCTAAGAACACCATTATTCTGTCTGCCCCAGTAGGGAACAACGCTGAGCTCCTCACTGTTTCTAAAATTAATGGAGCTCATTAAAGTTACCTAGAGTTAGTGCTGCTAGTCTTTAATCCTCTCAGCTCTATTTCATAACCACTGTTGTATGAAAGCTGTTTTAGCTGTGAATTCACTTTTGTTGTGTTCCCACGTAGACAGGTAGTGGCCCTGAGAAACCTGAAGAAACCTGGAATGAACTCTGAAATCCTATCATGAGTTGAAAAACTCTCTGGACTTAAAGAGGGTTAAGATTTCACTCACGCTCTTCAGAAGGCACCTTTCTGTATGACAAACCTGCTGCAGAGTATGGAGGCTTTAGCTGAGCCTCTCCACAGAATTGGATAGGTTCCCTGCTGAAGTCTCTACCTACACGTATTTCTCCTATGAAATCTCACTTGTCTTTGCCTGTTGCAGTCTGAACACCATATGTAAGGGCCCTGTCAGCCTGTCTCTTTGAGGATTATTTTATTGTTGCTTGTCAGGAATGAACATAGTGTTGGACACTCTAGTGTGTGCTTTTCTTTCTTTCTTGTAGCATACAGCTGCACACTTCAGTCCCTTCTTCTCTCCCCAGAAATCTTTCACTTTTGACCCCACCAGTTCTTCACAGGTGATAATTAGAAGCACTGCAAAGCTGTCTGAAGGTGCCCCACCACAGCCTAATGCCAGACTGTCGGTGACCATCGCCCTCCTGGACTGTAGCTGTTCATACAAGTGCTGTAGCATCTACTCTGAGAACAAGGACCAAACCATACAGTCTTAATTTGAGCTCAGGTTGTGGGGCAGCTGGTTATTAAGGAGGGCAGGTTACCCTCAGTGGGCTTTCTTGTTTCCCTTTTGGGCCCAGCTGGGGGTACAGGAAAGGTTGTCAATGAAGTTAGCAGAGCTGAACCAAACCCTGGTACCAGGGGGGATTACACACAGAACAGCTCCCATCTTTTAATAACACCCAAACTATACGGGTCCATATACATTTTGTAGTATGCAATTTTAACAGCTAACAAGCCATATAATTTTTATTACTGACAGTAATAACACTTTTATTAGTTTTAAATGCTCTTCTGACAGGCGGAAGACTTTCCCTTTTGCAGAGCACCTCGCTCACAAAGTCTACTCTCTCTGCTGACAGCAAAGTGAGAGCTGCCCAGGCTTACAGTGATGGCAATAAAGACAAAAACACCATCTTCCTGCTCAGAGCAAGGAGGAGGAAGAAGCCACCTCAGCTGAGCCACAAAATTTCAACCGTGACAAAATGTCAGTTTTCAATCATATTATCCAACAGATTAATGTGACTAAAGCGGAAATTCAAGGCAGTAATTACCACTTAGGAAAACTCCGAGATGCCAGGAGTAGGTTAGATAAACACTATCCCATACAGTGTCTTTGATGTTAATTCCCCACAGGGAATTGACTTGATGTTTGTCCTGTCGAGACAAACTGATTTACATTGATTTAGTCCCAGGACCGAGAAAGTCAATCTGACACTGGGGATGGAGACACAACTCCAAAAACTGCAGTGAAAGAATGCGTGACTTTTTCCTATTTTAAAGTATATTCAAATACCTTGAGGGGTGATGTTGCTCAAAGTGAGTGGATGGTGTGTTATATCTCTGCAAATGTGTGTACAAACACACTACCTGGAAAGAACATACAGAAGAAAACATCAATGACAACCAGAGCAGCTCATGACTGCCCGGATACAGTTAAATGTATAAAAAAAATACAGTCTTACAAAGCGAAGTTCAGTTTATTCAGCTTGTTGCACAAGAGGTTGAGAAGTGACTTGATCCTTGTGTATAGGTAATTACACACAGAAAGTGTCTGATAGGAAGGGACTTCTTATTCTCACAAAGAGCCAGCAAAGTCATATGGCTGGAATCAGAGCAAAACTGCACCAGTTCAACCTTTAAATAAAACTGCTTCTGCTATTAATGGTGTAATGGCAATTAGGGACTGGAAAAGATTATAAGGCGAAGCTTTAGAGTCATTCACTGGAGATGTTATGACAAGATTAGGTATCTCTCCAACAGACAGGTGTTTTATTCAGATTCTGAGACAGATTTTACTGGCTGCATATACATAGTCCAGGTGCACCATCACTGCAGTCCCACTTTGTCTTGAGACTCCCTTCCTGCATAGTCTCTTTCTTTATGTTGTCCCGACTATATTTTTAATATTTGTAAACTACTATTAAGGTAAGTTTCACAACTTTGTATTTTGGAGCATCAGACAATCTGCAGGATATAGAAACAACATAACTTCATATCCCACACACACTGATTCTCCACTGATGAGGTATATACTTTTTCTATCATCTTGCTTTAAGGAAAAAGGGATTGGACAGATCATCAATAAACAAGATACGACACACCCAAAAAACCAACCAGAAGCGCAAAGCAGCATGAGGAATGCTCTTAGACACACGACTGGCGTGCAGGCAAAGTTCATATCAGCTTTGGGTAACTAGAAAGCAACATCCAGGAGACGTTTACCTCATTTTTCTGGTGCCACATGTAAATAGCAGCATAGGATCAAACAACCAAGCCAGAAGATAAATCAATCCATGAAATAACATTTCTAGTGATATTTCACCTGACTTCATGTATCTAGTAGTCAGGCATCCCTTCAAGTAAAAAGGAACACCATAAACAGGGAGCATTTTGATCTGTCCTAAACTGAGGTATCTCTCCGTTAGCTACCTGCTGGGGACAGACATAGGCATAGGGCTTGAAAAGAGCGTGCAGCTTCCAAAGCCAGGTTGGTTGGATACATTTTAGAGCTGCCCCTTTTCCAGTTTGAAATGTGAGGAGCATAAAGTTTAAAACTGCTTTAAAATAAAAATATAGTTGATCTGATAAGAGCTCTCCAACATGATTTTTTTTTTCTCTGACATTGTTTGTTAATGAAGAAAAGTGGTTGCTAGCAAAATGAAAATTCATTTATGTCAATGACTGCAAAATGAGTATTATTTACTAATAATGAAAATCTGCATTTTGATACAGCTTAGCACATAAGTAAATATTTAAACATACAGAAGTCACAAGTTAACCTTATTTTACACAACAATTTATACAAAGAAGGGGATCCTATTGATTCTATAATTCATTGTCTGTTTGTGAAGGAAACAGAAACTTTGAACTGCCTCCCCCAGCAAACAGAGATAGAAAACTGCAAAGCTATGAAATGTACCACTTTGTAAATTCATCTGTGTAGCAGTAAAAGATAAATGGCTTTCATAAGCCTGGCAAAATGCATAGTTAGTGATTATTCTAGGACAGCCTTTGAACAGAACAAACCTATCTTGGAAAATGTGCATAATGCATCCATTATGCCTCTCCCACTGTTAGATTAGTCTCAAATATCTGCCAGATCCTGGTTGCTAACACTGTCCAGTAATTTAATATTTCATTTTTTTGATCAATTGTTTTCTCTTGAAGAAAAGGAAGATGCGGATTTGGTTTCTAGTCCTGCTTTGCGGCAGTATGTGTGTGGCTGAATGGCAAGGCATATCTGCAAGCATTGAGCCTTATAATCACGTTTTGCACACAGCACTTCTGAAATTCCTAGTCTTTTTGTATATGAGGAGACCAATATTTTTACAGAAGTTCCTTTCATAGCTGGTATTTGCAATATACTGCAAGTCACATTAAAATTAAATAACCAAAATGTCACTCAGGATGAAAGAGACGTTTGAAACTGGGATTTAATGTGAGTTACAAGGCTTAATTCTATTTCTCCGGTTCACAGATGCAACTCACAAAGGCTTCACTTAGGACCGTAACTATGTATTTGAGGTGGAAACCATAATCTTTAAAAATTCATTAAATCAAAGTTGTAAATTTTCTGAAGGCATTAGAATATTGATATACTAGTCTGTTACTCAGTATACTGAGTAAAAAAGACAACAAAACCTTGTGAATTCAAGTCATGCTATTTTATTAACAATGTTCAAATCAAATTATTTGCTCTTTGGTAAGTGTAAAAATGTTGACAAAAAGTAATAGTGGAGTGAAACAAGCAATAACAGACATTA
Organism: Caloenas nicobarica; assembly: GCF_036013445.1. Taxonomy (NCBI): domain Eukaryota; kingdom Metazoa; phylum Chordata; class Aves; order Columbiformes; family Columbidae; genus Caloenas; species Caloenas nicobarica. The sequence goes on from NC_088247.1 coordinate 108,466,039, forward strand.
CTTTGACAGAGATATAAAAAATTGGCTCAGCTTTTAACCCAATCACAATTCAGAACACATTTGCAATTGCTATGAAGTTAAAGGAAAAAAATGTATCCAAAATATTCACTGCTGTGGGTAGTTTGAATTTTTTTCACTGATATAAATGTATAGCACACATGTATGTACAGGTTGACTCATTATATAGATGCTTCACTCTTTCAAAAAGCATTTAAATATACTTTTTTTTTTTTAGAATACATAACTATAAAGTCTGAAGACATTCTGTAGCACTTAAATTCTTTTGTACATTAATTGCAAAATATCATTGGAGTAATTGTTAATTCAGACACTGATATGAGCATTGTGTTTTCAACTATAGTAAACATGCATAAACCTGATCCATGTTTCTTTTTAAGTGACATGAGTTCACATTAGAAGGACAAAAAAATTCCTTTCAGAAGTAGAAAATGTTTGCACACTTAGAAATCTAGAGCAGACTTTTTAAACAAGTACATAGTACAACATGCAATGAACTTCCAGACATGGTGTAAATCCGCAGCATGAGAAGATGTGTTACTACAATTATTTCCAGGAGGTCTCCTGTGGTGTCTGCTAATTGCCATAACAACATTTTAGCTGCAACACTGGGTCATTGCCTAACACCAGAATTACCTGCTTCCCCCTCTTCTGCACCATCAGGGCTGGTTGGAAGAACTACCTCCTCCATCTCCCAAAATCCCACCACTTGTGGACCAGCACTCACACTCAATAAATGCCAGCGGGGAGGCAGTCCTGGAGACAAGCTGGAAATGGCAGCTCCACGCAAACTGGTCACCTTGTAGGTGCTCACTCTCTAAAATGGACCAGATAACAAAAGATGAGACAGAGAAGCAATAAAATGAGCATTTTATCTTCATGTTACCGAAAATTAGAAAGATGTCTAGAAAGAAGCAAATCAAACAATAACAACAAAAACCAGTAACATGAGGGAAGACACTGTTAGAATAAATATTAAATAATAGCCTGAGTAATCTATTATTGTTCAAGTTATTTTAACCTAACTTCTCTTGGTGTATTAAAACCTGCTAAGACTCCTAATTACATTTTTGTACAGAACACTTATAAATTGTTAGCTTGCATGCTTCAAGGTGGAATGAAAACCCAGTCCTTGGGAACCTTTTTTCTCTCAGCCGTATGATATAAAATGCCACATGTTCTTGTTGCACCTAATGTTGCTAAATAATTGTGGAAAGGATACACAGTGTGCTAAAAAATACAAAAATATGTCTGTAAATGTGCAATCACTCAAAAACAGACTAATATTCTGGAGTAGCCTATCCTAATGCAAGCCTGACATTTTTATCTCAAATAAATCTCTGACAGCAGAGTTAGCAAAACTTCACCAGCCTGCAGAAGAACTTCTCTGCTTCCACTCACACCTTTGACTTCTTCACAGAAAAGTGTCATTCTCACTATCTTTTATGGAGTTTCTTGCTAGAGGCCAATGTGCCTTGTCCCCATTCCCATTTACAGAGAAACCCTTCTGACAGCCCTCTGCCAGCACAGAATGGCTGCGGTCACCTACAATGATATTGCACCTTTAATAACATGAAGGTTTAACCAAATCAGAAATATTAATCCAAGCCTTTTTCCCAGTTACGACATGAATGTATTTAAAGGAATATATACCTAAGAGATTATAACAAGCTCTTTCTAAATGTGCCTTGTATTGTCACAGCCAAGCCTCATAACTTTTAGAAAGCTGATTTAAATTTGACTGCAGGAGGGGAAAAAAAGGCTCATTTAAAAAGGGAGGCTTGCTTAAAACTTACCTACAAAGGAGACTTCGGTTTCTTTAAATGTTGTAAGTGCGATACAATAACTCTGTTAGGGTTAAAGTTGAAGCAGGCGGAAAAGCAATAAAGCAGTCTTTGCCATGGCTGCTCACCTGCTTCCCCTCCTTCTCTCTTGCGCAGTGGAGGATGTTCAACGCCAGGAGCTTGGAGAGGCTGATGGAGCGCCAGGCAAAGGTGCGAACGGCTGCCTTTCACCTGCCTCTGGCTGTGCTGGGGTGCCGGGCTGGCGGGCGGTGGTGTTCGTTTCTTTCTCTTGTGCCGCTTTGTCCAGAAAGGGGAAGATGTTTGTGTAGAAAAGAGCTGTAGTTGAAATGTGGGGGTTTTTTTATTGTTTGTGTGTGTGTGTGTGTTTTGGGTTTTTTTTTGTTGTTGTTCCCTCCACCCCCACCCCGACTCGGGGGGCACAGCAAACATTGAACTAACTTTTCAGTTCCTGCTCCCTGAGGTGTCCTTAGTGCCACAGGTGAGTGTGACGCTGAACATGGAGTGATTGTCCCAAAGGATGAGTCCTACAAACCAGCCACGCTCCTGGCCACCGTGTCTGCCGACGTGATGCCATACCAAGGTGGGGAACCAACACTGCATCATCCAAAACCCAGAGTACGGAGCTGTGGCAGGTGACAGGTCAGTGTATGCCCAGGGGCACCAGCAATGCAGCAAAGGGAAAGTTTGCTGCTCCCATGTTTTTCCTTGTATCTCTTGGCGGGAAGGTTTTCACCATCGCTGATGTTAGAAATGCTCTGGTACAGTTGAGTGAAAGCGTGTTTGATAAGGGGACCTCCAGCCCCCTTGGGTGGGTGTGGCAGAAGTTTTGGAGGCAGAAGTTTGACGATACAGTGTTGATTTCACATTATTTAATTTTTATTTTAATAAAAGTGATGGGCTTTTGGATTATGGTATTCCCAAGTCTTCCCAATGCAGAGGATAGTCAGGGTGTCAGCTGAGATGGGTTTGAAAGCGTTATTCCTCTCAAGCCTCGGGGAGTTATTTCAAAAGCCTGCGAGTAGAAGGCAGATAGTTTGCAATTGCTTTTTGTTCTGAAGTGAGACACCAAAATGAAAAATATCTTCAACGTTTTAATTGCCACCCTGAGAAAAAAGGGACACAAGGCCAGCGGCCAATCTCCTCCTCCTGAAGGAGCTGGTGAACTTGCTGGTGGAGTTTATGATGGAGAACTTCAGTGACATCTTTTGGGAGAAGACGGCTGGTCTCTCCTTTCCCTCAGCCAAGAAATCACCGGCACCCATGGAAAGATCCACAGGTAAGGGGAAGGACTCATGGTTGTCACAGATCGGTGTCAGGACATGAGAAATTTCAATATCAAGAAGACATCTGGAGTAAGTCTTTGGCAGGGGTTTGCTTTATGTGCTGCTTCATTCCAAGAAGTCGCTTTGCTGCACATGCTTTTGCTTTGTAGACCTGCATTTGGAAGAGCAAAGTGGCCCTGCAGGCAGAGCAGATGAGGACCATCAGGTAAAAACCTTTCTGGATGCATCCCCTTCTCTGCTGGACAACCTGAAAGAAGGTGGGGGAGTCACAGTGCTGGAGGGTGAAACGGCAGAGGTATGGCAGCTCCCCAAACACCGGGACAACGTGTCTCAGGTCAGAGGTTTGTTTCTGGTGACGACAAGGAGCTGTTGTGCCTTCCTCACCTGGCAAGCCAATCTCTCGTGTATTTGGGATTCCTACTCTATGGAATGATACATTGTAAGGAAAAAAAGCTGTGAATGGTGGAAACCAGCATTATCTATGTAGAGCGAAGTTGGCGATTTGGCAATCTGTCACGTACTACTCCAAGTCGTGACTTGCCACCTGTTCACTCCCAAAATTTCTGGTTTAGGTATCTCCGTCTTCAACTGCAATGACCTGCAAGAGTGCGGCAGAGTCCCTAGTGAAGCTGGAAGAGCTGAGGAGCCCTTCAGAGGAAAGAAGGTAAAATGAGATCCATTTGCTTTAAATCAGTATGGACCAGCTGTGGCTTTCCCTAACTCATAGCACTGTGGGATGGAAAGGTTTGCAGGCTCTCCTAAGGCAAAGGGAAAGGAAAGAAAGAGGAAGAGAGAACAGGCCTGGGGAGAGGAGGATGACGGTGAGATGGAGAAGAAGAGGAAGAAGAGAGGAAATGTTTTTGCTGATGGAGTAAGGAGAAGATACAGGAAGGTCCAGAGGCACAGGAAGGTCCAGAGGCTCAGGAAGCCCAGGTGCGTACCAGGCTCTGCTGCCTATCTTTCCCAGCTCTCAGCACTGCTCTTAGTCAGTCTAACTTGATGGCAGGGGGTAGTGACAGATGGTGTTGTGCAGGGTTTCTAAATAACTGGGTTGCATCGGGAGCAATGCTGCACAGGCACAGGTCTCTCAGGGCATCACCCATGGGCATGAGGCGCCAGAGCCATTCCGGAGCCACTGCAGCCACAGCTCTCTCTGCTGGGCTGCCCACAATTCCTTGTAAACACTCTTCCCCAAGGAAAGGGGAACCAAGTCTTGCCTGTTCCTGCCTTTGCGCGTTTATCAGTGCTTTCTGACTCTCTCGTTGCAGGTCCCGTTTTCCTGTTAAAAGTCGAAATCCTTTGACTGGTGTTGTTGGTGTTCACAATAAAGTGGTTTTGAAATCGCAAGAAAGTGTTTTTAAACTGTTCACTCCCCTGTGGTTGATGTTTACAATAAAGTGTTTTTTTTCTCTGTTCTGACTATGTCTGCTGTATGATTTTTTGGACTGTGGAAATGTTATTTGGCAATGCATGCTCAGGGAGGAGGCTGGGATCATCCCTTGTGCCAGCATCCTTGCCAGCGGCATCGGGGCTGAGTTCAGGTGCCTGAGGAGTCAAACCGCAGCACAGTCACACCGGGGGTGGAGGCCGGACAGGACCTCTGGAGGTGGGAGTGTTCCCTCAGCTCCTGCTGGCATTGTGGGCACCACACAGCTCCTGCTAAGGCCTGACGTGTGCTGGGAGCAGCGCTGTGAGCTCAAGGCGAGGGCAACAATTCGGCAGACACGGTGGCCAGGAAGGGCTGAAGGTCCCTGTGCAGCCACCGTCACCTGCAGCTTGCTGTCCTCTGCAGCCACCATCCTTGCATCCTGATTGTCGGGCAGTTTCTTCACAATCTCCTCCCTCATGGCAATGAGATAAAGCAAACTTCCATGCTGGGCAGCACAAACCCACAAAAGTGCTTCCAACAGCGGCCGGTGTGCTGAGGTTTTGTGTGTCTGATACAGGAGATGCCCAGAGCCTGACAGAGGAGGAAGGACGAACATTCTAACCATGGACGAGCAAATGCTTTTGCTCACAGGCTGTGGTGGTTTAATCCTGGCCGGTGGCTGAGCACCTCATGGGCAATCCCTCGCCACCAGGGGGATGGCGGGAAGAATCAGGAGGGTAAAAGGGAGAAAAGTCCTGGTTTGAGAGAACAACTGATTAGTAATTAAATTACAGATTTTAAATGATAAACCAGCCAGACAAGAAACAGAGAGAAAACAAGAGCCCAGGCAAAACAAGTGATGCAAAGGAAAACAAGTGCTCAACACTAAGCAACTGATGCCCAGCCAGGCCCTGAGCAAGGGCAACCCCACCAACCTCCACACCCCAGTTTCATTGCTGAACACAAGGCCATGTGCTCTAGGATATCCCTCTGGTCAGTGGGGGTCAGCTGTCCCGCCTGTGTCCCCTTCCAGCGTCTTGTGCACCCCCAGCCTGCTCGCTGACGGGGCAGCCTGAGGAGCAGAAAAGCCCTTAGTGCTGCGCAAGTCCTGCTCAGCAGTAATTAACACATCCCAGCATTAGCAGTGCAGCTTTCAGCACTAATGCAAAGCATGGCCTCATACAAGCTCCTAAGAAGAACCGGAATGATTAAGACCATCCGAGGCTCCCATTCGGGGACTTAAGTTGCTCAATCTCCAAGCTCTCCTGGCCTTAACTAGGCTATGGCAGTACTTTGGGCAGCTCTAGGTTCTGGCAACCCTCTTTGATCACGAAGATTCTGGCAAATGCAGCCTTCAGCCACTCCAGACCCTGGAGACCTGGCAGAGAAGCTGGAGCAAAGAAGAGGTACCCTTAGTGCAAGGGGATCTGGTGGGACCAGGTGGAAGAAGATGAGATTAGGCAACACTTGAGGAAAATGCCCAAGTCACTGATGGGCCCTGCTGGGGTGCACCCTCAAGTGCTGAGAGATCTGGTAGATGGACCTGAGAGGCAAAAAGGGAGATGTGCCTGGAGATGAGAAGAAAGCAAACACCACATGGGGCTATGAGCAGTGCAGGGGATGGAAAACTGTCAGAGTAGCCAGGGACAGAACGTGCTGCCCAGTGATACCAAGTGTAGTTGGAGGCCAGGAACCAGTGGTGATCCCAAAGGCAAGGGTTATTGGCAGCAGGTGATTTTTACAATACATTACTCTTTTGTCTCTTCCGACTCTGTCTGCCTCAGCATATGGTGGATTGGGGAATGGTTAGTTTGTGGTGAGTCCTCATGGATGAGTTCGGGATAGTCCCTTGTGCCAGCATCCTTTCCAGCAGGCTTCAGGGCTGACTCGAAGTGTTTTAGGAATGAAACCAAAGCACAGAGTCACACAGGAGGGTGAAGCTTCGAAGGGGCCTGTGGAGCTCTTCTGGTCCAGCATCTGCTCAAGCTGGCTCCCCTAGAGCAGGTGTCCCAGGACCATGTCCTGCTGAGTTTGGGGTATTGCTGGGAGCAGTTCCAGGAGGTCAGAGTGCGGGCAAGACGCAGGCAGGGCACGGTGGCAAGGAAGGGCTAAAGGTCCATATGCAGCCACTGTCCCCTGCAGCTTGCTGTCCCCTGCAGACATCTTCCTTGCACACTGATTGTGGGGCAGTTTCCTCAGACACTGTTAACCCGTGGCAATGTAAGAGATTAACTTCCATGCTCGGTGGTATCAATGCCTCAGCTCAGCCAAGAAGCTTTTGAAGCAGCTCCAACAGCAGCCAAACTGTTGAGGTTTTCGTGCACCCTAGTGTGATATGGGGACACCATCACCGTGACACAGGAGGAAGGATCAGCACTCTCACCATCGGTAAGTAACTATGGGCCAGGATCTCATTGCAGTTACAGAGACACGGTGGCACAGCTCACAGGACTGGAATGGTGTCATGGAAGGCTTTGTACATTTTGGAAACCGAGGCTAGCACGGCGAGGTGGAGGAGTTGCGCTGGAATGGATGGAACTCTCTGGCAGGGGAGGAGGAACAAGTGCAGAGCTTATGGGTAAAAATGAAGGGGCGGGCTAACAAGGGTGACACTGTCCTGGGTGTGCACTACAGGCCACCTGATTAGGAAGAGGAAGCTGATGAGGCTTCTGCAGACAGCTGGAAGTAGCCTCACAATGACAAGGCCTGGTTCTCATGGGGGCCTTCTATCACCCTGACATCTGCTGGGAAGACAACACAGCTGAGCACACACAGTCCAGGACTTCGCTGCAGATCACCGATTGCAACTTTTTGACACAGGTGGTGGAGGAGCCAAGGAGGAGAGTTGTGCTGCTGGTTCTCTTCCTAAGAAACCACGAAGGACTGCTTGAAGCTGTGTGGGTTGTGACCATGAGTTGGTGGAGTTCAGGATCTGGCATGGAGGAAGCCGGGCAATAAGTAGCATTACATCCATGGACTTTGGGAAGGTGAAATTTGGCCTCTTCAAGGTCCTACTTGGAAGAATTCAAAGGGTTGGGCTCTATAAGGCAGGGGAGTCCAAGAGAGGTGTTAAATATTCAAGCATCACTTTCTTCCAAGCTCAAGGTCGATACATCCCTACGAGCAAGAAATCAAGTAGCCTCTGTGACAGCAGGGATGCAGACACAACATTTGCCACGAGTCCCATGGAGCAGGTTGCTCAAACGCAGCCCGCTGTGAGTTCCCCTGCTGCTGAGCCTGTGGGGATGGTCGCAGGACAAAGGATGAGACCTGAACTACCTGTCTGAAATACAGCTGTCGCCAGCCTCGGTGCAAGTGGAGGCAGGAGCTGGTCCTGCAAACCATCCATCCAGGACACAGAAAGTTTTCAGCAGCTGTGGCTGTTCTGGAACAGGCTGTGCCATGTTCATCCCTTCTCTTATAGCTCAGGAGTTTGAGATCTTGGCCACAGCTAAAGGAGGATGGTGGCTTCGGGCGGTGGCTGAGGCTTGGAGCTTGCATTGCCCACCACCAGTGATGGCCACGGGGCGACAGAGGAAGGACTTTGCCTGGGGAAGAGACACCAGGCAGTGGTTGAGATGGAGGACAACTTCACCACAGCTTTGGCTGTATGTGGAAAGTAGTGGGTCAGAGAGGAATTCTGCATCTTCCACAGCATAGCACAGGTAAATGGCAGAACAGCAAGTTTTTCTCTTTGTTTACTTTTTCTTAGAAGAGTCTCATTTTGGTAGCAAGTAAAGGCAGGATGTCAGACAAAGTAGCTCATTGCATGGGAAGATCTAGGGAAATTTACTTGGCTATGTAAAGCCTGACTGCTCTAGAAGTTGAGTCGTCTTTTCTCTTGCTGGTTTTTTGGTTTTTTTTTTAGAAACGGTCTCAGGCGGAGTTGCATGGTTTATTTATCTTCATAGATCCTAAACTATACATTGTAGCCATCAAGAGAGAATACGCCTTTATCACGTATCTTTTCATTTTGGAGCATGGTAAATTCAATCTGCTGGTCCCTAGCCCATGGAGTTCAGTAGACACCTTTGACTTTTCTCCTTTGGCTCAAGAGCTCAATGACACCTCCTGTCACTTGGGTTAGCACAATGAATGCAGATACCTGCTCTCTACCATTTCATGGTATAGGCTGCCTCCTACCTAATATTCTAGGCAAGAGTACAGCCCCATCCCATGTAACACAGAACATCAGCACTATGAAGAGAAGCAAAGCTCAAATCAAAAATGAGATGGTTTGAAGAGCTTTTCAGAGCTTGCAGGAGTAGAAACGGGAAGCACTGTATATGTAATATAAAACAATGTGGATTTTCCATGTACATTTTGGAGATTTCTCTGACAAAGTGCCCTTGGGGCAAAGGCGGCTCCTGGGCTGCAGTAGGCAAAGCATGGGCAGCAGGTGGAGGGAGGTGGTGCTTCCTCTGGGCTGTGTCCTGCTCGGGGCTCCCCAGTGCAAGGCAGCCATGGCCATAGTGGAGAGAACCCCGAGGCCAGTGCCCCCCCAGGCCCCTCCCACTTTCCGTTGGGCTGGGGCTGTTGGGCAGTTGGAGCCACCAGCCAGAAGAGACAGCAGGATGGAGCTGTGCTCGCACCCAGCAGCGCTGCCAGGAGGCAGAGTCTGGCCCCGCAGCGCTGCCCCGGCACCGGCACCAGCACCAGCACCCGCGTCGCGTCCTTGCTGTGGCTGTCTGCGCTGCGTCCTTGCTGCACGGCCAGAGTCCTCCTGTCCCGGGCGGGATGGGCCAGGCCAACTGCTGCTGCGGCTCCAGGTGGGCTCCCCCCGCGGCTCGGGGACACGCGGGCACGGCCGGGCCCCGCAGCAGCAGCATTTCTCATGCCCGCCGCTCTCTGCTGGGCAGGGAGGCTCTCAGCGACGCCGAGCCGGTGCTGAGCGCGGACGTGCGGCTGACCCGGGGCCGCAAGAGGAGCGAGAGGCGCCTTCTCCTCCTCCAGGAGGAACTGCTCATCACCAAGTTGCAGTAAGAGCCTCAGAGCCCAGCTGCCTTTCCCCCATCCCTGGCCCTGGGAGCGGGGCAGGGCCACCCTGGCACCAGCCCCAGGTGCTGGATGCACCAATGTCCGTGCCAAGGGCAGGGGGAGACAGGGCTGTGCCCAGGGGGACCCAAAGGAGGGAGGCCACCCCCAGCTCACTGCCTGCATCTCCTCTCGCAGACGTGGCAGCACCCTGTGCGCACAGCTCCGCCTGCCACTGGACCAGCTGTGGGTGCTGAGCGGCGGGAAGAAGGCGGCACGGGAGGAAGAAGAGGAGGAGGAGGAGGGCAGCGATGAGGACGGGAGCTGCCTCATCTTCATCTGGCCCACTGGCTCCTGCGTTGCCCATTTTGGGTGAGTTGTGGTGCCACATGCTGTGGCTGGTCAGGAGAGGCTCCCAACTGTGCCCACGAGCTGGGGAGCAGCAGGGTCTGACGCTCTTTCTCCTCTCTTTCTGCAGCTCACGGGTGCTGAAGGAGCTGTGGCTGGACACACTGCTGGGGTAAGGCGGGGGGATGCTCCAGGTGTGGCCGGACAGAGGAACACAGCTCCCCAGCTGGGGAGAGGTGACCCCGCGGCTGCGTGCAGCTCTCGTGCAGAGCTGCCTGACGAGAAAGAAGAGGTGGCTCAGGGTTCACTCGGCTGTCTCCCTGTCCCCTCCCGGTGCACAGGACAACTGAAGAAGCCAAGAGACCCTGCATGACACGACTGCCATCGCTGAAGTTCCTGGACAAGGAGCTAAGCCACCGTCATGCTGTGAGTGTCTGTCTGTCCTGGGCTCTGTCCCCAAGCACTGCTCCTCTAGCCCAGCAGCAGAGCCATGGCTGCTCACCTGCTTCCCCTCCTTCTCTCTTGCACAGTGGAGGATGTTCAACGCCGGGAGCCTGGAGAGGCTGATGGAGCGCCAGGCAAAGGTGCGAATGGCTACCTCCCTCTGGCTGTGCTGGGGTGCCAGGGATGAGCGGTAAAGGGGCTGATCTTGTGGTGGAGGGAGGGAGGGTCCCGGGGTTTCACTCAGGGAGCAGACAGGGTTGGGGAGTCCCCAGGAACACCAGCACGTCCTTGCTGGCACTGCTGGGAGGAAACCTGCTGTGTGGAGCAGAGAGCCTCGGAAGGCAGAGGGTCCCAGCTGTGCAACGCTCAGGCTGCTGGTGCCGGTGGCAGCTCGCCGGTGGCCCTTTGTGCTGTGGGGCTGCTCTCGCAGCGCAGCCTGGTTCTTGCAGGCTGATCTCAAGCAAGGGCCTCCACAGGCCCCATCTGGAAATGGAGGGAGTCTTGGCCACCCACCAGGTGAGTTTGGAAAAAAAGGCAAACTCCTGCAAGCAGTGGAACTGCACTCACTTGTCCCTTGAGTGTCACCATGCAGGATGGGCAGCCCAAGGGAGGATGTCGCCTGGAGGTTCAAGGACACCCGCTGTTCAGTGGCCCCTGGACGTGGTTCTGCGGGGACACGCAGCCTCTGGTGCTGCCCACAGCTTGGAGGAGGGCAGGGCCAGGGCTGCCCCAGGCTGTCCCGCTGACACATCGGCTCTCAGGAACCTCCAAACCGTAGTCGCGGAGCCAGAGCCGCGGCTGCAGCTGCCGCTCCCTGCCCTTCCTGCAGCAGCGCTCAGCACGGTGCTGCAGGCAGGGCAGGCAGGGCAGAGCAGGCAGGCTCCATTGATGGGCTCTTGCTCTGTTTTCCTTTGCAGCAGGAGGGAGCGGCAGCAGGAGGAGGAGGGGGGTGCCCTGGCCCTTTGCTCTGCGGCGCAGCCCAGCCGCTGCCCAGGCGTCAGGGCAGGCGGGCTCCGGCTGCAGCAGGGCACTCTTTGGCCAGCCCCTGGCAGCCCTCTGTGGGGAGGACGGCACGCTGCCCCAGCCCATCCAGGTAAGCAGCCGGGACAGGGGCTCCCCAGCCCTCCCTCCAGATGCTGCACAGAGATGCTGGGTTTCCCCAGGGCCTCCCAGATTGAGGAGTGGGCTCTTCAGCCATGGCTTACACTTCAGTTCCCAGTCCAGTTTGGGATAGAGCTCTGGCTCTGGCCATCACAGTTGGAAGGCCTCTCTTCGGCCAAACATCTGTTCTCCTGCCTCTCCTGCAGGAGCTGCTGGCTGTCCTGCGTTGGGAAGGACCATCGACGGAGGGGATATTCCGCAGAGCTTCCAGCGGGACACAACTTCGGGAGCTGCGCAAGGCCCTGGACCGTGGCCTGGACATTGGTCTGCAAAGCCAACCTGCAGATCTGTTGGCCGTCATCTTGAAGGTGAGCACTTCTGACCTGCAGATGGAGGAGCTCCTGGCTGGCCTGGCATGTTCTAGGGCTCACCTGGAGCCCTTACCATTTCAGGACTTCCTCAGAAACATCCCCTCCAAGCTCCTCGTGATCGACCTGTATGAGGAGTGGATGTCAGCCATGGAGAAGACCGGCACGGAGCAGAAGATGGAGAAGCTGAAAGTGTAAGTGCAGGCAGCAGTCTGCCTGTTGAGAAGGAGCCCTGTCTGCTGGTCAGGAGCACCTGGAAACTGAGGGCAACATGTGCTTTATTCACCTTATGTTCCTGTTTCTTCAGGGTGGCCGAGAAGTTGCCAGCGGCCAATCTTCTCCTGAAGGAGCTGCTGTCCCTCCTGCAGCACATTGGCCACAACGCAGCCACCAGCAAGATGAGCTTTAACAACCTGGCCATCTGCGTTGGGGCCAATCTGCTGAGCCCACCCGAGGAGGAGCTGCTCCCACTGGAGGCCATGCTGGAGGTCACGCAGAAGGTACGCTGTCTGGAGCAGCCGGCTGCAGCCTTCCCGGCCCATCAGAGCTTGGCTGCTCGCAGCTCTCGGGATGCCTTCTCCTCCCTGGAGCCAATGCTGGTGGGGTGGCTGCCTGGAAGAGCAGCCCCACAGCCACAGCCTTCTGCGCAGAGGCGAGGCTCGGGAGCGGGAAAGGCTGCTTGGTGCCTTTTCAGGCAGCTGGGCTGAGACCAAGGCTTTGATGTGTGCAGGTGAACGTGCTGGTGGAGTTTATGATGGAGAACTACGGTGACATCTTTGGGGAGGAGACAGCTGGTTCATCTGCCAAGGAGTCACCAGCACCCACGGACAGATCGGCAGGTAAGGGGAGAGACTGAGGGCTGTCAGAGACTGGGGTTGAGATACAAGAAACTTCAGCGTCATGGGGACAACTGGTGTAGGGCTTTGGCATGGCTTTGCTTTATATGCTGCTTCTTTCCAAAAAGACACTTTCCTGCACATGCTTTTGCTTTGTAGACCTGCATTTGGAAGAGCAAAGAGACCCTACAGGCAGAGCAGATGAGGACCATCAGGTAAAAACCTTTCTGGATGCACCCTCGTCTCTCCTGGACAACCGGAAAGAAGGTGGGGGAGTCACAGTGGTGGACGGCAAAACGGCAGAGGTATGGCAGTTCCCCAAACACCAGGACAACGTGTCTCGGGTCAGAGGTTTGTTTCTGATGAGGTCAAGGAGCTGCTGTGCCTCCTCCTGGCAGCCGATACCTCATGTGTTTAGGATTCCTGCTCCCCATGGAATGATACATTGTAAGGAAAACAAACCATGAATGATGTAAACCAGCATCTCCTTGGTAGAGCTAAGGTGGTGATTTGGCACTCCGTCGCTGACTACTCCAAGTCGTCTCTTGCTAACCTGTTATCTCCCAAAATTCTGCTTTAGGTGCCTCCATCCTTGCCTCCAACCACCATCGAGAGTGTGGCAGAGTCCCTGGGGTGCCCGGAGCAGCTGAGGAGCCTTTCAAAGGAAAGAAGGTAAAATGAGCTTGGTTGGTTGAAATAAAAACTGTCTCCAGTGGATCATGGCTTTCCCTATCTAATCTCACAATGGGATGGAAAGGTTTGCAGGGTCTCCCCAGGATAAGAAAAACAGAAGAAACCTCAAGAGGAAACTGGCCTGGGAACAGGAGGATGAAAGCCACATGGAAAAGAAGAAGAGGATGAGAAACAACGTTTTTGGGGATGGAGCAAGGAAAAGATCCAGGAAGGTGCCCCGAGTCAGGAAGCCCAGGTGCGTGCCAAGCCCTGCTGCCCATCTTTCCCAGCTCTCAGCACTGCTGTCCGTCAGTCAGAGCCATCCCGGAGCCACTGCAGCCACAGCTCTCTCTGCTGGGCTGTCCACAATTCCTTGTAAACGCTGTTCCCCAAGGAAAGGGGAACCAAGTCTTGCCTATTCCTGCCTTTGCGCGTTTATCAGTGCTTTCTGACTCTCTCGTTGCAGGTCCCGTTTTCCTGTGACCGGTTGTGCCCTGTGATTCTTGGTGTTTTGGAAGTTACAAGAAAGTGTTTTTAAACTGTTCACTCCCCTGTGGTTGATGTTTACAATAAAGTGTTTTTTTTCTCTGTTCTGACTATGTCTGCTGTATGATTTTTTGGACTGGGGAGATGTTATTTGGCGATGAATCCTCAGGGAGGAGGCTGGGATCATCCCTTGTGCCAGCATCCTTGCCAGCGGCATCAGGGCTGAGTTCAGGTGCCTGAGGAGTCAAACCGCAGCACAGTCACACCGGGGGTGGAGGCCGGACAGGACCTCTGGAGGTGGGAGTGTTCCCTCAGCTCCTGCTGGCATTGTGGGCACCACACAGCTCCTGCTAAGGCCTGACGTGTGCTGGGAGCAGCGCCGTGAGCTCAGGGCGAGGGCAACAATTCGGCAGACACGGTGGCCAGGAAGGGCTGAAGGTTCTTGTGCAGCCACCGTCACCTGCAGCTTGCTGTCCTCTGCAGCCGCCCTCTTGCATCCTGATTGTCGGGCAGTTTCTTCACAATCCCTTCCCTCATGGCAATGGGTGTGGCAGTTGCACTTTCCCCCCTCCTCGCCCTGAGAACTGGTGTGGCAGTTGCACTGGTGACTGCCCATTCCCTCCCCGCTTCTAAGGACTGGGGACTTCAGCGGGGCAGCTAACGGCTTCCTTTGTGGAGACCCAGAGTCAGTGGATAGGGTCTTCGGCAGAGGAGGGGCTAAGAGTGCCCACAGCCCAGAGAAGCCGAGAAGCTTCTCGAAGGTCCACACTCAGGGGCGGGGCGTAGAGAAGCTTCTGGAATTCCCACAGTCTGATCTGAGCAGACTATAAAGCGGGTTCCCGCCGGCGACTCCCTTTGTGTGGTCTCCTCGGAGCTGCGGGTCTGCCATGCTGCCGGAGTCCCTCCCCTTAGACGGAGAAACCGTCTAAGGCAACTTCCCTGGATTGGGAGCGCCTCACCTTCGCGTTTAGGTGAGTGGTAGATGACTGAACATATGTTTTAATAATTCCTCGTCTGAAGCAGACGAGTGTAAAGTCCTCATCTGGGACAGACGAGTGTGAAGTCCTGGCCGCAGTGGCCAGTGTTCCTCTTTCTGAACAAATAGGGCAGAGAGGGCTCCGGTTTTGTCTTGTGAGTGCGTGTATGCACATTGTGGATCCTCATCATTCTTATTTTGCTGTATCCTAAATAATCTCCTAACTTGATATCTGAACCTATATCTTATGTTACAGAGTGCTAGTTAGTTGTATAAACCCCGTCCCTAATCGGTTTATTGGCAGTGTTTTCCCTGCCATAATAAGGTTTCATTTTGGACCTTGTAGTCTGGCTAAATTTATTTTTGGGGTGCCTCCATGACAATGGGATAAAGCAAACTACCACGCTGGGCAGCACAAGCTCATTTGCTGATGGGGCAGCCTGAGGAACAGAAAAGTCCTTGGTGCTGTGCAAGCCCTGCTCAGCAATAAGTAGCACATCCCGTGGTCAGCAACACTGCTCACAGTGCAAATGCAAAACACAGCCATGTACAGGCTCCTAGGTTGAATTTTAAGTGTCTCAGCCAAAAGCAGTACACAGGAGTAGCAGTTCCAAGTTGTGAGTTAGGAATGAGAGAGCTTGTCAGTCAGAAACCTCAGGAACTGAGTGGTGGATGAGTGAAATCCCGTGTTAGACTGCTCTGTGTAAAGGGGACGGAGCCCTTGTTTGCTGTGGTTGGTTGTTTTCTTTCCTAATGAGCCAGAGCCATCCCACAGCCAGTGGGATGAGCCATGAGTTATGAGCCATAACTCATCCAATTAGAATTTATTAAGCAAGCAGTAAACAGGCAAAACAGCGCTGGGCGGCCAGGGAGTCTCAGCTCTACCAACAGCACGCAACCCACCCCCAGCAGAGTCCCTCTTTTATAGTTTTCTTGTCTACAAGTAGATTTTCAGGTGGGCGTGGCCTGGTCCGATGTCTTCTGTGGCTGCGCATCTTGTTACCAGGGGGTCTCTTCAGGCTCTCCGGCGGCCGTGGGATGAAGGCAATAGTTTCCCCCCCACACCGCAAGGTGCGACCTCAACTCTTGGAACATGCGCAGCACACTTCACCCACATAGCTCCAATACATATCCCCACCAGGCAATCATGCCAACATATTTTGTTCACCCGGTTTGATCAACAAATTTACAATATGAGTCTATTACAATCCCCCCTTTTTGTTTTTATCATTTTGTTGATCAAACCACGCAATAGTTTCCCGGGCTAGAGAAAACATGGGGGTATCTTTTTCGGCAACACCGTCTTCTTCTAAGTGTTCATGCTGTTTTCTTAACAACATTAGGTGCGCTGTCTCTAATCGACTCTTTACTAACCTGATGATTCTATTTAATATACAGGGCCCGAAGGTTAAGATTAACATCAATACTACTAAAGGTCCAGTTATGGTCAATAGTAAAGTAGTTAACCAAGGGGATTGGGTGAACCAGGATTCATACCAACTCTGTTGAGCTTCTCTTTCTTTTTTCTGTTTCTCTAATCCTTCCTGTAATTTGGCCATGGTGTCTCTAATTACTCCAGTGTGATCTGCATAAAAACAACACTGGTCTCCTAAGGCTGCACACAGTCCCCCTTGCTGTAAGAAAAGGAGGTCACTCCCCCTTCTATTTTGCAACACTACTTCTGATAATGAGGTTAAAGATTTTTCTAGCGCTGTTATCGATTTTTCTATTCTTCCTAAGTCTTCATCTACTGTAGCCCTTAGAGAATTAAATCCCTGATGCTGTTGGATAAGAGAGGTTACCACTGTAGACCCCTTAAGCACTGAATTAGGGGCTATAGCTTGTACATGCATTATCTCTTCTCTTCCGATAAAAATAAGACCTCCATGGTCAGTACCAGGCTCCCAATACCTCATTCCCCAGGTTTTTCCCATTTGCCAAGCAGAATCTAGGGGTTGGATATGTTAATATATATATAACGACAATTTCCTTCCATCACTATGCCTCCACTGGAGTCCCGTTCAGAAGGTTTACATCCGTAGGGTCCCCATCCCACAGATAAAAATTTATCTCGGCCTCCCCCTGGGGTCCAGTCTGAGGCTACCGTCTCGCACCCCCAATAAGCGCAATAGTAAGAATTGGGGTAATTACAGTACCCTTTCCCAGGATTAGAACTGAGACAAAAATAGAAGCCCTTTTTGTTTGAACATGGGCTTATAGGTACTAATTGACATAGGGTTGGAGTAAAGCTCGGGCTTCTGGTTCCACTTATTTGTTGAATAATTTTTTGATCTTCCCACCTAGAGAGCATCCATCTATAAGGTTGATGGGGGCTGTCTTTTCCTTGGGCTATTCCCATTGTCAATAGTAATATCCATATACTTAATTTTAGGTTCAAGAAAAGTGGTGTGACTTTGCCCTTGCGACAGGTATCCCAAGGGCCCCGATAATCATTTTGGTTTTTATCTTTATCCCTTAAGGGAGATGGGAGACTTCGGAGAAGCCCTGTGGTCGCTTGGTTTGGGAGTTGTAAGTCAAGGGGCCCCATGAGCCATTCCTGGAGGTGGTTTACCAACCCCAATCCCCACAGCAGTACGCCTCTGCTTTCTCCTCTGCCTACTCTGTTGCTTAGAGCAGCAAGGTGCACCATCTTCTCGGCAGCAGTCGTATTCTTCAGGGGATCCTCCTTCATATTGAGTCAACCTTGACTTATATGCCTCCCAGTTTTTATTCTTCACTTCCCAAGCTCCACACTTCACTCTGGCTAGACTCTTATAATTTTCCCCGTTGTCACTCCCACTCGTAATGCCTGTTCAGTTAATTATAACATTCGTGGCAAATACCGCTAGGGGAATACCCATAGGAGCAACGGACCCACCACTTTTCTTTACAAAGTTTGCACCTATAGCATACAAAGGGATAACATATACAGTTAGGATTTTTACAAAAGATAGCTTCACTCATCCACTTTTCTCCGGAAGGTAAGTTTCAAGTTGCCAGGGTTCCCAGTTCCTGAGTTGCCATCCCAGTGAGAACTCCGAATTGGTCCCTTGATTCTGCTTGCGTGAGTCCACCCTCTTTCAGCGGTCCGGATCGCGGTATCTGTGGTAAGTAGAACAAGAAAAGGTCCTTCCCAACAGGGAGTTAGAGATGATTCTTTCCAAGTTCTGATTAATACTTTATCTCCCATTTTAATTTTGTGTATTGCAATGTCTAGGGGCAGCCTCTGTACTATCAGTCCCTTCCTTATTAGTTCTTGTCTTCTTTTCATGAGCCCCACAATATATTCCTGCAATAATTTTTCTTCTACCTTTGGGTGCTCAATTGGTATTTCTAAATCATAAGGCATTCTATATAACATTTCAAAGGGAGAAATTCCAGTGTCTGCCTTTTGCTGTAGTACCCCCTGTATATTATGGGGCATATATACCTTTAATTCCCCCCCCAAGGTTATCTTCCCAGCTTCTTCGACTAAAAGGGCTGTGGCCACGATAGCTTGTAAGCAAGTGGGCCATCCTCTACTAACTGGGTCCAGTAATTTTGAGAAATAACCTATGGGCTTCTTTTTCCCTGCCCACTCTTGAGTTAGCACTCCAAAGGCTGTTCCTCCCTTCGTATTTACGAATAAATAGAAGGGCCTTCTGATATCGGGTAAACTTAGTACTGGAGCATTTACTAAGTCTGTCTTTAAGTTTTCTAAGCTTTGCTCATCTTCTTGGCTCCATTTCATTAGACCTTCCCCCCACTAATTTCTGATACAAGAGCTTCACTTTACTACTGTAATTCTCAATCCACTGCCTGCAATAACCTAAGAGTCCTAACAACTGCCTTACTTGTCTCTTGTTCTTAGGCGCTTGGAGTGATAAGATACCATTCACTCGCTCAGGGTCTAATTTCTTAGTCCCTTTGCTTAACCAGTGTCCCAAGTATTGTTTGCTAAATGCTTTATTAATATTCTGTCCTCGGGGAACAGATTCTTTAATGCCTTGAACAATTATAGTGCGCAGATCCGCCATATGGGTCCTATGTTCGGCATTCTGGTTATCCCAGTTTGGCCGCTGTAGTGGCCATTTAATATCTGCGCCCGGACCCTGTTGGTGCTGCTGATCCCAAACTCTCATCCCGGCTCTACAGATCATTTCCCTCTCTTCCACTGTGAACAATATACCTAAAATCGCCTGCAACTCCTCCCAGGTATATACATTAGGTCCCAAAAATTGGTCCAGCCATTCAGATACTCCCAAGGCGTCCTCTGAAAGGTTCCCCATCTCTTTCTTAAATTCCCTGACATCCCCTGAGTTTAGAGGTACTGACACAAAACCCACACCAGACTGTGGACCTCCCATAGCTATTTCCCTTAAGGGGTATAGTCCCTTTCCTGACTGCTTCTTTCTCCTAGTCTGACTCCTCGTAGTTCTCTGAGTCCCCTCAGGGGAACTAGGAGAGTCTGAATCTGGGTCTGGGGCTGTCGGGAGAGAGGGAGGAGAAGGGGTTGGGTCTGGCGCGGGTGCAGGAGGAATATAAGGAGGAGGGGAAGCAGGAAGTTCTTCGGGGTGTTTGGTCTTTTTCTTAGGGTTCTTTTCGCTTAAAGTGAACACATGGATTCTGGTGTCTGACCTTATCCGTAAACTAGCATAGTCACTCTCTTCTAAACTGAAGGGTTTCTTAGAATTTACATATATGTTTAAGGCTTGACATAGCCACTCCTCAAACGATCCAAAAACGGGCCAAAACAAGCTATCTCTCCTTATCTGTTTACCACCCCATATCTGCATACAATAATATGCCATTTTTTCTCTACTTTTTCCTCGCCTAGATAGCCAATCATCCCAATGGGCAAGCATTAAACCTAAAGGACTATCTGGCGGTATCTCGGGCAACCCCACCTTAGGGGCCCCCATGGAGTCAGAAGGCTTGCTTTTCTTCTGCCCCATCTTCCGAAGTGCCTTCTCACACACACACACGCGCGCCCCTCGTTCGTGGCTCACGCCCTCACGGGCAAGGAGAACCGCACTACAAGAGGGTCCGCACTCACTTGCCCCTCTCGGGAGCGTCTCATTCATGCGCACTTTGGGAAACCCACCCCGACCGAATGGAACCGCTTTAAATACTCACTCTCCCTGGAGTCTTCATCTGGATCTTCATGCACAAAAATTACGGGGTACTGCAGTATTCTTTTGGCTGCTTACCGAATTTAGAGTTCAGAGGTAAAGGTCTCGGAAAGGGTATTGTTACTCCGGGGCCATCCGAGGATGGGGTGCCCCCCCAGAGTTCCGAATCTAAACCGAGTTAACCTTTATCCGAGTCATGGCACCAAGTTGTTATAAATGACGATCACAAACCATATGCCAATTTCAATTATAACTCATCCAATTAGAATTTATTAAGCAAGCAGTAAACAGGCAAAACAGCGCTGGGCGGCCAGGGAGTCTCAGCTCTACCAACGGCACGCAACCCACCCCCAGCAGAGTCCCTCTTTTATAGTTTTCTTGTCTCCAAGTAGATTTTCAGGTGGGCGTGGCCTGGTCCGATGTCTTCTGTGGCTGCTCATCTTGTTACCAGGGGGTCTCTTCAGGCTCTCTGGTGGCCGTGGGATGAAGGCAATAGTTTCTCCCCCACACCGCAAGGTGCGACCTCACCCCTTGGAACATGCGCAGCACACTTCACCCACATAGCTCCAATACATATCCCCACCAGGCAATCATGCCAACATATTTTGTTCACCCGGTTTGATCAACAAATTTACAGTAAGAGTCGATTACAAGGAGAATTTCCACTGGACCTCTCTTGGATTTTTTCAGAAGTTGTCCATCTCAAATAAGAAGTTTGAGATATTAGTCTTCAGCCAGGTTACTTCATGAGCTGTGCGTTGCAGTTTGGTGTAGAAGTGCCAGAGCGCTTAATTAACAGGTTGTGAATTTCGCAGTTCTGGCCAGGAATGTCCTGGGAGCACTGAGGTGACGCCTGGAGATGCCCCTGTGTATCAGCCAGGCTGGATGCTCCGTGTTCCGCACAGCAGTGGCACAGCAGGACCGCAGCCACCGCTCGACCTGTGTGTGCGCTGACAACCTGCACTGAGTGTCCTCCTGTCGTGAGCTTTCGGGTCTCTCAGGTCGTGTTGACACAAAGTTATTGACAAAGGTATGAAGATGGCACAAGTTCACAACTGTCGGAAGAGCCCACCACAGTCCTTGTCTTGGTGGGAAGGTGTTGGCGGTGAGAGCTGCGTAATGGGGGACATGACTTATTGCTGGCGCAGCAACCAAGGGAGGAAGGTGCTGCCATTTGTCACCTGCCATGAAGGCGGGCTGTAATGGAGAGAATGCAGTGCTTTCCTTCAGTATCTGCCTGTGGTCCCACGTGTCTTCCTTGCCCACTTGGAGGCAGATTGCCCGAGACTCGGTTATCCTTCCCCTTCTGTAGTCATTTACAATGATGGTGGCTTTTGAAAGTTTTCTCATGGTGCAAGTGCCCTTTGTCCTTCCCGCTCTCCCCAGCTTTCACAGCGCATTGCTCTTAGGAAAATCTACTGATGCCATGAGAGGTGCCAGCTGAAAACAAGTAGCAAAAATACACTGTTAACCTCTGCTGACTGGGTTGTGCCTCTTCTGAGTATGAATTTTGTAAGTGTGAAATGGCTGTGGAGAGGAATCTTTACCATGCAGTCTCCTAGGGCTGCCAGGGCTGAGGGACAAAAAGGGAAGAAAGTATGGTAGCCTGCTTGCTTTAGCTGTTCTTCTTTAGCTGCTCTACTATCCTCTTACACAGGTGCTGCCATCTTTCAGCCCTTAGCTCCTCAGAAGCACAGACTCAGCAGTAGATCGTGGTTTAGAAATTATTTGTTCACCTCGTGCCAAACAAGACCTGGATGTATTTTCAAGGTCAGTTTTTGTTGCAGTCAGCGTGTTGTGGATTGCATAGCTGTTGAGAGTTAAAATCTTTGTTGACATCTTTTTTCTGACTAGGTCCTCAAGAAAGCTGATAAATAGCAGTAGGTAGTTGATGTGAACTGGCCCCAGTGACCCACCCTGCAATTACTTGTTCCCCTCACTTGGGGCATGGAAATAGGTTTTTGTGTGAAGTGAGTAGGAGCAGCTGCTTCAGGGGGATGTACCTGGCTGATACAGGAGGCATGGACCTTGCAAGCTTGTCTGTTCTGAGGGATTTTGGAACACGTCAAAATGCGAACATGTCAAAATGCTCTTTTTAATTGGGAATGAATGTACACGTTTGTTAGCACCTGGAAGTACTTCTGGAGTCAGAGTCACCGGTTAAAGAAAACTGAGCTACCAAACTGGATGTGACAAGGAGGAGCAAATGCTGTTGTGAAGAACATCAGAAATCTGAAGGCTGGGGGTTTGAGCGTTTGGGCCTCGTTTACCTTGCCTTCCAATTTGTGCCTGCTAAAGAGAGTGTAATTTCTGTTACTGTCATGAAAAGCAGCTCTTGTTCTAATTGCATCCACAGACAGCTACAGCAATTGCAGAGGTGCCAGCTACCCTACTTGGACACCTAAAGCACAACAGTGTGGAGGGATGGTTAGATAGTAGGGGTTGTAAATCTAATACAGTTAGCAGAACAAGAGTTAGATAAGCAGCGAACTCAGCTCATGTGAACCGCAAGCAAGACGCTGACTTGACAAAGTTATAAGGACCTTGACATTTAGTGTGTAACAAACAAAAGCCTTGCGGTTAGAAGTTCGTTGGGAAAAGCAGATGTAGTAACGAGAAGAATGCGGATCTAAGGGTGGAGCTGGCAGTTAAGTTGTAACCAATAATGAGCTTGCGTTTTGCAATACGCATAAGCTGATTACTGATTATGCTGAATGTCTGTCGCTAGGCGAATTATGTTAATGTAATCCCTAGATTTTAGCCAATCAGGTTATGACTAGTAGGCATAATTATTGGAACATGTATAAAAGTGAACTGCTCTGTAATAAAGAAGAAGTTTGCCGATACTTATATTGCGTCTTCCCTCGCTGCGACAAATGCGACAAATGGCGCCCGAACAGGGACCAAAAAAGAAAGCCTTGCAGCCACAGTTGAGCACGGTCCAGCGAGTAAGGGACAGCAGTCTCGAAGCAGCACGAGAGGCAGAAGAGCCGGACTCCATGCCCGGAATGACCTTAAAGAAGGGTTCCGCCGCTAAAGCCGCTGACATCTTGCAAGGGCTGCAACAGCGCGCTGAGGTAAGTAGGTATGGATAGACAAGCGGCTTATGATTTGTTTAAGTGCTTCTTACAGAAGTGCCAGCTTAAGGATATTGATTTAGACAAGGAGTTAGCAGGGTTGCTCATGTATGGAGTAGCCAAGGGTTGTTTTAAGGATCCTAATGAGGTTTTTGATGTAGAGGAGTGGTGTCGCTTTGGAGAAAAATTGTGGAATGCAGCTATCGAGGAGGAAAAGGCAGCTAGAAAGTTGGGACGGCCCTGGCGGGTGGTAACAAATGCCTTAAAACAATATGATGCGGAGCAGAAGGCCGCCCATGCTGCCTCAGCAGCCCTTAACTTCCCCATCGGCCACTAATGCAGCCACTGGAGAGGGTTCGGCTTTTGCCTCGTCATGCCCGTTGCCCCCTGCCACCAACGTTGTTTTCCTGCCGTCGGGTTCATATGCCAGTTCAGTTCCTTCTGCGCCTCCTATGCCGTCTCCCGGTCAACCGAGCGAGGAGCACTGGCCACCTCCCCCCGAAGGGGAGGGGAAGGCTCGCGCGCCTATAGACTCTAAAGACACTGATACGAGGGGCGATGCAGAGTGGATGGCGAGCGAACGGCAGAAGTTGTGGCAAGAGATTTCCAATCAAGCTTGGATGTCAGGGGACAGAGAGGCAGCTGAGGCCCTGGCCGTTGCCTTCCCAGTGATATATTCTCCCACTGCTGGTGGCCTGAACGCCACCATCACTGCCCTAGATTGGAAGCTGCTGTCGCAATTACGGGCCACAGTTAGTGACTCGGGTCTCCATGGTGAGCCCACCCGTCAAATGCTAAATTACATTTGGGGAGGTGTTCTAGAACATAGGAAAGCACTTGGAAATATGAGGAAGGAAGATCTTGTGAATTATTATAATCAGTGGTGGTTGCTGTGTAAGTCAGATGTATGGGAAAAGTGGCCAGAGAATAGAACCTTGAAGTATAACACTTTGTCGCAATTAATGTTGTTTTTAAAGCCAGAAGAGCAGGACAAAAATAAAACTCTACAAGAGATCATTAAATAATTTCAGACAGCTTTACAAGTGGAATGCTTTGAACTTCAACAAGCTGAGAATTAACTGATAACACACAAGTCATAGAAAACTTACTGAGGTCTGCAAGATGTTTGCCTTATTAACCTGTTTTCTTTGTAGGTATCTGCTTAAGCATATTACAGTTTAATAAGTCTTTGCCTGTTGTATAATATAGCAAGTTCACAGAATCATGAGAATCTGTTGACTCAAAATATGCATTTTGTGATTATACAGAAGAACGTGAGTAATTCAGTTTTTTACTATGTGAATGTGATGATAAGATTTTGTGTGTAACAGTTGTTACTTTTCTTTCTACCATGCTAGCTTTATTCCAACATCCAGACTTGTGCAACTCTGTGATAGGCTGTGTCTCATCTCGGTGTACTAAATTTGGCTCTTTTGTATGCACACCAAGTAAAGAATCCTGTTTTGGGATAACAGTTGTAGCACTTCAGATGAGACGCATATAAAAGCCTTGCCCAGTTCAGCTTGCTAGGGCAGCAGGGGGGCAGGTGCCGCTTGGGCTCCAGCGCGCACTGACCTGTTTTGTCAGGGAGATCCAGCGACAATCTCCTCCTTGCTGAGCTGCAAGCAGTCCAAAGGTGCAATGCTAAAATTGAGATATTGTCTTGAATAAGTGTAACTGTGATCCATCTGCATATTTGAACTTAGTGTTTGGTTTTCATATCTGAGCTCAGTATTTTAGTTTGTATATATATATATATTTGGTACCAAAATAATTTTTTTTGGGAGATAATTACAAAATGGGAACCGGTTCCGCTACTAAAATACAACCTTGATCCCCTTTAGGATGCATCCTTACTTATTAGAATAACTTTTTGGGAAATACTCTGATAAAAGGAAAATGTAGTTTGAATGTGGAATTCTGGGTTTTAGTGCTATATGGCAGTTAATATTGTTCTGCATAACTTTGAGAAATAAGTAAATAGAGCAAAATATCCCAGGCCTGTGCTGTGTCAAGCTGCAAGATAAGCTCAGCTCATTGTAACCCAGCAGTCCGGCAACTCCTCCTTAGCACCAGCGATTACACCACCTGCGTGGCCTTGACTGCACTGCTAAGCAGAAAAGGGGGGCTTTATTCCCCCTTGCATTCCCCCCACCCTCTACAGCAATGTTACTGTTTGAGAACTGTAATACTGAATGAAGCAGTCTGAGGGTGAAATTTAAAAGCATCTCCAGCAGATCCGTAGTTCTAATGAAGCTGGGAAATTAAAGCAAAAACCTTTTTAATAGACTTTCTCTGTGGTAACTAGTTATAAGAGACTTCTTATTAAATTCACCGTGATAGTTTTTGAAATCTTGAGAAAGAAAGGCCATTTTTTGAAACCAATAGGATGCCAAATTTGGAAAAAAGTTTTAACAGGTGAATTCTCGTATTTGCCAGAAACTCCTATACCTTTCTTGGGTCAAGATTTGTTAAGTAAATTGTAAACTCAAATAATGTTTTCTGAGAATTCTGTTCAGTTGCATGTCCCATAAGAAGATGTTTGGGTGGTGCAGATCTGCTTGCTGCAAGTGAGAAATCTCCAAGGAAATTTTAGATGCTGTATTTCCACTAGTACCCGCAGCTGAAGTATCGGTAAAGCCAACACTACACTGATAAAACTTAAATAGGACTTCAATCTGGTAAGGAAAAACAATATCCAATAAATATGAAAGCGAAAATGGAGTTACAGATTTTGATGAACAAGTTTATGACAACCTTACAAGCTAACTGCATTCGATTGGACTTGCATATTTGTCTATTTATAGTTACAACACAAAAACAACCTGTGGCTATTGTGGGACAGTATGATGAGAATGCTAACAGACTGATATTAAAAAAAAAAAAAAAAAAAAAAGCAGGGAATTGATATAAGTCTTAATGAGCTTAATTTTGGTTGATAGCAAGGGCCTGTAGAATTAATCACCTGGGGAAGGGGATGTGTGTGTGTTCTTCTTCCAACGGGACCAAACTGACTTCCTGCAAAATATGTTAAATCTCACTATGAGCCGGAAAAACAGTGCAAGAATCCAATGCCAGATATGCAACGTCTGTCCCTGCAGCAGAAAGCAACAGAAGAGACCAAAGGAAGAGGCCAATGATGTTACCTTGGGGCAGCTAAAGAAGTTACAACAAAATGCAAGTACTGTTATGACAGCAGCAGGCCTCTCACTCCAATTAATATTTTCTTAGCCTATTCGGGTATTATCTCTTGCAACAGTGCAGTAACAATGACATGCATTGGGTAGATGGTGCATGGATACCACCAGAAGGTCAATTGCTGGAAAACAAGGATTGGATTAAACTTAATCAAATGCAGCAGTATTTTGTTGAGATCCCTGCTGTATGTATTTATAAGAAATTAATTGACAATTGTTTGTCAGGGAAGTTTCACCTGTTTTATCAGTGATGAGGAATGGAGGAGTGGTTCGGAGTAATTTAGATTTTGTTTCCATTCTGGGTCTTAATATTCAAGGTATCTAAAATAACCACAGAAGATGTTTTGAATTTGTACTGGACCCCCTGTAAATTAGAGGCACTATCATATGAGAATTATACAGTTTTAAATTATTTGGATTAGGAATGAACTGGTGAAAAAACTTTCAGTGCATTTGTTTTCCTTAATTGTTGTAATTTGTATTATTCTAATTTATTGTAAGTTGGTTTGTAATGATAATTTATAACAGGAAAATGGCACGTAGGGTATGATGATCCACAATGGACATTCAAACTCACCAACAGAATGCCCCCTTTTGACTTTGGAGGCAAGAGGTGACTGCACCACCACTCCAAAGTAGCCTGTCAGATCATGACTGTGGTCGCAGGGTGGATTGTGTGGCAGTTGCACATTCCCCTAAGATTTAGAGCCTTCAATGGGGCCGTTGATGGCTCTTTATTACCTGTCCCCAGGTCACATCCTCCCTGGTCTCGGGGCAGGGTGACTTCACCTCTACCAGCTAGTGGGACAGAAGGGGTGGGACCCTCGGTCAATTGACAGGGTCCTCAACAAGACGTGCCCAGAGCTATGTTGTAATGCCCGCAGCCACATCTGACTAGACTAGAAAACGGGGTTCCCGCCGAAGATGCCCCTTGAGTGATCTTCTCGGAGCTGCGGGTCTGTAAACTAGAGTCCTTGTCTTGAATGAGCCCTTGCCTAATTTAGGCAGGTGATTGTTTATTGTGAGTACCCTGAAGTGAGAGGCCTCTAGTTTTGTTTCTTGTGAGTGACTACACGTATGTTGTGGATCCTCATTATTCTTATGTTATTGTATTCAAATAATCTCCTTAACTGATATCTGAACCTGTATTTTATGTTGAGTGCTAAATATATGTAATACCATTGAAACTGAATTATAATGCTTATGAGCAAAATCAAGTAAAACAACACTTCCAAAAGAACAGTCTCAGATAATGTACAAGGCCTGATTTAGGATTTAGCCAGTGCCCTGAAAAACAAGTGCATAATTTAAGAATTAGCACTGTAAGATATAATGGTTAACATTATCTAATAGTATAAAAGGATTAGACCCAAAAACTTGGTTTTCAGGCCTCAATCTGCACATATGGATTTTTGTGGTAATTAGGATGGCTGAGAAATCTACTTTTGCATGGATTAATAATACTGTCTGTGATTGTTGCTATATTGTTAATTGTGCGCTTGGTTTGCGCAAAAACAAAAAGGGGGGAATTGTGGAGGGATGGTTAGATAGTAGGGGTCATGTAAATCTAATACAGTTAGCAGAACAAGAGTTAGATAAGCAGCAAACTCAGCTCATGTGAACCGCAAGCAAGACGCTGACTTGACAAAGTTATAAGGACCTTGACATTTAGTGTGTAACAAACAAAAGCCTTGCGGTTAGAAGTTCGTTGGGAAAAGCAGATGTAGTAACGAGAAGAATGCGGATCTAAGGGTGGAGCTGGCAGTTAAGTTGTAACCAATAATGAGCTTGCGTTTTGCAATACGCATAAGCTGATTACTGATTATACTGAATGTCTGTCGCTAGGCGAATTATGTTAATGTAATCCCTAGATTTTAGCCAATCAGGTTATGACTAGTAGGCATAATTATTGGAACATGTATAAAAGTGAACTGCTCTGTAATAAAGAAGTTTGCCGATACTTATATTAAGTGTTTGTGTCTTCCTTCGCTGCGACGAATGTGACACAACAGGTTTGTTCTGAAGGCTTTAAACAGAAGCACAACTTTTAAATATGGCACTCCCTGGAAACATGGCTTGTTCAACAGTGGGTTAACTTGTTCCTGGTTGGCAAACTGAAAAGCACAGTGAGGCTAAGCTGCCAAAAGCCGAGCTGCTGCTCTTGGAGATAATACCCGTTGATTTTAAATAGGTGGTGGTGAATAGTGACTCCAGGTGTATAACACCTTCCTGGGGGAGAAAGGACATTCTAATAATAATAACAACCGAGGTAAATGAGTATTCCCCTGTTTTCAATACCTCTGGGTACATAAGACATGGCCTGAGGACCTATGTGAGACCCCGGGCCCCCAGCTGGATTGGCAGCTGGAAGATGGCTGGGTGAAAGGATCCTGATGGGAGCCCAGCAGGGCCTCGTACATTACCTCAAGGGGTACATTAGCTTGTCACACAGAGCATCTCATGGGTTGGAAAAGGGATGCTCTGGAGAGGTTCTAGCCAAGCTGTGGAGACAGACACCATCCAAGCTGACTTTGGATCTTTATATTTGCCATCATGAGGGCCTTTTTTCTCTGTACTGACTATGTCTGCTGTATATTTATTTGGACTGGGGAGATGTTATTTGGCGATGAATCCTCAGGGAGGAGGCTGGGATCATCCCTTGTGCCAGCATCCTTGCCAGCGGCATCGGGGCTGAGTTCAGGTGCCTGAGGAGTCAAACCGCAGCACAGTCACACAGCGGGGTGGAGGCCGGACAGGACCTCTGGAGGTGGGAGTGTTCCCTCAGCTCCTGCTGGCATTGTGGGCACCACACAGCTCCTGCTAAGGCCTGACGTGTGCTGGGAGCAGTGCCGTGAGCTCAGGGCGAGGGCAACAATTCAGCAGACACGGTGGCCAGGAAAGGCTGAAGGTCCCTGTGCAGCCACCGTCACCTGCAGCTTGCTATCCTCTGCAGCCGCCATCCTTGCATCCTGATTGTCAGGCAGTTTCTTCACAATTCCCTCCCTCAGGGCAATGGGATAAAGCAAACTACCACATCGGGCAGCACAAATACATTGGCTCACCCTAAAAACTTTAGAAACGGCTCCAAGAGCAGCCAGAGTGCTGAGGGTTTTGTGCATCCCAGTGTGATACCGGAGACGCCTGCAGCCTGACAGAAGAGGAAGGATGGGCACTCTCACCAGGAGAAACCAACACTTTGGCTCACAGGCTGTCATGGTTGAAGGCTGGCCGGCAGCTGAGCACCACACGTCCGCTCGCTCCCTCCCCACCACGGGGATGGTGGGGAAAATGGGAGGACAAAATGAAGAAAACTCCTGGAATGAGATAACAAGAGTTTACACATTAAATTACGAATTATCAACGAGAAAAGAGCCATCCAGGAGAACCATTTAACACTGAACCCCAAACCGTTGCTCCCTGGAATGTCAAATAGGCAAAAGATCCTTTTGGAAACGTCTCTGATTTCCTGCACATTTCCTGAAAAGAGCCATTTTCTCATTTTTTTAATGGCTTCTCTTTGAACCAAGGTGTTGTAATGTAACCCAAGCTGCTGCTCCTCCTCCTCCTCCTCCTGCTACTACTAATCTCTATAGAATTGAAAGAGAATATAAAATAAGAAATACTCAATGCAATTCCTCACAAACTCTGTCCCCACCAAGGAGCCAGTCCCAGGAAGCTGTGCCTCGTCCTGAACAGCCAGTCCCAGCGTCAGAAGAGACAAAAAGGCAGAAAGGCCCAGAGCAATTAAAAACAATAACTCTACCCAAGGTGTTATCTTCTTGTTCTCTAACTCAGCCCAAATAATGACCGTGCTAGCTACGAAAAAGAAAGATTTCTAACTGCATGAAGAAAATGAACTCACTTTCAGTCAAACCAGCACACAAGCCACTGCTCAGGATCAACAGTTCAACCAGACACAGGCCATCCAAAGCTGACTTTGTATCCTTTATTTGCCATCAGGAGGGCCTTGCACACAAACTTGTCCCTGGCTCTGTTGGCCCCTCCATAGATGGTCACGGGTCCCAGGGCAGGACTCCTTTCTGGTGCTCCTCCAGCCAGATTCGCCAAAGATAAAGCCTGGACACCCAAGTGTGATAAAGCCTGGACACCCAAGTGTGCTCATCTATGGACTTGAGTGTTCCTGCCTCAGCTCACCATACATTTCACTTCCTATTGGACCTGCCTTTTTTCAACGTCTTGGGGGTTGAAAGCTGGCACAGCAGCACGTGTGCCAGAGACATTATCCCAGCTTGGCGGGTGTCCACCAAGAGGCGTGGGTCTTTAGCAACGATGGTCATTTCCAGGGAAAACAGCTCGTTTGATTGATCAGGACCCTGCAAGGAGAACAGAAGAGCTGGGATGCCGTCACAACATTTGCCATGAGTCCGATAGAGCAGGTTGCTCACATGCAGCCCACTCTGAATTCCCCTGCTGCTGAGCCTGTGGGGATGGTTGGCGGATAAGGGATGAGACCTGAACTACCTGTCTGAAATACAGCTGTCGCCAGCCTCGGTGCCAGTGGAGGCAGGAGCTGGTCCTGCAAACCATCCATCCAGGACACAGAAAGTTTTCAGCAACTGTGACTGTTCTGGAACAGGCTGTGCCATGTGCTTCCCTGTCTATGAACATCCCTTCTCCTAGAGCTTGAGAAGGAGTTTGTGATCTTGCCGATGGCTATAGGAGGATGGTGGCTTCGGGCGGTGGCTGAGGCTTGGGGCTTGCGTTGCCCATGACCAGCGATGGCCACAGGGTGACAGAGGAAGGGGTTTCCCTGGGGAAGAAGCACCAGGCAGTGGTTGAGATGGAGGACAACTACACCACAGCTTTGGCTGTACGTGGAAAGTTGTGGGTGAGACAGGAATTATGTGTCTTCCACAGCACAGCACAGCACAGCACAGCACAGGTAAACACTAGAACAGCACGTTTTTCTCTTTGTTTACTGTTTCTTAGAAGAGTCTCGTTTTGGTAGCAAGTACAGGCAGAATGTCAGACAAAGTGGCTGATTGCATGGGAAGATCTAGGGACATTTACTTGGCTATGTAAAGCTTGACTGCTCTAGAAGTTGACTCCTTTTTTCTCTTCCCTTGTATTTTTTTTTAGAGAAGGTCTCAGGGGGAGGGACATGGATGATTTACGTTCAGAGATCCTAAAATATACATTGTAGCCGTCAAGAGAGAATATGCCTTTATCATGTATCTATTCATTTTGGAACATGTTGAATTCAATCTGCTGATCCATAGCCCATGGAGTTCAATAGACACCTTTGGCTTTTCTCCTTTGGCTCAAGAGCTCGATGACACCTTCTGTCACCGGGGTTAGCATAATTAATGCAGATAATCTGCTCTCTACCGTCTCCTAATCTCCGCTGCCTCCTCTCTAATGATCTATGCGACAATCCAGTCCCATCCCATGGTACAGAGAACATCAGCACCATGTAGAGGGGTGACATCCAAATGAAAAATGAGAGAGTTTGAAGAGCTTTTCATAACCTGCAGGAACAAAATGGGGAAGCAGTGACCCGGAAGCTGGGGCAGAGTGTCCCCTCAGACAGCTGGCAGGTGGCAAACAAGTGTGGGGAGAAGGTGGTGCTGCAAAGCAGAAGGACCCGGACAGGCTGGACAAAGGGGCTGATGGGAATGTCCTGCCTTTCAAGCAGGGCAAGAGCAAGGGCCTGCACCTGAGGAGGAAAAGCCCTTGTCCCAGGCTATGCTGGGGGAAATCCATCTGGACAGCCGCTGTGCAGAGCCCCGGAGTCATGGTGGAGCCCGAGGGCAGGGATTTGGAGGGAACAAAGTGCCCTTAGGGCAAAGGCAGCTCCTGGGCTGCAGTAGGCAAAGCATGGGCAGCAGGTGGAGGTTCCCCGTATTTCCTTGCCTCGCCTCACGTCGCCTCGCCTCGCCTCACCTTTCCCTGCCTTTCCCTGCTTTTCCCCGTATTTCCCTGCCTCGCCTCGCCTCGCCACGACTCGCCTCGCCTAACCTTGCCTTGCCTTTCCCTGCCTTTTCCTGCCTTTCCCCTAATTTCCCTGCCTCGCCTCGCGTTGCCTTGCCTTGCATTGACTTTCTCTGCCTTTCCCTGCCTTTCCCTGTATTTCCTTGCCTCGCCTCGCCTCGTCACGCCTCGCCTCGCCTCACCTACCCTTGCCTTTCCCTGCCTTTCCCCATATTTCCCTGCCTCGCCTCGCCTCACCTTGCCTTGCCTTTCCCTGCCTTTCCCTGCCTATCCCTGTATTTCCCTGCCTCGCCTCGTGTTGCCTTCCCTTTCCTTGCCTTTCCCTGCCTTTCCCAGTATTTCCCTGCCTCGCATGGCCTCGCCTCACCTCGCCTTGCCTTTCACTGCCTTTCCCCCTCTTCCACGTATTTCCCTGCCTCGCTTCGCGTTGCCTTGCCTTTCCTTGACTTTCCCTGCCTTTTCCTGCCTTTCCCTGCCTTTCCCTGTGTTTCCCTGCCTCGCCTCGCCTTGCCGCGCCTTGCCTCGCCTTGCCTTACCTTGCCATTACCTGCCTTTCCCCGTATTTCCCTCCATTGCCTCGTGTTGCCTTGCCTTGCCTCACCTTTCCCTGCCTTTCCCCGCCCTTCCCCATATTTCCCTGCCTTTCCCCATATTTCCCTGCCTCGCCTCGCTTTGCCTTGTCTTCCCTCACCTTTCCCTGCCTTTCCCCGTATTTCCTTGCCTCACCTTGCCTCGCCTTTCCCTGCCTTTCCCTGTATATCCTTGCCTCGCCTCACATCGCCTCGCCTCACCTTTCCCTGCCTTGCCCTGCCTTTCCCCATATTTCCCTGCCTCGCCTCGCTTTGCCTTGTCTTGCCTTGCCCTTCCCTGCCTTTTCCTGCCTTTCCCCGTGTTTCCCTGCCTCGCCTCGTGTTGCCTTGCCTTGCCTTGACTTTCCCTGCCTTTCCCTGTATTTCCCTGTATTTCCATGCCTCGCCTCGCCACGCCACGCCTCGCCTCGCCTCACCTTGCCTTGCCTTTCCCTGCCTTTCCCTGCCCTTCCCTGTATTTCCCTGCCTCGCCTCACTTTGTCTTGCCTTGCCTTGAATTTCCCTGCCTTTCCCTGCCTTTCCCCATATTTCCTTGCCTCGCCTCACCTCGCCTCACCTTTCCCTGCCTTTCCCTGCTTTTCCCCATATTTCCCTGCCTCGCCTCGCCTCGCCACGCCTCGCCTCATTCACCTTGCCTTGCCTTTCCCTGCCTTTTCCTGCCTTTCCCCTTATTTCCCTGCCTCGTCTCGCGTTGCCTTACCTTGCATGGACTTTCCATGCCTTTCCCTGCCTGTCCCCCTATTTCCCTGCCTTGCCTCGTGTTGCCTTGCCTTGCCTTTCCCTGCCTTTCCCTGCATTTCCCTTTATTTCCCTGCCTTACCTCACGTTGCCTTGTCTTGCCTTGACTTTCCCTGCCTTTTCCTGCCTTTCCCCGTATTTCCCTGCCTCGCCTCGCCTCTCCTCTCCGCACCTTGCCTTTCACTGCCTTTCTCTGCCTGTCCCTGTATTTCCTTGCCTCGCCTTGCCTAGCCTTGCCTCACCTCAACTTGACTCGCCTCGCCTTGTCTTTCCTTGCCTTTCCCTGCCTTTCCCAGTATTTCCCTGCCTCGCATTGCCTCGCCTCACCTTGCCTTGCCTTTCCCTGCCTTTCCCTGCACTTCAACATATTTCCCTGCCTCGCCTCGCGTTGCCTAGCCTTTCCCTGAGTTTCCCTGCCTTTTCCTGCCTTTCCCTGCCTTTCCCTGTGTTTCCCAGCCTCGCCTCGCTTTGCCGCGCCTCGCCTCGACTCGCCTTGCCTTGCCATTACCTGCCTTACCCCGTATTTCCCTGCCTCGCCTCGCTTTCCCTTCCCTTGCATTGACTTTCCCTGCCTTTCCAAGCCTTTCCCTGCCTTTCCTCGTATTTCCTTGCCTTCTCTTGTGTTGCCTTGCCTCGCCTTGCCTTGCCTCGCCTTGTCTCGCCTCGCGTCACCGCGCCTTGCCTTTCCCTGCCTTTCCCTGCCTGTCCCCGTATTTCCATGCATCACCTCGTGTTGCCCTTCCTTGCCTTGACTTTCCCTGCCTGTCCCCGTATTTCCCTGCATTGCCTCGTATTGCCTTGCCTTGCCTTGACTTTCCCTGCCTTTCCCTGCCTTTCCCTATATTTCCTTGCCTCGCCTCGCCTCGCCTCACATCACCTTTCCCTGCCTTTCCCTGCCTTTCCCCATATTTCCCTGCTTCGCCTCGCTTTGCCTTGTCTTGCCTTGACTTTCCCTGTATTTCCATGCCTCGCCTCGCCTCGCCTTTCCATGCCTTTCCCTGCCTTTCCCTGTATTTTCCTGCCTCGCCTCGCTTTGCCTTGTCTTGCCTTGCCTTTCCCTGCCTTTCCCCGTATTTTCCTGCCTCGCCACGCTTTGCCTTTTCTTGCCTTGACTTTCCCTGCCTTTCCCTGTATTTCCATGCCTCGCATCACCTCGCCTCGCCTCGCCTTTCCTTGCCTTTCCCTGCCTTTCCCCATATTTCCTTGCCTCGCCACGCCTCGCCTCACCTCAACTTGGCTTGCCTTTCCTTGCCTTTCCCTGCCTTTCCCCGTATTTCTCTGCCTCGCCTCGCTTTTGCCTTATCTTGCCTTGCGTTTCCCTGCCTTTTCCTGCCTTTCCCTGTATTTCCTTGCCTCGCCTCACCTCGCCTCGCCTCACCTTTCCCTGCCTTTCCCTGCCTTTCCCCATATTTCCCTGCCTCGCCTCGCTTTGCCTTATCTTGCCTTGACTTTCCCTGCCTTTCCCTGCTTTTCCCTGTATTTCCATGCCTCGCCTCGCCTCGCCACGCCTTGCCTTGCCTTGCCCTTCCCTGCCTTTTCCTGCCTTTCCCCGTATTTCCTTGCCTCGCCTTGCCTCACCTCGCCTCGCCTTTCCCTGCCTTTCCCTGCCTTTCCCTATATTTCCCTGCCTCGCCTCGCTTTGCCTTGTCTTGCCTTGACTTTCCCTGCCTTTCCCTGTATTTCCATGCCTCGCCCTGCCTCGCCTTTCCCTGCCTTTCCCTGCCTTTCCCCATATTTCCCAGCCTCGCCTCGCTTTGCCTTGTCTTGCCTTGACTTTCCTTGCCTTTCCCGGCCTTTCCATGCCTTTCCCCATATTTCCTTGCCTTCTCTTGCGTTGCCTTGCCTTGCCTTGCCTCGCCTTGTCTCACCTCGCCTCACCGCGCCTTGCCTTTCCCTGCCTTGCCCTGCCTGTCCCCACATTTCCCTGCATCGCCTCGTTTTGCCTTGCCTTGCCTTGCCTTTCCCTGCCTGTCCCTGTATTTCCCTGCCTTACCTCACGTTGCCTTGTCTAGCCTTGCCTTTCCCTGCCTTTCCCCGTATTTCCCAGCCTCGCCTCGCTTTCCCTTGCCTTGCATTGACTTTCCCTGCCTTTCCCAGCCTTTACCTGCCTTTCCCCATATTTCCTCGCCTCGCCTCACCTTGCCTTGCCTTTCCCTGCCTTTCCCTGCCCTTCCCTGTATTTCCCTGCCTCGCCTCACTTTGTCTTGCCTTGCCTTGAATTTCCCTGCCTTTCCCTGCCTTTCCCCATATTTCCTTGCCTCGCCTCACCTCGCCTCACCTTTCCCTGCCTTTCCCTGCTTTTCCCCATATTTCCCTGCCTCGCCTCGCCTCGCCACGCCTCGCCTCATTCACCTTGCCTTGCCTTTCCCTGCCTTTTCCTGCCTTTCCCCTTATTTCCCTGCCTCGTCTCGCGTTGCCTTACCTTGCATGGACTTTCCATGCCTTTCCCTGCCTGTCCCCCTATTTCCCTGCCTTGCCTCGTGTTGCCTTGCCTTGCCTTTCCCTGCCTTTCCCTGCATTTCCCTTTATTTCCCTGCCTTACCTCACGTTGCCTTGTCTTGCCTTGACTTTCCCTGCCTTTTCCTGCCTTTCCCCGTATTTCCCTGCCTCGCCTCGCCTCTCCTCTCCGCACCTTGCCTTTCACTGCCTTTCTCTGCCTGTCCCTGTATTTCCTTGCCTCGCCTTGCCTAGCCTTGCCTCACCTCAACTTGACTCGCCTCGCCTTGTCTTTCCTTGCCTTTCCCTGCCTTTCCCAGTATTTCCCTGCCTCGCATTGCCTCGCCTCACCTTGCCTTGCCTTTCCCTGCCTTTCCCTGCACTTCAACATATTTCCCTGCCTCGCCTCGCGTTGCCTAGCCTTTCCCTGAGTTTCCCTGCCTTTTCCTGCCTTTCCCTGCCTTTCCCTGTGTTTCCCAGCCTCGCCTCGCTTTGCCGCGCCTCGCCTCGACTCGCCTTGCCTTGCCATTACCTGCCTTACCCCGTATTTCCCTGCCTCGCCTCGCTTTCCCTTCCCTTGCATTGACTTTCCCTGCCTTTCCAAGCCTTTCCCTGCCTTTCCTCGTATTTCCTTGCCTTCTCTTGTGTTGCCTTGCCTCGCCTTGCCTTGCCTCGCCTTGTCTCGCCTCGCGTCACCGCGCCTTGCCTTTCCCTGCCTTTCCCTGCCTGTCCCCGTATTTCCATGCATCACCTCGTGTTGCCCTTCCTTGCCTTGACTTTCCCTGCCTGTCCCCGTATTTCCCTGCATTGCCTCGTATTGCCTTGCCTTGCCTTGACTTTCCCTGCCTTTCCCTGCCTTTCCCTATATTTCCTTGCCTCGCCTCGCCTCGCCTCACATCACCTTTCCCTGCCTTTCCCTGCCTTTCCCCATATTTCCCTGCTTCGCCTCGCTTTGCCTTGTCTTGCCTTGACTTTCCCTGTATTTCCATGCCTCGCCTCGCCTCGCCTTTCCATGCCTTTCCCTGCCTTTCCCTGTATTTTCCTGCCTCGCCTCGCTTTGCCTTGTCTTGCCTTGCCTTTCCCTGCCTTTCCCCGTATTTTCCTGCCTCGCCACGCTTTGCCTTTTCTTGCCTTGACTTTCCCTGCCTTTCCCTGTATTTCCATGCCTCGCATCACCTCGCCTCACCTCGCCTTTCCTTGCCTTTCCCTGCCTTTCCCCATATTTCCTTGCCTCGCCACGCCTCGCCTCACCTCAACTTGGCTTGCCTTTCCTTGCCTTTCCCTGCCTTTCCCCGTATTTCTCTGCCTCGCCTCGCTTTTGCCTTATCTTGCCTTGCGTTTCCCTGCCTTTTCCTGCCTTTCCCTGTATTTCCTTGCCTCGCCTCACCTCGCCTCGCCTCACCTTTCCCTGCCTTTCCCTGCCTTTCCCCATATTTCCCTGCCTCGCCTCGCTTTGCCTTATCTTGCCTTGACTTTCCCTGCCTTTCCCTGCTTTTCCCTGTATTTCCATGCCTCGCCTCGCCTCGCCACGCCTTGCCTTGCCTTGCCCTTCCCTGCCTTTTCCTGCCTTTCCCCGTATTTCCTTGCCTCGCCTTGCCTCACCTCGCCTCGCCTTTCCCTGCCTTTCCCTGCCTTTCCCTATATTTCCCTGCCTCGCCTCGCTTTGCCTTGTCTTGCCTTGACTTTCCCTGCCTTTTCCTGCCTTTC
The DNA here is from genome assembly GCF_036013445.1 of Caloenas nicobarica. Classification (NCBI taxonomy): domain Eukaryota; kingdom Metazoa; phylum Chordata; class Aves; order Columbiformes; family Columbidae; genus Caloenas; species Caloenas nicobarica. Next base: position 108,503,527 of record NC_088247.1, read on the forward strand.
CCCGTATTTCCCTGCCTCGCCTCGCCTCTCCTCTCCGCACCTTGCCTTTCACTGCCTTTCTCTGCCTGTCCCTGTATTTCCTTGCCTCGCCTTGCCTAGCCTTGCCTCACCTCAACTTGACTCGCCTCGCCTTGTCTTTCCTTGCCTTTCCCTGCCTTTCCCAGTATTTCCCTGCCTCGCATTGCCTCGCCTCACCTTGCCTTGCCTTTCCCTGCCTTTCCCTGCACTTCAACATATTTCCCTGCCTCGCCTCGCGTTGCCTAGCCTTTCCCTGAGTTTCCCTGCCTTTTCCTGCCTTTCCCTGCCTTTCCCTGTGTTTCCCAGCCTCGCCTCGCTTTGCCGCGCCTCGCCTCGACTCGCCTTGCCTTGCCATTACCTGCCTTACCCCGTATTTCCCTGCCTCGCCTCGCTTTCCCTTCCCTTGCATTGACTTTCCCTGCCTTTCCAAGCCTTTCCCTGCCTTTCCTCGTATTTCCTTGCCTTCTCTTGTGTTGCCTTGCCTCGCCTTGCCTTGCCTCGCCTTGTCTCGCCTCGCGTCACCGCGCCTTGCCTTTCCCTGCCTTTCCCTGCCTGTCCCCGTATTTCCATGCATCACCTCGTGTTGCCCTTCCTTGCCTTGACTTTCCCTGCCTGTCCCCGTATTTCCCTGCATTGCCTCGTATTGCCTTGCCTTGCCTTGACTTTCCCTGCCTTTCCCTGCCTTTCCCTATATTTCCTTGCCTCGCCTCGCCTCGCCTCACATCACCTTTCCCTGCCTTTCCCTGCCTTTCCCCATATTTCCCTGCTTCGCCTCGCTTTGCCTTGTCTTGCCTTGACTTTCCCTGTATTTCCATGCCTCGCCTCGCCTCGCCTTTCCATGCCTTTCCCTGCCTTTCCCTGTATTTTCCTGCCTCGCCTCGCTTTGCCTTGTCTTGCCTTGCCTTTCCCTGCCTTTCCCCGTATTTTCCTGCCTCGCCACGCTTTGCCTTTTCTTGCCTTGACTTTCCCTGCCTTTCCCTGTATTTCCATGCCTCGCATCACCTCGCCTCGCCTCGCCTTTCCTTGCCTTTCCCTGCCTTTCCCCATATTTCCTTGCCTCGCCACGCCTCGCCTCACCTCAACTTGGCTTGCCTTTCCTTGCCTTTCCCTGCCTTTCCCCGTATTTCTCTGCCTCGCCTCGCTTTTGCCTTATCTTGCCTTGCGTTTCCCTGCCTTTTCCTGCCTTTCCCTGTATTTCCTTGCCTCGCCTCACCTCGCCTCGCCTCACCTTTCCCTGCCTTTCCCTGCCTTTCCCCATATTTCCCTGCCTCGCCTCGCTTTGCCTTATCTTGCCTTGACTTTCCCTGCCTTTCCCTGCTTTTCCCTGTATTTCCATGCCTCGCCTCGCCTCGCCACGCCTTGCCTTGCCTTGCCCTTCCCTGCCTTTTCCTGCCTTTCCCCGTATTTCCTTGCCTCGCCTTGCCTCACCTCGCCTCGCCTTTCCCTGCCTTTCCCTGCCTTTCCCTATATTTCCCTGCCTCGCCTCGCTTTGCCTTGTCTTGCCTTGACTTTCCCTGCCTTTCCCTGTATTTCCATGCCTCGCCCTGCCTCGCCTTTCCCTGCCTTTCCCTGCCTTTCCCCATATTTCCCAGCCTCGCCTCGCTTTGCCTTGTCTTGCCTTGACTTTCCTTGCCTTTCCCGGCCTTTCCATGCCTTTCCCCATATTTCCTTGCCTTCTCTTGCGTTGCCTTGCCTTGCCTTGCCTCGCCTTGTCTCACCTCGCCTCACCGCGCCTTGCCTTTCCCTGCCTTGCCCTGCCTGTCCCCACATTTCCCTGCATCCCCTCGTTTTGCCTTGCCTTGCCTTGCCTTTCCCTGCCTGTCCCTGTATTTCCCTGCCTTACCTCACGTTGCCTTGTCTAGCCTTGCCTTTCCCTGCCTTTCCCCGTATTTCCCAGCCTCGCCTCGCTTTCCCTTGCCTTGCATTGACTTTCCCTGCCTTTCCCAGCCTTTACCTGCCTTTCCCCATATTTCCTCGCCTCGCCTCACCTTGCCTTGCCTTTCCCTGCCTTTCCCTGCCCTTCCCTGTATTTCCCTGCCTCGCCTCACTTTGTCTTGCCTTGCCTTGAATTTCCCTGCCTTTCCCTGCCTTTCCCCATATTTCCTTGCCTCGCCTCACCTCGCCTCACCTTTCCCTGCCTTTCCCTGCTTTTCCCCATATTTCCCTGCCTCGCCTCGCCTCGCCACGCCTCGCCTCATTCACCTTGCCTTGCCTTTCCCTGCCTTTTCCTGCCTTTCCCCTTATTTCCCTGCCTCGTCTCGCGTTGCCTTACCTTGCATGGACTTTCCATGCCTTTCCCTGCCTGTCCCCCTATTTCCCTGCCTTGCCTCGTGTTGCCTTGCCTTGCCTTTCCCTGCCTTTCCCTGCATTTCCCTTTATTTCCCTGCCTTACCTCACGTTGCCTTGTCTTGCCTTGACTTTCCCTGCCTTTTCCTGCCTTTCCCCGTATTTCCCTGCCTCGCCTCGCCTCTCCTCTCCGCACCTTGCCTTTCACTGCCTTTCTCTGCCTGTCCCTGTATTTCCTTGCCTCGCCTTGCCTAGCCTTGCCTCACCTCAACTTGACTCGCCTCGCCTTGTCTTTCCTTGCCTTTCCCTGCCTTTCCCAGTATTTCCCTGCCTCGCATTGCCTCGCCTCACCTTGCCTTGCCTTTCCCTGCCTTTCCCTGCACTTCAACATATTTCCCTGCCTCGCCTCGCGTTGCCTAGCCTTTCCCTGAGTTTCCCTGCCTTTTCCTGCCTTTCCCTGCCTTTCCCTGTGTTTCCCAGCCTCGCCTCGCTTTGCCGCGCCTCGCCTCGACTCGCCTTGCCTTGCCATTACCTGCCTTACCCCGTATTTCCCTGCCTCGCCTCGCTTTCCCTTCCCTTGCATTGACTTTCCCTGCCTTTCCAAGCCTTTCCCTGCCTTTCCTCGTATTTCCTTGCCTTCTCTTGTGTTGCCTTGCCTCGCCTTGCCTTGCCTCGCCTTGTCTCGCCTCGCGTCACCGCGCCTTGCCTTTCCCTGCCTTTCCCTGCCTGTCCCCGTATTTCCATGCATCACCTCGTGTTGCCCTTCCTTGCCTTGACTTTCCCTGCCTGTCCCCGTATTTCCCTGCATTGCCTCGTATTGCCTTGCCTTGCCTTGACTTTCCCTGCCTTTCCCTGCCTTTCCCTATATTTCCTTGCCTCGCCTCGCCTCGCCTCACATCACCTTTCCCTGCCTTTCCCTGCCTTTCCCCATATTTCCCTGCTTCGCCTCGCTTTGCCTTGTCTTGCCTTGACTTTCCCTGTATTTCCATGCCTCGCCTCGCCTCGCCTTTCCATGCCTTTCCCTGCCTTTCCCTGTATTTTCCTGCCTCGCCTCGCTTTGCCTTGTCTTGCCTTGCCTTTCCCTGCCTTTCCCCGTATTTTCCTGCCTCGCCACGCTTTGCCTTTTCTTGCCTTGACTTTCCCTGCCTTTCCCTGTATTTCCATGCCTCGCATCACCTCGCCTCACCTCGCCTTTCCTTGCCTTTCCCTGCCTTTCCCCATATTTCCTTGCCTCGCCACGCCTCGCCTCACCTCAACTTGGCTTGCCTTTCCTTGCCTTTCCCTGCCTTTCCCCGTATTTCTCTGCCTCGCCTCGCTTTTGCCTTATCTTGCCTTGCGTTTCCCTGCCTTTTCCTGCCTTTCCCTGTATTTCCTTGCCTCGCCTCACCTCGCCTCGCCTCACCTTTCCCTGCCTTTCCCTGCCTTTCCCCATATTTCCCTGCCTCGCCTCGCTTTGCCTTATCTTGCCTTGACTTTCCCTGCCTTTCCCTGCTTTTCCCTGTATTTCCATGCCTCGCCTCGCCTCGCCACGCCTTGCCTTGCCTTGCCCTTCCCTGCCTTTTCCTGCCTTTCCCCGTATTTCCTTGCCTCGCCTTGCCTCACCTCGCCTCGCCTTTCCCTGCCTTTCCCTGCCTTTCCCTATATTTCCCTGCCTCGCCTCGCTTTGCCTTGTCTTGCCTTGACTTTCCCTGCCTTTCCCTGTATTTCCATGCCTCGCCCTGCCTCGCCTTTCCCTGCCTTTCCCTGCCTTTCCCCATATTTCCCAGCCTCGCCTCGCTTTGCCTTGTCTTGCCTTGACTTTCCTTGCCTTTCCCGGCCTTTCCATGCCTTTCCCCATATTTCCTTGCCTTCTCTTGCGTTGCCTTGCCTTGCCTTGCCTCGCCTTGTCTCACCTCGCCTCACCGCGCCTTGCCTTTCCCTGCCTTGCCCTGCCTGTCCCCACATTTCCCTGCATCGCCTCGTTTTGCCTTGCCTTGCCTTGCCTTTCCCTGCCTGTCCCTGTATTTCCCTGCCTTACCTCACGTTGCCTTGTCTAGCCTTGCCTTTCCCTGCCTTTCCCCGTATTTCCCAGCCTCGCCTCGCTTTCCCTTGCCTTGCATTGACTTTCCCTGCCTTTCCCAGCCTTTACCTGCCTTTCCCCATATTTCCTCGCCTCGCCTCACCTTGCCTTGCCTTTCCCTGCCTTTCCCTGCCCTTCCCTGTATTTCCCTGCCTCGCCTCACTTTGTCTTGCCTTGCCTTGAATTTCCCTGCCTTTCCCTGCCTTTCCCCATATTTCCTTGCCTCGCCTCACCTCGCCTCACCTTTCCCTGCCTTTCCCTGCTTTTCCCCATATTTCCCTGCCTCGCCTCGCCTCGCCACGCCTCGCCTCATTCACCTTGCCTTGCCTTTCCCTGCCTTTTCCTGCCTTTCCCCTTATTTCCCTGCCTCGTCTCGCGTTGCCTTACCTTGCATGGACTTTCCATGCCTTTCCCTGCCTGTCCCCCTATTTCCCTGCCTTGCCTCGTGTTGCCTTGCCTTGCCTTTCCCTGCCTTTCCCTGCATTTCCCTTTATTTCCCTGCCTTACCTCACGTTGCCTTGTCTTGCCTTGACTTTCCCTGCCTTTTCCTGCCTTTCCCCGTATTTCCCTGCCTCGCCTCGCCTCTCCTCTCCGCACCTTGCCTTTCACTGCCTTTCTCTGCCTGTCCCTGTATTTCCTTGCCTCGCCTTGCCTAGCCTTGCCTCACCTCAACTTGACTCGCCTCGCCTTGTCTTTCCTTGCCTTTCCCTGCCTTTCCCAGTATTTCCCTGCCTCGCATTGCCTCGCCTCACCTTGCCTTGCCTTTCCCTGCCTTTCCCTGCACTTCAACATATTTCCCTGCCTCGCCTCGCGTTGCCTAGCCTTTCCCTGAGTTTCCCTGCCTTTTCCTGCCTTTCCCTGCCTTTCCCTGTGTTTCCCAGCCTCGCCTCGCTTTGCCGCGCCTCGCCTCGACTCGCCTTGCCTTGCCATTACCTGCCTTACCCCGTATTTCCCTGCCTCGCCTCGCTTTCCCTTCCCTTGCATTGACTTTCCCTGCCTTTCCAAGCCTTTCCCTGCCTTTCCTCGTATTTCCTTGCCTTCTCTTGTGTTGCCTTGCCTCGCCTTGCCTTGCCTCGCCTTGTCTCGCCTCGCGTCACCGCGCCTTGCCTTTCCCTGCCTTTCCCTGCCTGTCCCCGTATTTCCATGCATCACCTCGTGTTGCCCTTCCTTGCCTTGACTTTCCCTGCCTGTCCCCGTATTTCCCTGCATTGCCTCGTATTGCCTTGCCTTGCCTTGACTTTCCCTGCCTTTCCCTGCCTTTCCCTATATTTCCTTGCCTCGCCTCGCCTCGCCTCACATCACCTTTCCCTGCCTTTCCCTGCCTTTCCCCATATTTCCCTGCTTCGCCTCGCTTTGCCTTGTCTTGCCTTGACTTTCCCTGTATTTCCATGCCTCGCCTCGCCTCGCCTTTCCATGCCTTTCCCTGCCTTTCCCTGTATTTTCCTGCCTCGCCTCGCTTTGCCTTGTCTTGCCTTGCCTTTCCCTGCCTTTCCCCGTATTTTCCTGCCTCGCCACGCTTTGCCTTTTCTTGCCTTGACTTTCCCTGCCTTTCCCTGTATTTCCATGCCTCGCATCACCTCGCCTCGCCTCGCCTTTCCTTGCCTTTCCCTGCCTTTCCCCATATTTCCTTGCCTCGCCTCGCTTTTGCCTTATCTTGCCTTGCGTTTCCCTGCCTTTTCCTGCCTTTCCCTGTATTTCCTTGCCTCGCCTCACCTCGCCTCGCCTCACCTTTCCCTGCCTTTCCCTGCCTTTCCCCATATTTCCCTGCCTCGCCTCGCTTTGCCTTATCTTGCCTTGACTTTCCCTGCCTTTCCCTGCTTTTCCCTGTATTTCCATGCCTCGCCTCGCCTCGCCACGCCTTGCCTTGCCTTGCCCTTCCCTGCCTTTTCCTGCCTTTCCCCGTATTTCCTTGCCTCGCCTTGCCTCACCTCGCCTCGCCTTTCCCTGCCTTTCCCTGCCTTTCCCTATATTTCCCTGCCTCGCCTCGCTTTGCCTTGTCTTGCCTTGACTTTCCCTGCCTTTCCCTGTATTTCCATGCCTCGCCCCGCCTCGCCTTTCCCTGCCTTTCCCTGCCTTTCCCCATATTTCCCAGCCTCGCCTCGCTTTGCCTTGTCTTGCCTTGACTTTCCTTGCCTTTCCCGGCCTTTCCATGCCTTTCCCCATATTTCCTTGCCTTCTCTTGCGTTGCCTTGCCTTGCCTTGCCTCGCCTTGTCTCACCTCGCCTCACCGCGCCTTGCCTTTCCCTGCCTTGCCCTGCCTGTCCCCACATTTCCCTGCATCCCCTCGTTTTGCCTTGCCTTGCCTTGCCTTTCCCTGCCTGTCCCTGTATTTCCCTGCCTTACCTCACGTTGCCTTGTCTAGCCTTGCCTTTCCCTGCCTTTCCCCGTATTTCCCAGCCTCGCCTCGCTTTCCCTTGCCTTGCATTGACTTTCCCTGCCTTTCCCAGCCTTTACCTGCCTTTCCCCATATTTCCTTGCCTTGCCTCGCCTTGCCTCACCTTTCCCTGCCTTTCCCTGCCTTTCCCCGTATTTCCTTGCCTCGCCTCACCTCGCCTCACCTCAGCTTTCCCTGCCTTTCCCTGCCTTTCTCCATATTTCGCTGCCTCGCCTCGCTTTGCCTTGTCTTGCCTTGACTTTCCCTGCCTTTCCCTGTATTTCCATGCCTCGCCTCGCCTCTCCTTTCACTGCCTTTCCCCGTATTTCACTGCCTCGCCTCGCTTTGCCTTGTCTTGCCTCACCTTTCCCTGCCTTTCCCTTCCTTTCCCCGTATTTCCTGGCCTTCTCTTGCGTTGCATTGCCTCGCCTTGCCTTGTCTCGCCTTGTCTCGCCTCGCCTCACCGTGTCTTGCCTTTCCCTGCCTTGCCCTGCCTGTCCCCATATTTCCCTCCATCGCCTCGTGTTGCCTTGCCTTGCTTTGACTTTCCCTACCTGTCCCCGTATTTCCCTGCATTGCCTCGTGTTGCCTTGCCTTGCCTTGACTTTCCCTGCCTTTCCCTGCCTTTCCCCGTATTTCCCTGCCTCGCCTCGCTTTGCCTTGTCTTGCCTTGCCTTTCCCTGCCTTTCCCCATATTTCCTTGCCTCGCCTTGCCTCGCCTCGCCTCACCTTTTCCTTGTCTTGCCTTGACTTTCCGTACCTTTCCCTGTATTTCCATGCCTTGCCTTGCCTTGCCCTTCTCTGCCTTTTCCTGCCATTCCCCATATTTCCCTGCCTCGCCTCGCATTGACGCGCCTCGCCTCGTCTTCCCTTGCATTTACCAGCCTTTCCCCATATTTCCCCGCCTCGCCTCACTTTGTCTTGCCTTGCCTTTAATTTCCCTGCCTTTCCCTGACTTCCCCCATATATCCTTGCCTCTCCTCACCTCGCCTCACCTCACCTCACCTTTCCTTCCTTTCTCTGCTTTTCCCCATATTTCCCTGCCTCACATCGCCTCACCACGCCTCGCTTCGCCTCACGTCACCTTTCCCTTCCTTTCCCTGCCTTTCCCCATATTTCCCTGCCTCGCTTCGCTTTGCCTTGTCTTGCCTTCCCTTGCCCTTCCCTGCCTTTCCCTGTCTTTCCGCGTATTTCCTTGCCTCACCACGCCTTGCCTCGCCTCCCCTTTCCCTGCCTTTCCCTGCCTTTCCCTATACTTCCATGCCTCGCCTCGCCTCGCCACGCCTTGCCTTGCCTTGCCCTTCCCTGCCTTTTCCTGCCTTTCCCCGTATTTCCCTGCCTCACCTCGCTTTGCCTTGCCTTGCCTTGACTTTCCCTGCCTTTCCCCGTATTTCCCTGCCTCGCCTCCATTTCCCTTGCCTTGCATTGACTTTCCCTGCCTTTCCCTGCCCTTCCCTGTACCTCCCTGCCTCGCCTATCCTCGCCTCGCCTTTCCCTTCCTTTCCCTGCCTTTCCCCGTATTTCCCTGCCTCGCCTCGCTTTGCCTTGTCTTGTCTTGACTTTCCCTGCCTTTCCCTGTATTTCCATGCCTCACCTCGCCTTGCCTTCCCCTGCCTTTCCCTGCCTTTCCCCGTATTTCCCTGCCTCGCCTCACTTTGCCTTGTCTTGCCTTGCCTTTCCCTGCCTTTCTCCGTATTTCCTTGCCTCGCCTCGCCTAGCCTCGCCTCACCTTTCCCTGCCTTTACCTGCCTTTCCCTGTATTTCCTTGCCTCACCTCGCCTCGCCTCGCCTCACATTTCCCTGATTTTCCCTGCCTTTCCCCTTATTTCCCTGCCTCGCCTCGCTTTGCCTTGTCTTGCCTTGACTTTCCCTGCCTTTCCCGGCCTTTCTTTGCCTTTCCCTGTATTTCCTTGCTTTCTCTTGCGCTGCCTTGCATCGCCTTGCCTTGCCTCGCCTTGTCTCGCCTCGCGTCACCGCGCCTTGCCTTTCCCTGCCTTGCCCTGCCTGTCCCCTTATTTCCCTGCATCGCCTTGTGTTGCCTTGCCTTGCCTTGACTTTCCCTGCCTGTCCCCGTATTTCCCTGCATTGCCTCCTGTTGCCTTGCCTTGCCTTGCCTATCCCTGCCTTTCCCCGTATTTCCCTGCATTGCCTCCTGTTGCCTTGCCTTGCCTTGACTTTCCCTGCCTTTCCCTGCCCTTCCCCATACCTCCCTGCCTCGCCTATCCTTGCCTCACCTTTCCCTGCCTTTCCTTGCCTTTCCCTGTATTTCCATGCCTCGCCTCGCCTCTCCATGCCTTGCCTTGCCTTGCCCTTTCCTGCCTTTTCCTGCCTTTCCCCATATTTCCCTGCCTCGCCTCGCTTTACCTTGCCTTCCCTTGCCTTTCCCTGCCTTTCCCAGTATTTCCCTGCCTCGCATTGCCTCGCCTCACCTTGGCTTGCCTTTCCCTTCCTTTCCCTGCACTTCAACATATTTCCCTGCCTCGCCTCGCATTGCCTTGCCTTTCCTTGAGTTTCCCTGCCTTTTCCTGCCTTTCCCTGCCTTTCCCTGTGTTTCCCAGCCTCGCCTCGCTTTGCCGCGCCTCGCCTCGCCTTGCCATTACCTGCCTTACCCCGTATTTCCCTGCCTCACCTCGCTTTCCCTTCCCTTGCATTGACTTTCCCTGCCTTTCCCAGCCTTTCCCTGCCTTTCCCCGTATTTCCTTGCCTTCTCTTGCGTTGCCTTGCCTCGCCTTGCCTTGCCTCGCCTTGTCTCACCTCGCCATGCCTTGCCTTGCCCTTCTTTACCTTTTCCTGCCTGTCCCCGTATTTCCATGCATCGCCTCGTGTTGCCTTGCCTTGCCTTGACTTTCCCTGCCTGTCCCCGTATTTACCTGCATTGCCTCGTGTTGCCTTGCCTTGACTTTCCCTCCCTGTCCCCGCCTTTCCCCGTATTTCCTTGCCTCGCCTCGCCACGCCTCGCCTCACCTCGCCTTGCCTTGCCTTTCCCTGCCTTTCCCTGCCCTTCCCTGTATTTCCCTGCCTCGCCTCGCTTCGCCTCGCTTTTCCCTGCCTTTCCCCGCCTTTCCCCGTATTTCCCTGTCTCGCCTCGCTTTGCCTTATCTTGCCTTGCCTTTCCCCGTATTTCCTTGCCTTGCCTCGCCTTGCCTCGCCTTGCCTTTCCCTGCCTTTCCCCATTTTTCCTTGCGTAGCCTCACTTTGCCTTGTCTTGCCTTGACCTTCCCTGCCTTTCCCTGCCTTTCCCTGTATTTCCATGCCTCGCCTCGCCTCACCTTTCCCTGCCTTTCCCTGCCTTTCCCCATATTTCCCTGCCTCGCCTCGCTTTGCCTTGTCTTGCCTTGCCCTTCCCTGCCTTTCCCTGCCTTTCCCCGTATTTCCTTGCCTCGCCTTGCCCAGCCTCGCCTCACCTCGCCTCGACTCGCCTCGCCTTGCCTTTCCTTGCCTTTCCCTGCCTTTCCCAGTATTTCCCTGCCTCGCATCGCCTCGCCTCACCTTGCCTTGCCTTTCCCTGCCCTTCCACGTGTTTTCCTGACTTGCCTCGCGTTGCCTTGCCTTTCCTTGAGTTTCCCTGCCTTTTCCTGCCTTTCCCCGTGTTTCCCTGCCTTGCCTCGCCTTGCCGCGACTTGCCTCGCCTTGCCTTGCCATTAGCTGCCTCTCCCTGTATTTCCCTGCCTCGCCTCGCTTTCCCTTCCCTTGCATTGACTTTCCCTGCCTTTCCCGGCCTTTCCCTGCCTTTCCCCGTATTTCCTTGCCTTCTCTTGCGTTGCCTTGCCTCGCCTTGCCTTACCTCGCCTTGTCTCGCCTCGCGTCACCGCACCTTGCCTTTCCCTGCCTTGCCCTGCCGGTCCCCGTATTTCCATGCATCGCCTCATCTTGCCTTGCCTTGCCTTGCCTTTCCCTACCTGTCCCCGTATTTCCCTGCATTGCCTCGTGTTGCATTGCCTTGCCTTGACATTCCCTGCCTTTCCCCGTATTTCCTTGCCTTGCCTCGCCACGCCCGCCTCGCCTCACCTTGCCTTGCCTTTCCCTGCCTTTCCCTGCACTTCAACATATTTCCCTGCCTCGCCTCGCCTCGCCTCTACCTCGCCTTTCCCTTCCTTTCCCTGCCTTTCCCCGTATTTCCCTGCCTCGCCTCTCTTTCCCTTTCGTTGCATTGACTTTCCCTGCCTTTCCCGGCCTTTCCCTGCCTTTCCCCGCCTTTCCCCGTATTTCCTTGCCTTGTCTTGCATTGCCTTGCCTCGCGTTGCCTTGCCTCACCTTGTCCCACCTCGCGTCACCACACCTTGCCTTTCCCTTCCTTGCCCTGCCGGTCCCCGTATTTCCATGCATCACCTCATGTTGCCTTGCCTTGCCTTGACTTTCCCTGCCTGTCCCCGTATTTCCCTGCATTGCCTCGTGTTGCCTTGCCTTGACTTTCCCTCCCTGTCCCCGCCTTTCCCCGTATTTCCTTGCCTCGCCTCGCCACGCCTCGCCTCACCTCGCCTTGCCTTGCCTTTCCCTGCCTTTCCCTGCCCTTCCCTGTATTTCCCTGCCTCGCCTCGCCTCGCCTCGCTTTTCCCTGCCTTTCCCCGCCTTTCCCCGTATTTCCTTGCCTTGCCTCGCCTTGCCTCGCCTTGCCTTTCCCTGCCTTTCCCTGCCTTTCCCCATTTTTCCTGGCGTAGCCTCACTTTGCCTTGTCTTGCCTTGACCTTCCCTGCCTTTCCCTGCCTTTCCCTGTATTTCCATGCCTCGCCTCGCCTCACATTTCACTGCCTTTCCCTGCCTTTCCCCATATTTCCCTGCCTCGCCTCGCTTTGCCTTGTCTTGCCTTGCCCTTCCCTGCCTTTCCCCATATTTCCTTGCCTCGCCTTGCCCAGCCTCGCCTCACCTCGCCTCGACTCGCCTCGCCTTGCCTTTCCTTGCCTTTCCCTGTCTTTCCCAGTATTTCCCTGCCTCGCATCGCCTCGCCTCACCTTGCCTTGCCTTTCCCTGCCCTTCCACGTGTTTTCCTGACTTGCCTCGCGTTGCCTTGCCTTTCCTTGAGTTTTCCTGCCTTTTCCTGCCTTTCCCCGTGTTTCCCTGCCTTGCCTCGCCTTGCCGCGACTTGCCTCGCCTTGCCTTGCCATTAGCTGCCTTTCCCTGTATTTCCCTGCCTTGCCTCGCTTTCCCTTCCCTTGCATTGACTTTCCCTGCCTTTCCCGGCCTTTCCCTGCCTTTCCCCGTATTTCCTTGCCTTCTTTTGCGTTGCCTTGCCTCGCCTTGCCTTGCCTCGCCTTGTCTCGCCTCGCGTCACCGCACCTTGCCTTTCCCTGCCTTGCCCTGCCGGTCCCCGTATTTCCATGCATCGCCTCAACCTGCCTTGCCTTGCCTTGCCTTTCCCTACCTGTCCCCGTATTTCCCTGCATTGCCTCGTGTTGCATTGCCTTGCCTTGACATTCCCTGCCTTTCCCCGTATTTCCTTGCCTTGCCTCGCCACGCCCGCCTCGCCTCACCTTGCCTTGCCTTTCCCTGCCTTTCCCTGCACTTCAACATATTTCCCTGCCTCGCCTCGCCTCGCCTCACCTCGCCTTTCCCTTCCTTTCCCTGCCTTTCCCCGTATTTCCCTGCCTCGCCTCTCTTTCCCTTTCCTTGCATTGACTTTCCCTGCCTTTCCCGGCCTTTCCCTGCCTTTCCCCGCCTTTCCCCGTATTTCCTTGCCTTCTCTTGCATTGCCTTGCCTCGCGTTGCCTTGCCTCGCCTTGTCCCACCTCGCGTCACCGCACCTTGCCTTTCCCTGCCTTGCCCTGCCGGTCCCCGTATTTCCATGCATCACCTCATGTTGCCTTGCCTTGCCTTGACTTTCCCTGCCTGTCCCCGTATTTCCCTGCATTGCCTCGTGTTGCCTTGCCTTGCCTTGACTTTCCCTGCCTTTCCCTGCCTTCCCCCATATTTCCTTGCCTCGCGTCACCTCCCCTCTCCTCACCTTTCCCTGCCTTTCCCTGACTTTCCCCATATTTCCCTGTATTTCCCTCCCTCGCCTCGCCTCACCTTGCTTTGCCTTTCCCTGCCTTTCCCTGCCCTTCCCTGTATTTCCCTCCTTCGCCTCGCCTCACCTCGCCTTTCCCTGCCTTTCCCTGCCTTTCCCCGTATTTCCCTGCCTCGCCTCGCTTTGCCTAATCTTGCCTTGCCTTGCCCTGCCTTTTCCTGCCTTTCCCCGTATTTCCTTGCCTCGCGTCACCTCCCCTCGCCTCACCTTTCCCTGCCTTTCCCTGACTTTCCCCATATTTCCCTGCCTCGCCTCGCTTTGCCTTGTCTTGCCTTGACTTTCTATGGCTTTCCCTGTATTTCCATGCCTCGCCTCGCCTCGCATTTCCCTGCCTTTCCCTGCCTTTCCCCATATTTCCCTGTCTCGCCTCACTTTGCCTTGTCTTGCCTTGACTTTCCCTGCCTTTCCCTGCCTTTCCCCGTATTTCCCTGCCTCGCCTCGCTTTGCCTTGTCTTGTCTTGACTTTCCCTGCCTTTCCCTGTATTTCCCTGACTTTCCCTGTGTTTCCCAGCCTCGCCTCGCTTTGCCGCGCCTCGCCTCGCCTTGCCTTGCCATTACCTGCCTTACCCCGTATTTCCCTGCCTCGCCTCGCTTTGCCTTATCTTGCCTTGCCTTTCCCCGTATTTCCTTGCCTTGCCTCGCCTTGCCTCGCCTTGCCTTTCCCTGCCTTTCCCCATTTTTCCTTGCGTAGCCTCGCTTTGCCTTGTCTTGCCTTGACCTTCCCTGCCTTTCCCTGCCTTTCCCTGTATTTCCATGCCTTGCCTCGCCTCACATTTCACTGCCTTTCCCTGCCTTTCCCCATATTTCCCTGCCTCCCCTTGCTTTGCCTTGTCTTGCCTTGACTTTCCCTGCCTTTCCCTGCCTTTCCCTGTATTTCCATGCCTCGCCTCGCCTCGCCACGCCTTGCCTTGTCTTGCCCTTCCCTGCCTTTCCCTGCCTTTCCCCGTATTTCCTTGCCTCGCCTTGCCCAGCCTCGCCTCACCTCGCCTCGACTCGCCTCGCCTTGCCTTGCCTTTCCCTGCCTTTCCCTGCCCTTCCACGTGTTTTCCTGACTTGCCTCGCGTTGCCTTGCCTTTCCTTGAGTTTCCCTGCCTTTTCCTGCCTTTCCCCGTGTTTCCCTGCCTTGCCTCGCCTTGCCGCGACTTGCCTCGCCTTGCCTTGCCATTAGCTGCCTTTCCCTGTATTTCCCTGCCTCGCCTCGCTTTCCCTTCCCTTGCATTGACTTTCCCTGCCTTTCCCGGCCTTTCCCTGCCTTTCCCCGTATTTCCTTGCCTTCTCTTGCGTTGCCTTGCCTCGCCTTGCCTTTCCTCGCCTTGTCTCGCCTCGCGTCACCGCACCTTGCCTTTCCCTGCCTTGCCCTGCCGGTCCCCGTATTTCCATGCATCGCCTCATCTTGCCTTGCCTTGCCTTGCCTTTCCCTACCTGTCCCCTTATTTCCCTGCATTGCCTCGTGTTGCATTGCCTTGCCTTGACATTCCCTGCCTTTCCCCGTATTTCTTTGCCTCGCCTCGCCACGCCCGCCTCGCCTCACCTTGCCTTGCCTTTCCCTGCCTTTCCCTGCCCTTCCCTGAATTTCCCTGCCTCGCCTCGCCTCGCCTCACCTCGCCTTTCCCTTCCTTTCCCTGCCTTTCCCCGTATTTCCCTGCCTCGCCTCTCTTTCCCTTTCCTTGCATTGACTTTCCCTGCCTTTCCCGGCCTTTCCCTGCCTTTCCCCGCCTTTCCCCGTATTTCCTTGCCTTCTCTTGCATTGCCTTGCCTCGCGTTGCCTTGCCTCGCCTTGTCCCACCTCGCGTCACCGCACCTTGCCTTTCCCTGCCTTGCCCTGCCGGTCCCCGTATTTCCATGCATCACCTCATGTTGCCTTGCCTTGCCTTGACTTTCCCTGCCTGTCCCCGTATTTCCCTGCATTGCCTCGTGTTGCCTTGCCTTGCCTTGACTTTCCCTGCCTTTCCCTGCCTTCCCCCATATTTCCTTGCCTCGCGTCACCTCCCCTGGCCTCACCTTTCCCTGCCTTTCCCTGACTTTCCCCATATTTCCCTGTATTTCCCTCCCTCGCCTCGCCTCACCTTGCTTTGCCTTTCCCTGCCTTTCCCTGCCCTTCCCTGTATTTCCCTCCCTCGCCTCGCCTCACCTCGCCTTTCCCTGCCTTTCCCTGCCTTTCCCCGTATTTCCCTGCCTCGCCTCACTTTGCCTAATCTTGCCTTGCCTTTCCCTGCCTTTTCCTGTCTTTCCCCGTATTTCCTTGCCTCGCGTCACCTCCCCTCGCCTCACCTTTCCCTGCCTTTCCCTGACTTTCCCCATATTTCCCTGCCTCGCCTCGCCTTGCCTTGTCTTGCCTTGACTTTCTCTGGCTTTCCCTGTATTTCCATGCCTCGCCTCGCCTCGCATTTCCCTGCCTTTCCCCATATTTCCCTGTCTCGCCTCTCTTTGCCTTGTCTTGCCTTGACTTTCCCTGCCTTTCCCCGCCTTTCCCCATATTTCCCTGACTCGCCTCGCTTTGCCTTGTCTTTCCTTGCCTTTCCCTGCCTTTCCCCTATTTCCTTGCCCTACCTCGCCTCGCCTAGCCCCGCCTTTCCCTGCCTTTCCCTGACTTTCCCCATATTTCCCTGCCTCGCCTCACTTTGCCTTGTCTTGCCTTGACTTTCCCTGCCTTTTCCTGCCTTTCCCCGTATTTCCCTGCCACACCTCGTGTTGCCTTGCCTTGCCTTGACTTTCACTGCCTTTCCCTGCATTTACCCGTATTTCCTTTCCTCGCCTTGCCTAGCCTCGCCTCACCTTGCCTGAGACTAGCCTCGCCTTGCCATTCCTTGCCTTTCCTTGCCTTTCCCAGTATTTCCCTGCCTCGCATTCGCCTCGCCTCACCTTGCCTTGCCTTTCCTTGACTTTCCCTGCCTTTTTCTGCCTTTCCCTGCCTTTCCCCGTGTTTCCCTGCCGCGCCTCGCCTTGCCGCGGCTCACATCGCCTTGCCCTGCCATTACCTTCCTTTCCCTGTATTTCCCTGCCTCGCCTCGCTTTCCCTTCTCTTGCATTGACTTTCCCTGCCTTTCCCGGCCTTTCGCTGCCTTTCCCAGTATTTCCTTGCCTTCTCTTGCGTTGCCTTGCATCGCCTTGCCTTGCCTCGCCTTGTCTCGCCTCGCGTCACCGCGCCTTCCCTTTCCCTGCCTTGCCCTGCCTGTCCCCATATTTCCCTGCATCCCCTCGTGTTGCCTTGCCTTGCCTTGACTTTCCCTGCCTGTCCCCGTATTTCCCTGCATTGCCTCGTGTTGCCTTGCCTTGCCTTGACTTTCCCTGCCTTTCCCTGCCTTTCCCCGGATTTCTTTGCGTCGCCTCGCCACGCCTCGCCTCGCCTCACCTTCCCTTGCCTTTCCCTGCCTTTCCCTGCCCTTCCCTGTATTTCCCTGCCTCACCTCGTCTCGCCTCGCCTTGACTTTCCCTTCCTTTCCCTGCCTTTCCCCGTATTTCCCTACCTTGCCTCGCTTTCCCTTGTCTTGCCTTGCCTTTCCCTGCCTTTCCCTGCTTTTCCCCCTATTTCCTTGCCTCGCCTCGCCTCGCCTCACATCACCTTTCCCTGCCTTTCCCTGCCTTTCCCCATATTTCCCTGCTTCGCCTCGCTTTGCCTTGTCTTGCCTTGACTTTCCCTGTATTTCCATGCCTTGCCTCGCCTCGCCTTTCCATGCCTTTCCCTGCCTTTCCCCATATTTCCCTGCCTCGCCTCGCTTTGCCTTGTCTTGCCTTGCCTTTCCCTGCCTTTCCCCATTTTTCCCTGCCTCGCCACGCTTTGCCTTTTCTTGCCTTGATTTTCCCTGCCTTTCCTTGCCTTTCCCTGTATTTCCATGCCTCGCATCACCTCGCCTCGCCTCGCCTTTCCTTGCCTTTCCCTGCCTTTCCCTGTATTTCCTTGCCTCGCCTCGCCACGCCTCGCCTCGCCTCAACTTGGCTTGCCTATCCTTGCCTTCCCCTGCCTTTCCCCGTATTTCTCTGGCTCGCCTCGCTTTTGCCTTATCTTGCCTTGCCTTTCCCTGCCTTTCCCCGTATTTCCTTGCCTCACCTCACCTCGCCTCGCCTCACCTTTCCCTGCCTTTCCCTGCCTTTCCCCATATTTCCCTGCCTCGCCTCGCTTTGCCTTATCTTGCCTTGACTTTCCCTGCCTTTCCCTGCCTTTCCCCGTATTTCCATGCCTCGCCTCACCTTGCCACGCCTTGCCTTGCCTTGCCCTTCCCTGCCTTTTCCTGCCTTTCCCCGTATTTCCTTGCCTCGCCTTGCCTCGCCCCGCCTCGCCTTTCCCTGCCTTTCCCTGCCTTTCCCCATATTTCCCAGCCTCGCCTCGCTTTGCCTTGTCTTGCCTTGACTTTCCCTGCCTTTCCCAGCCTTTCCATGCCTTTCCCCATATTTCCTTGCCTTCTCTTGCGTTGCCTTGCCTTGCCTTGCCTCGCCTTGTCTCGCCTCGCCTCACCGCGCCTTGCCTTTCCCTGCCTTGCCCTGCCTGTCCCCATATTTCCCTGCATCGCCTCGTGTTGCCTTGCCTTGCCTTGCCTTTCCCTGCCTGTCCCTGTATTTCCCTGCCTTACCTCACGTTGCCTTGTCTAGCCTTGCCTTTCCCTTTCTTTCCTGCCTTTCCCCGTGTTTCCCTGCCTCGCCCCGCCTCTCCTCACCGCGCCTTGCCTTTCCCTGCCTGTCCCTGCCTTTCCCCGTATTTCCCTGCCTCGCCTCGCTTTCCCTTGCCTTGCATTGACTTTCCCTGCCTTTCCCCCCCTTTACCTGCCTTTCCCCGTATTTCCTTGCCTTGCCTCGCCTTGCCTCGCCTTTCCCTCCCTTTCCCTGCCTTTCCCCGTATTTCCTTGCCTCGCCTCACCTCGCCTCACCTCAGCTTTCCCTGCCTTTCCCTGCCTTTCTCCATATTTCATTGCCTCGCCTAACTTTGCCTTGGCTTGCCTTGACTTTCCCTGCCTTTCCCTGTATTTCCATGCCTCGCCTCGCCTCTCATTTCACTGCCTTTCCCCGTATTTCACTGCCTCGCCTCGCTTTGCCTTGTCTTCCCTCACCTTTCCCTGCCTTTCCCTACCTTTCCCCGTATTTCCTTGCCTTCTCTTGCATTGCATTGCCTCGCCTTGCCTTGTCTCGCCTTGTCTCGCCTCGCCTCACCATGTCTTGCCTTTCCCTGCCTTGCCCTGCCTGTCCCCGTATTTCCCTCCATCGCCTCGTATTGCCTTGCCTTGCTTTGACTTTCCCTACCTGTCCCCGTATTTCCCTGCATTGCCTCGTGTTGCCTTGCCTAGCCTTGACTTTCCCTGCCTTTCCCTGCCTTTCCCCATATTACCCTGCCTCGCCTCGCTTTGCCTTGTCTTGCCTTGCCTTTTCCTGCCTTTCCCCGTATTTCCCTGCCTCGCCTCGATTTGCCTTGCCTTGCATTGACTTTCCCTGCATTTTTCTGCCTTTCCCTGCCTTTCCCCCTATTTCCCTGCCTCGCCTCGCTTTCCCTTGCCTTACATTGACTTTCCCTGCCTTTCCCAGCCTTTACCTGCCTTTCCCCGTATTTCCTTGCCTCGCCTCACCTCGCCTCGCCTCACCTTTCCCTGCCTTTCCCTGCCTTTCTCCATACTTCGCTGCCTCGCCTCGCTTTGCCTTGTCTTGCCTTGACTTTCCCTGCCTTTCCCTGTATTTCCATGCCTCGCCTCGCCTCTCATTTCACTGCCTTTCCCTGCCTTTCCCCGTATTTCACTGCCTCGCCTCGCTTTGCCTTGTCTTGCCTCACATTTCCCTGCCTTTCCCTGCCTTTCCCCGTATTTCCTTGCCTTCTCTTGCGTTGCATTGCCTCGCCTTGCCTTGTCTCGCCTTGTCTCACCTCGCCTCACCGTGTCTTGCCTTTCACTGCCTTGCCCTGCCTGTCCCCGTATTTCCCTCCATCGCCTCGTGTTGCCTTGCCTTGCTTTGCCCTTCCCTGCCTTTTCCTGCCTTTCCCGTATTTCCCTGCCTCGCCTGGTTTTGCCTTGTCTTGCCTTGCCTTTCCCTGCCTTTCCCCCTATTTCCTTGCCTCGCCTTGCCTTGCCTTGTCCTTCCCTGCCTTTTCCTGCCTTTCCCCATATTTCCCTGCCTCGCCTCGCTTTGCCTTGCCTTGCCTTGACTTTCCCTGCCTTTCCCTGTATTTCCCTGTATTTTCTTGCCTTGCCTTGCCTCGCCACGCCTTGCCTTGCCTCGCCGCGCCTCGCCTTGCCTCACCTTGCCTTGCCTTTCCCTGCCTTTCCCCGCCTTTCCCCGTATTTCCCTGCCTCGCCTCGCATTGACGCGGCTCGCCTCGTCTTCCCTTGCATTTACCAGCCTTTCCCCATATTTCCCTGCCTCGCCTCACTTTGTCTTGCCTTGCCTTTAATTTCCCTGCCTTTCCCTGACTTTCCCCATATATCCTTGCCTCTCCTCACCTCGCCTCACCTCGCCTCACCTTTCCCGCCTTTCTCTGCTTTTCCCCATATTTCCCTGCCTCACATCGCCTCACCGCCTCGCTTCGCCTCACGTCACCTTTCCCTTCCTTTCCCTGCCTTTCCCCATATTTCCCTGCCTCGCTTCGCTTTGCCTTGTCTTGCCTTGCCTTGCCCTTCCCTGCCTTTCCCTGTCTTTCCCCGTATTTCGTTGCCTCACCACGCCTTGCCTCGCCTCCCCTTTCCCTGCCTTTCCCTGCCTTTCCCTATATTTCCATGCCTCGCCTATCCTCGCCTCGCCTTTCCCTTCCTTTCCCTGCGTTTTCCCGTATTTCCTTGCCTCGCCTCGCTTTGCCTTGTCTTGTCTTGACTTTCCCTGCCTTTCCCTGTATTTCCATGCCTCGCCTCGCCTTGCCTTCCCCTGCCTTTCCCTGCCTTTCCCCGTATTTCCCTGCCTCGCCTCGCTTTGCCTTGTCTTGCCTTGCCTTTCCCTGCCTTTCTCCGTATTTCCTTGCCTTCTCTTCCGTTGCCTTGCTTCGCCTTGCCTTGCCTCGCCTTGTCTCGCCTCGCCTCACCGCGCCTTTCCTTTCCCTGCCTTGCCCTGCCTGTCCCCTTATTTCCCTGCTTCGCCTTGTGTTGCCTTGCCTTGCCTTGACTTTCCCTGCCTGTCCCCGTATTTCCCTGCATTGCCTCCTGTTGCCTTGCCTTGCCTTTCCCTGCCTTTCCTTGCCCTTCCCTGTACCTCCCTGCCTCGCCTATCCTCGCCTCACCTTTCCCTGCCTTTCCTTGCCTTTCCCTGTATTTCCATGCCTCGCCTCGCCTCTCCACGCCTTCCCTTGCCTTGCCCTTTCCTGCCTTTTCCTGCCTTTCCCCATATTTCCCTGCCTCGCCTCGCTTTACATTGCCTTGCCTTGACTTTCCCTGCCTTTCCCTGTATTTCCCTGTATTTCCATGCCTTGCCTCGCCTCGCCACGCCTCACTTCGCCTCACCTTGCCTTGCCTTTCCCTCCTTTTCCCTGCATTTCCCTGCCTGTCCCTGTATTTTCCTGCCTCGCCTTGTGTTGCCTTGCCTTGCCTTGAATTTCCCTGCCTTTCCCTGCCTTTCCCCGTATTTCCTTGCCTCGCCTTGCCTAGTCTCGCCTAGCCTCGCCTCACTTTGCCTCGACTCGCCTTGACTTTCCTTGCCTTTCCCTGCCATTCCCAGGATTTTTCTGCGTCGCATCGCCTCGCCTCACCTTGCCTTGCCTTTCCCTGCCTTTCCCTGCCCTTTCACATATTTCCCTGCCTCGCCTCGCGTTGCCTTGCCTTTCCTTGGGTTTCCCTGCCTTTTCCTGCCTTTACCTGCCTTTCCCCGTATTTCCTTGCCTTGTCTTGCGTTGCCTTTCCTCGCCTTGCCTCACCTTTCCCTGCCTTTCCCTGCCTTTCCCCGCCTTTCCCTGCCTTTCCCCGTATTTCCTTGCCTCGCCTCGCCTCGCCTCGCCTTTCCCTGCCTTTCCCTGCCTTTCCCTGTATTTCCATGCCTCGCCTCGCCTCGCCACACCTTGCCTTGCCTTGCCCTTCCCTGCCTTTTCCTGCCTTTCCCTGTATTTCCCTTCCTCACCTCACGTTGCCTTGCCTTGCCCTAGACTTTCCCTGCCTTTCCCTGTATTTCCCTGCCTCGCCTAGCATCGATGCGTTTCGCCTCGTCTTGCCTTGCCTTTACCTCCCTTTCCCCGTATTTCCGTGCCTCGCCTCACTTTGCCTTGTCTTGCCTTTACTTTCCCTGCCTTTCCCTGCCTTTCCCTGTATTTCTATGCCTCGCCTCGCCTCGCCACGCCTTGCCTTTTCCTGCCTTTCCCTGTATTTCCCTGCCTCACTTTGCTTTGCCTTTCCTTGCCTTGACTTTCATTGCCTTTCCCTGTATTTCCCTGTATTTCTATGCCTTGCCTCGCCTCGCCACGCCTCCCTTCGCCTCACCTTGCCTTGCCTTTCCCTGCCTTTCCCTGCCCTTCCCTGTATTTTCCTGCCTCGCCTCGTGTCGCCTTGCCTTGACTTTCCCTGCCTTTCCCTGCCTTTCCCCGTATTTCCTTGCCTCGCCTCGCCTCGCCTCGCCTTGCCTTTCCCTGCCTTTCTCTGCCTTTCCCTGTGTTTCCATGCCTCGCCTCTCCTCGCCGCGCGTTGCCTTGCTTTGCCATTGCCTACCTTTTCCCGTATTTCCCAGCCTCACATCGCGTTGCATTGCCTTCCCTTGACTTTCCCTGCCTTTCCCTGCCATTCCCCGTATTTCCTTGCCTCGCCTTGCATAGCCTCGCCTCACCTAGGTTCGCCTCACCTCGCCTTGTCTCGCCTCGCCTTGCCTTTCCTTGCCTTTCCCTGCCTTTCCCAGTATTTCCCTGCCTCGCATCGCCTCGCCTCACCTTGCCTTGCCTTTCCCTGCCTTTCCCTGCCCTTCCACGTATTTCCCTGACTCGCCTCGCGTTGCCTTGCCTTTCCTTGAGTTTCCCTGCCTTTTCCTGCCTTTCCCTGCCTTTCCCCGTGTTTCCTTGCCTCGCCTCGCCTTGTCTTGCCATTACCTGCCTTTCCCCATATTTCCCTGCCTCACCTCGCTTTCCCTTTCCTTGCGTTGCCTTTCCCTGCCTTTACCAGCCTTTCCCTGCCTTTCCCCGTATTTCCTTGCCTTCTCTTGTGTTGCCTTGCCTCCCCTTGCCTTGAGTCGCCTTTTCTCGCCTCGCCTCATAGCGCCTTGCCTTTCCCTGCCTTGCCCTGCCTGTCCCCATATTTCTCTGCATCGCCTCGTGTTGCCTTGCCTTGCCTTGACTTTCCCTGCCTGTCCCCGTATTTCCCTGCATTGCCTCGTGTTGCCTTGCCTTGCCTTGACTTTCCCTGCCTTTCCCTGCCTTTCCCCATATTTCCTTGCCTCGCCTCGCGTCGCCTCGCCTCACCTTGCCTTGCCTTTCCCTGCCTTTCCCTGCCTTTCCCCGCCCTTCCCTGCCTTTCCCCGCCTTTCCCCGTATTTCCCTGCCTCGCTTTGCCTAGCCTCGCCTCGCGTCTCCTTTCCCTGCCTTTCCCTGCCTTTCCCCGTATTTCCTTGCCTCGCCTTGCCTAGCCTCGCCTCACCTTGCCTCGACTCGCCTCCCCTTGCCTTTCCTTGCCTTTCCCTGCTTGTTCCCGTATTTCCCTGCCTCGCCTCGCCTTCCCTTGCCTTGACTTTCCCTGCCTTTTCCCATATTTCCTTGCCTCGCCTCGCCTCGCCTAGCCTTGCCTCACCTTTCCCTGCCTTTCCCTGCTTTTCCCCGTATTTCCCTTCCTCGCCCCGCCTAACCACGCCTCGCCTCACCCTGCTTTTCCTTTCCCTGGCTTTCTCTGCCTTTCCCCGTATCTCCCTGCCTTGCCTCACGTTGCTTGCCTTTCCTTAACTTTCCCTGCTTGCCCTACTTTTCCCCGTATTTCCCTGCCTCGCCTCGTCTCGCCGCGCCTCGCCTCGCCTTGCCTTGCCATCACTGTCTTTCCCCGTATTTCCCTGCCTTGCCTTCCTTTCCCTTGCCTTGCCTAGACTTTCCCTGCCTTTCCCTGCCTTTCCCCGCCTTTCCCTGCCTTTCCCCGTATTTCCTTGCCTTGTCTTGCGTTGCCTTTCCTCGCCTTGCCTTGCCTCACCTTGCCTCACCTTTCCCTGCCTTTCCCTGCCTTTCCCCGCCTTTCCCTGCCTTTCCCCGTATTTCCTTGCCTCGCCTCGCCTCGCCTCGCCTTTCCCTGCCTTTCCCTGTATTTCCATGCCTCGCCTCGCCTCGCCACACCTTGCCTTGCCTTGCCCTTCCCTGCCTTTTCCTGCCTTTCCCTGTATTTCCCTTCCTCACCTCACGTTGCCTTGCCTTGCCCTAGACTTTCCCTGCCTTTCCCTGTATTTCCCTGCCTCGCCTAGCATCGATGCGTTTCGCCTCGTCTTGCCTTGCCTTCACCTCCCTTTCCCCGTATTTCCGTGCCTCGCCTCACTTTGCCTTGTCTTGCCTTTACTTTCCCTGCCTTTCCCTGCCTTTCCCTGTATTTCTATGCCTCGCCTCGCCTCGCCACGCCTTGCCTTTTCCTGCCTTTCCCTGTATTTCCCTGCCTCACTTTGCTTTGCCTTTCCTTGCCTTGACTTTCATTGCCTTTCCCTGTATTTCCCTGTATTTCTATGCCTTGCCTCGCCTCGCCACGCCTCCCTTCGCCTCACCTTGCCTTGCCTTTCCCTGCCTTTCCCTGCCCTTCCCTGTATTTTCCTGCCTCGCCTCGTGTCGCCTTGCCTTGACTTTCCCTGCCTTTCCCTGCCTTTCCCCGTATTTCCTTGCCTCGCCTCGCCTCGCCTCGCCTTGCCTTTCCCTGCCTTTCTCTGCCTTTCCCTGTGTTTCCATGCCTCGCCTCTCCTCGCCGCGCGTTGCCTTGCTTTGCCATTGCCTACCTTTTCCCGTATTTCCCAGCCTCACATCGCGTTGCATTGCCTTCCCTTGACTTTCCCTGCCTTTCCCTGCCATTCCCCGTATTTCCTTGCCTCGCCTTGCATAGCCTCGCCTCACCTAGGTTCGCCTCACCTCGCCTTGTCTCGCCTCGCCTTGCCTTTCCTTGCCTTTCCCTGCCTTTCCCAGTATTTCCCTGCCTCGCATCGCCTCGCCTCACCTTGCCTTGCCTTTCCCTGCCTTTCCCTGCCCTTCCACGTATTTCCCTGACTCGCCTCGCGTTGCCTTGCCTTTCCTTGAGTTTCCCTGCCTTTTCCTGCCTTTCCCTGCCTTTCCCCGTGTTTCCTTGCCTCGCCTCGCCTTGTCTTGCCATTACCTGCCTTTCCCCGTATTTCCCTGCCTCACCTCGCTTTCCCTTTCCTTGCGTTGCCTTTCCCTGCCTTTACCAGCCTTTCCCTGCCTTTCCCCGTATTTCCTTGCCTTCTCTTGTGTTGCCTTGCCTCCCCTTGCCTTGAGTCGCCTTTTCTCGCCTCGCCTCATAGCGCCTTGCCTTTCCCTGCCTTGCCCTGCCTGTCCCCATATTTCTCTGCATCGCCTCGTGTTGCCTTGCCTTGCCTTGACTTTCCCTGCCTGTCCCCGTATTTCCCTGCATTGCCTCGTGTTGCCTTGCCTTGCCTTGACTTTCCCTGCCTTTCCCTGCCTTTCCCCATATTTCCTTGCCTCGCCTCGCGTCGCCTCGCCTCACCTTGCCTTGCCTTTCCCTGCCTTTCCCTGCCTTTCCCCGCCCTTCCCTGCCTTTCCCCGCCTTTCCCCGTATTTCCCTGCCTCGCTTTGCCTAGCCTCGCCTCGCGTCTCCTTTCCCTGCCTTTCCCTGCCTTTCCCCGTATTTCCTTGCCTCGCCTTGCCTAGCCTCGCCTCACCTCGCCTCGACTCGCCTCCCCTTGCCTTTCCTTGCCTTTCCCTGCTTGTTCCCGTATTTCCCTGCCTCGCCTCGCCTTCCCTTGCCTTGACTTTCCCTGCCTTTTCCCGTATTTCCTTGCCTCGCCTCGCCTCGCCTAGCCTTGCCTCACCTTTCCCTGCCTTTCCCTGCTTTTCCCCGTATTTCCCTTCCTCGCCCCGCCTAACCACGCCTCGCCTCACCCTGCTTTTCCTTTCCCTGGCTTTCTCTGCCTTTCCCCGTATCTCCCTGCCTTGCCTCACGTTGCTTGCCTTTCCTTAACTTTCCCTGCTTGCCCTACTTTTCCCCGTATTTCCCTGCCTCGCCTCGTCTCGCCGCGCCTCGCCTCGCCTTGCCTTGCCATCACTGTCTTTCCCCGTATTTCCCTGCCTTGCCTTCCTTTCCCTTGCCTTGCCTAGACTTTCCCTGCCTTTCCCTGCCTTTCCCCGCCTTTCCCTGCCTTTCCCCGTATTTCCTTGCCTTGTCTTGCGTTGCCTTTCCTCGCCTTGCCTTGCCTCACCTTGCCTCACCTTTCCCTGCCTTTCCCCATATTTCCTTGCCTTCTCTTGCGTTGCCTTTCCTCGCCTTGCCTCGCCTCACCTTGCCTTGCCTTCACCTGCCTATCCCCGTATTTCCCTGCCTCGCCTTGCTTTGCCTTGCCTTGCCTTTACTTACCCCCACTTTCCCTGCCTTTCCCTGCCTTTCCCCGTATTTCCTTGCCTCGCCTAGCATCGACGCGCCTCACCTCACCTTGCCTTGCCTTTACCTGCCTATCCCCGTATTTCCCTGCGTCGCCTCCCTTTGCCTTGCCTTGCCTTGACTTTCCCTGCTTTTCCCTGCCTTTCCCCGTATTTCCCTGTCTCGCCTCACCTCGCCTCGCCTCGCCTCACCTTTCCCTGCATTTCCCTCCTTTTCCCCGTATTTTCCTACCTCGCCTTGCCTCGCCACGTCTCGCCTCGCCTCGCCTCGCCATGCCTCGCCTTGCCTTTCCCTGCCTTTCCCTTCCTTTCCCAGTATTTCCCTGCCTCACATCACCTCGCCTCACCTTGCCTTGCCTTTCTCTGCCTTTCTCTGCCCTTCCATGTATTTCCCTGCCTCGCCTCGTGTTGCCTTGCCTTTCCTTGAGTTTCCCTGCCTTTTCCTGCCTTTCCGTGCCTTTCCCCGTATTTGCCTGCCTCGCCTCACCTCGCCTCGCCTGGCCTCACCTTTCCCTGCATTTCCCTCCTTTTCCCCGTATTTTCCTACCTCGCCTTGCCTCGCCTCACCTCGCCTCGCCTCGCCACGCCTCTGCTCGCCTCGCCACGCCTCTCCTCGCCTCGCCTTGCCTTTCCCTGCCTTTCCCTGCCTTTCCCAGTATTTCCCTGCCGCGCATCGCCTTGCCTCACCTTGCCTTGCCTTTCCCTGCCTTTCTCTGCCTGTCCCCGTATTTCCCTGCCTCACCTCGCATTGCCTTGCCTTGCATTGATTTTCCCTGCCCTTCCCTGCCTTTCCCTGCCTGTCCCCGTATTTTCTTGCTTTGTCTGGCGTTGCCTTGCCTCGCCTTGCCTCGCCTCTTCTCACCGCGCCTTGCCTTTCCCTGCCTTTCCCTGCTTTTCCCCATATTTCCCTGCCTCGCCTGGCCTTGCTTTGCCTAGCCTCACCTCAACTTGCCTTGCTATTACCTGCCTTTCCCAGCCTTTCTATGCCTTTCCCCATATTTCCTTGCTTTCTCCTGTGTTGCCTAGCCTCGCCTTGCCTTGCCATTACCTGCCTTTCCCTGCCTCTCCCTGCCTTTCCCCGTATTTCCCTGCCTCGCCTTGCTTTGCCTTGCCTCGCCTTGCCTTTCCCTGCCTTTCCCTGCCTTTCCCCGTATTTCCCTGCCTCGCACTGCCTTGCCTCGACTCGCCTCGCCTCGCCTCGCTTTTCCTTGCCAATACCCGGCTTTGCCTGCCTTTCCCCGTATTTCCTTTCTTTCTCTTGGGTTGCCTTGCCTCGCATTGCCTTGCCTCGCCTTGCCTCTCCTTGCCTCGCCTCGCCTCGCCTCACCGCGCCTTGCCTTTCCCTATCTTTCCCTGTCTTTCCCCATATTTCCCTGCCTTTTCCCTTATTTCCCTGCCTCGCCTTGCATTGCCTTGACTTGCTTTGACTTTACCTGCCTTCCCCTGCCTTTCCCCGTATTTCCCTGCCTCGCCTTGCCTTGCCTCGCCTTGCCTCGCCTTGCCTTTCCCTGCCTTTCCCTGCCTTTCCCCATAATTCCCTGCCTCGCCTCCTGTTGCCTTGACTTGCCTTGACCTTCCCTGCCTTTCCCTGCCTTTCCCCGTTTTTCCCTGTCTCGCCTTGCCTTGCCTTTCCTTGACTGCTTTGCCTTGCCTCACCTTGCCTGCTTTGCCTTGCCTCGCCTCACCTCGCCTCGCCTCGCCATGCCTTGCCATTACCTGCCTTCTGAGCCTTTCCATGCCTTTCCCCATATTTCCTTGCCTTCTCTTGTGTGGCCTTGCCTCGCTTCGCCTTGCCTCGCCTTGTCTCGCCTCGCCTCACCACGCCTTGCCTTTCCCTGCATTTCTCTGCCTGTCCCCGTATTTCCCTGCCTCACCTCACATTGCCTTGCCTTGCATTGATTTTCCCTGCCTTTCCTTGCCTTTCCCTGCCTTTCCCTGCCTTTCCCTGCCTTTCCCCGTATTTTCTTGCTTTGTCTGGCTTTGTCTTGCCTCGCCTCTTCTCACCGCGCCTTGCCTTTCCCTGCCTTTCCCTGCTTTTCCCCATATTTCCCTGCCTCGCCTCGCGTTGCCTTGACTTGCCTTGACTTTCCCTGCCTTTCCCCGTATTTCCCTGCCTCGCCTTGCCTTGCGTTGCCTCGCCTGGCCTTGCTTTGCCTTGCCTTGCCTTGCCTTGCACACGCCTCGCCTTGCCTCACCTCACCTCGCCTTGCCTTGAGTTTCCCTGCATTTCCCTGCCTTTCCCCGTATGTCCCTGCCTCCCCTCGCCTCGCCTTGCCTTCCCTTGCCTTGCCTTGCTTTGCCTCGCCTCACCTCGCCTTGCCTTGCCTCGCCTCGCCTTGCCATTAGCTGCCTTTCCCAACCTTTCTATGCCTTTCCCCATATTTCCTTGCCGTCTCCTGTGTTTCCCTGCCTCGCCTCGCCTCGCCTTGCCTTCCCTTTCTTTGCCTCGCCTCACCTCACCTTGACTTACCATTACCTGCCTTTCCCAGCCTTTCTATGCCTTTCATCATATTTCCTTGCCTTCTCCTGTGTTGCCTTGCCTCACCTTGCCTTGCCTCGCCTTGCCTTGACTTTCGCTGCCTTTCCCTGCCTTTCCCTGCCTTTCCCCGTATTTCCTGCTTTGTCTGGTGTTGCCTTGCCTCACCTTGCCTCGCCTCGCCTCACCGCGCCTTGCCTTTCCCTGCCTATCCCCGTATTTCCCTGCCTCGCCTGGTCTTGCTTTGCCTTGCCTTGCCTCGCCTCACCTCGCCTCGCCTCGCCTGACCGCACCTTGCCTTTCCCTGTCTTTCCCTGCCTTTCCCCATATTTCCCTGCCTTTCCCCTTATTTCCCTGCCTCGCCTCGCATTGCCTTGACTTGCTTTGACTTTACCTGCCTTCCCCTGCCTTTCCCCGTATTTCCCTGCCTCGCCTTGCCTTGCCTCGCCTTGCCTCGCCTTGCCTTTCCCTGCCTTTCCCTGCCTTTCCCCATATTTCCCTGCCTCGCCTCATGTTGCCTTGACTTGCCTTGACCTTCCCTGCCTTTCCCTGCCTTTCCCCGTTTTTCCCTGTCTCGCCTTGCCTTGCCTTGCCTTGCCTTGACTGCTTTGCCTTGCCTCGCCTTGCCTGCTTTGCCTTGCCTCGCTTTGCCTCGACTCGCCTCACCTTACCTTGCCATTACCTTCCTTCCCAGCCTTTCCATGCCTTTCCCCATATTTCCTTGCCTTCTCTTGTGTGGCCTTGCCTCGCTTCGCCTTGCCTCGCCTTGTCTCGCCTCACCTCAGCGCGCCTTGCATTTCCCTGCCTTTCTATGCCTGTCCCCGTATTTCTCTGCCTCACCTCGCATTGCCTTGCCTTGCATTGATTTTCCCTGCCTTTCCCTGCCTTTCCCTGCCTTTCCCTGCCTTTCCCCGTATTTCCTTGCTTTGTCTGGCGTTGCCTTGCCTCGTGTTGCCTCGCCTCTTCTCTCTGCGCCTTGCCTTTCCCTGCCTTTCCCCGTATTTCCCTGCCTCGCCTCGCGTTGCCTTGACTTGCCTTGACTTTCCCTGCCTTTTCCCGTATTTCCCTGTTTCGCCTCGCCTTGCCTCGCCTCGCCTCATCTTGCCTTGCCATTACCTGCCTTCCCAGCCTTTCCCTGCCTTTCCCCGTATTTCCTTGCTTTCTCTTACGTTTCCTTGCCGCGCCTTGCCTTGCTTCGCCTTGCCTCTCCTCGCCTCGCCTCACCCCATCTTGACTTTCCCTGTCTTTCCCTGCCTTTCCCCGTATTTTCCTGCCTCACTTCGCATTGCCTTGACTTGCCTTGCCTTTTCCTGCCTTTCCCTGCCTTTCCCCATATTTCCCTGCCTCGCCCTGCCTTGCCTCGACTCGCCTCACCTCGCCTCGCTTTTCCTTGGCAATACCTGGCTTTACCTGCCTTTCCCCGTGTTTCCTTGCTTTCTCTTGTGTTGCCTTGCATCGCCTTGCCTTGCCTCGCCTTGCCTCGCCTCGCCTCGCCTCACCGCGCCTTGACTTGCCCTGTCTTTCCCTGCCTTTCCCAATATTTCCCTGCCTATCCCCATATTGCCCTGCCTCGCCTCGCGTTGCCTTGCCTTGCCTTGACTTTCCCTGCCTTTCCCTGCCTTTACCCGTATTTCCTTGCCTCGCCTTGCCTAGCCTCGCCTCACCTCGCCTCGACTCGCCTTGCCTTTCCTTGCCTTTCCCTGCCTTTCCCAGTATTTCCCCGCCTCGCATCGCCTCGCCTCACCTTGCCTTGCCTTTCCCTGCCTTTCCCTGCCTTCCACGTATTTCCCTGCCTCGCCTCGCGTTGCCTTGCCTTTTCTTGAGTTTCCCTGCCTTTTCCTTCCTTTCCCTGCCTTTCCCCGTGTTTCTTTACCTCGCCTCACCTTGCCTCGCCTTGTCTTGCCTTTTCTTGAGTTTCCCTGCCTTTTCCTTCCTTTCCCTGCCTTTCCCCGTGTTTCTTTACCTCGCCTCACCTTGCCTCGCCTTGTCTTGCCATTACCTTCGTTTCCCCGTATATCCCTGCCTCGCCTCGCTTTCCCTTTCCTTGCATTGCCTTTCCCTGCCTTTCCCTGCCTTTCCCCATATTTCTCTGCATCGCCTCGTGTTGCCTTGCCTTGCCTTGACTTTCCCTGTCTGTCCCCGTATTTCCCTCCATTTCCTCGTGTTGCCTTGCCTTGTCTTGACTTTCCCTGCCTTTCCCTGCCTTTCCCCGTATTACCTTGCCTTGTCTCGCCACGCCTCGCCTCGCCTCACCTTGCCTTGCCTTTCCCTGCCTTTCCCTGCCTTTCCCCGCCTTTCCCCGTATTTCCCTGCCTCGCCTTGCCTAGCCTCGCCTCGCGTTGCGTCGCCTCTCCTCGTGTCGCCTCTCCCTGCCCATCCCTGCTTTTCCCCGTATTTCCTTGCCTCGCCTTGCCTAGCCTCGCCTCACCTCGCCTCGACTCGCCTCGCCTTGCCTTTCCCTGCCTGTCCCCGTATTTCCCTGCCTCGCCTCACCTTCCCTCGCCTCACCTTTCCCTGCCTCTCCCTGCTTTTCCCCGTATTTCCCTGCCTCACCCCACCTCGCCACGCCTCCCCTCACCCTGCTTTTCCTTTCCCTGCCTTTCCCTGCTTTTCCCCGTATTTCCCTGCCTCACCCCACCTCGCCACGCCTCCCCTCACCCTGCTTTTCCTTTCCCTGCCTTTCCCTGCTTTTCCCCGTATTTCCCTGCCTCGCCTCACCTCGCCACGCTTCGCCTCGCCTTGCCTTGCCATCACCTGTTTCCCCATATTTCCCTGCCTCACCTTGCTTTCCCTTGCCTTGCCTAGACTTTCCCTGCATTTCCCCGCCTTTTCCTGCCTTTCCCCATATTTCCTTGCCTTCTCTTGCGTTGCCTTTCCTCGCCTTGCCTTTCCTCTCCTTGCCTCACCTTGCCTTGCCTTTACTCATATTTCCCTGCCTCGCCTCGCCTCGCCTCGCCTTGCCTTGACTTTTCCTGCTTTTCCCTGCCTTTCCCCGGATTTCCCTGCCTCGCCTCGCCTCGCCTCGCCTGGCCTCCCCTCGCCTCCCCTCCCCTTGCCTTCTTGCCTTGCCTTGCCATAGCAAAACCTTTCACTTCTTCCCAGCCATCGCTAAATCTGTCCCATAGGGCTTCTGCCATACTTTCCCAAGTGCATAATTCCAATGCAGTTTCTTCCTCAATCAAGAACACTTGATCTCTACTCCAGAATAGAAGCTGCTTTACACAGGTTTTCCCACGTTTTATTCCTCTGCTGGGGGTTCTCCTCGCTCTTCTGGGGATCTGGGTGGGGATCTGGGTGTAGATCTGGGTAGGGGTGGAAAATTTTCTGAATGGTCACTAGATGGCAGCATTTCTCTAGAAATCTGCTTCGGGCGTACTACAGGCAAGGTGGCTTCCCCTCCCATTTTAGGTTCGGTCTAATTAAGAATACGATTAAAAAGTTGTGCTTCATTCGGGAGCATAGAAATAGGAGTGCAGAAGGGATTACACCAGGTAGGGTGAGACCAAAAGTACTCTGGGCAGGGTCATCCTTTCCTTTCCTTTCCTTTCCTTGCCTTGCCTTGCCTTGCCTTGCCTTGCCTTGCCTTGCCTTTCCCCGCCTTTCCCATCCTTTCCCCGCCTTTCCCTGTATTTCCTTGCCTTGCCTCGCCTCGCCTTTCCCCGTATTTCCCTGCCTTGCCTCGCGTTGCATTGCCTTGCCTTTCCCTGCCTTTCCTTGCCGTTCCCTGTACTTCCATGCCTCACCTCGCCTCGCCACACCTCGCCTCACCTCACCTTGCCTTGCCTTTCCCTGCCTTTCCCCGTATTTCCCTGCCTTGCCTCGCGTTTCCTTGCCTTGACTTTCCCTGCCTTTCCCTGCCTTTTCTTGCCTTTCCCCATATTTCCCTGCCTTGCCTAGCTTTGCCTTACCTTGCCTTGACTTTGCCACCCTTTCCCTGCCTTTCCCCGTATTTCCTTGCCTTGCCTCACATCGCCTTGCCTCGCCTCACCTTTCCCTGCCTTTTCCTGCCTTTCCCCATATTTCTCTGCCTCGCCTCACATTGCCTTGCCTTGCATTCACTTTCCCTGCCTTTCCCTGCCTTTCCCTGCCTTTCCCCTTATTTCCCTGCCTCGCCTCGCATCAACGCCCCTCGCCCTGTCGTGCTTTGCCTTTACCTGCATTTTCTAGTATTTCCCTGCCTCGCCTCGCTTTGTCTTGCCTTGCCTTGAATTTCCCTGCCTTTCCCTGCCTTTCCCTGCCTTTCCCTGTATTTCATTGCCTCGCCTCGCCTCACCTCACCTTTCCTGCCTTTCCCTGCTTTTCCCCGTATTTTCCTGCCTCGCCTCACCTCGCCACGCCTCGCCTCACCTCACCTTGCCTTGCCTTTCCCTGCCTTTCCCTGCATTTCCCTGCCTGTCCCTCTATTTCCCTGCCTCGCCTTGTGTTGCCTTGCCTTGCCTTGACTTTCCCTGCCTTTCCCTGCCTTTACCCGTATTTCCTTGCCTCGCCTTGCCTAGCCTCGCCTCAGTTCGCCTCAACTCGCCTTGCCTTTCCTTGCCTTTCCCAGCCTTTCCCTGCCTTTCCCTGCCTTTCCCAGTATTTCCCCGCCTCGCATCGCCTCGCCTCACCTTGCCTTGCCTTTCCCTGCCTTTCCCTGCCTTCCACGTATTTCCTTGCCTCGCCTCGCCTTGCCGCACCTAGCCTTGCCTCGCCTTCGCTTGCCATTACCTACCTTTCCCCGTATTTCCCTGCCTCGCCTCGCTTTCCCTTTCCTTGCATTGCCTTTCCCTGCCTTTCCCTGCCTTTCCCTTTATTTCCCTGCCTCGCCTCGCTTTGCCTTGACTTGCCTTGACTTTCCCTGCATTTGCCTGCCTTTCCCCGTATTTCCCTGCCTCGCCTCACCTCGCCTCGCCTCGCCTCGCCTCGCATTTCCTTGCCATTACCTGCCTTTCCCAGCCTGTCCCTGCCTTTCCCTGTATTTCCTTGCTTTCTCTTGCATTGCCTTGCCTCGCCTTGCCTTGCCTCGCCTTGCCTCGCCTGTCCTCACCTCAGCGTGCCTTGCCTATCCCTGCCTTTTCCTGCCTTTCCCCGTATTTCCCTGCCTCGCCTCGTGTTGCCTTGCCTTGCCTTGCCTTGCCTCCCCTCGCCTCGCCTTGCCTTGCCCTTACGTGCCTTTCCCTGCCTTTCCCCGTTTTTCCTTGCTTTCTCTTGCATCGCCTTGCCTCGCCTTGCCTTGCCTCGCCTTGCCTCGCCTCACCTCACCTCAATGCACCCTGCCTTTTCCTGTCTTTCCCTGCCTTTTCCCGTATTTCCCTGCTTTGCCTCGCGTTGCCTTGACTTCCCTTGCCTTTCCCTGCCTTTCCGTGCCTTTCCCCGTATTTCCTTGCTTTCTCTTGCGTCGCCTTGCCTCGCCTTGCCGCGCCTCGCCTTGCCGCGCCTCTCCTCTCCTCACCGCGCCTTGCCTTTCCCTGTCTTTCTCTGCCTTTCCCTGTATTTCCCTGCCTTGCCTCGCATTGCCTTGACTTGCCTTGACTTTCCCTGCATTTCCCTTCCTTTCCCCGTATTTCCCTGCCTCGGCTTGCCTTGCCTTGCCTTGCCTTGCCTCACCTCACCTTGCCTTACCTCGCCGCGGATCACCTCACCTCGCATCGCTTTGCCTTGCCATTACCTGCTTTTCCCTGCCTTTCCCTGCCTTTCCCCGTATTTCCCTGCCTCGCCTCACCTCGCCTCGCCTCGCCTTGCATTGCCTTGCCTTGCCTTGCCTCGCCTCACCTCACCTTGCCTTGCCATTAGCTGCCTTTCCCAGCCTTTCCATGCCTTTCACCATATTTCCTTGCCTTCTCTTGTGTTGCCTTTCCTCGCATCACCTTGCCTCACCTTCTCTCGCATCGCCTCACCGCGCCTTGCCTTTCCCTGCCTTTCTCTGCCTGTCCCCGTATTTCCCTGCCTCACCTCGCGTTGCCTTGCCTTGCCTTGCCTTGCTTCGCCTTGCCTCGCCTCGCCTCGCCTCACCGCATCTTGACTTTCCCTGCCTTTCCCTGCCTTTCCCCGTATTTCCCTGCCTCGCCCTGCCTTGCCTCGAGTCGCCTCGCCTCGAGTCGCCTCGCCTCGCCTCTACTTGCCTTTCCTTGCCAATACCCGCCTTTGCCTGCCTTTCCCCGTTTTTCCTTCCTTGCTCTTGCGTTGCCTTGCCTCGCCTTGCCTTGCCTCGCCTTGCCTCACCTCACCTAACCTTGCCTCGCCTCGCCTCGCCTCACCGCGCCTTGCCTTTCGCTGTCTTTCCCTGCCTTTCCTCGTATTTTCCTGCCTCGCCTGGTGTTGCCTTGACTTGCCTTGACTTTCCCTGCCTTTCCCCGTATTTCCCTGCCTCGCCTCGCCTTGCCTCGCCTCGCCTCACCTTGCCTCGCCTCGCCTCGCCTCACCGCGCCTTGCCTTTCCCTGTCTTTCCCTGCCTTTCCCCGTATTTTCCTGCCTCGCCTGGCGTTGCCTTGACTTGCCTTGACTTTCCCTGCCTTTCCCCGTATTTCCCTGCCTCTCCTTGCCTTGCCATTACCTGCCTTTGCCCATATTTCCCTGCCTCGCCTCACTTTTCCTTGTCTTGCCTTGACTTTCCCTGCCATTCCCAGCCTTTCCATGCCTTTCCCCATATTTCATTGCATTTTCTTGCATTGCCTTGCCTCACCTCGCCTTGCCTCGCCTTGTCTCGCCTCGCCTCACCTTGCCTTTCCCTGCTTTCCCTGCCTTTCCCCATATTTCCCTGCCTCGCCACGCCTCGCGTTGCCATGTCTTGCCTTGCCTTTGCCTGCCTTTCCCTGCCTTTCCCCTCCTTTCCCTGCCTTTCCCTGTATTTCCTTGCCTCACCTCGCCTAGCATCGTCTCGCCTTGACTTTCCCTGCCTTTTCCTGCCTTTCCCCGTATTTGCCTGCCTCGCCTCGCCTCGCGTTGCCTTGCCTTGCCTTGCCTTGTCTTGCCTTGCCTTGCCTCCCCTCGCCTCTCCTTGCCTTGCCATTACCTGCCTTTCCCCGTATTTCCTTGCTTTCACTTGTGTTGCCTTGCCTCGCCTCGCCTTGCTTTGCCTTGCCTTGCCTTTCCTCGCCTTGCCTTGCCTCTCCTCCCCTCGCCTCTCCTTGCCTTGTCATTACCTGCGTTTCCCCATATTTCCCTGCCTCGCCACGCCTCGCGTTGCCATAGCTTGCCTTGCCTTTCCCTGCCTTTCCCTGCCTTTCCCCGTATTTCCCTGACTCGCCTTGCTTTGCCTTGCCTTGTCTTGACTTTCCCTGCCTTTGCCTGCCTTTCCACGTATTTCCCTGCCTCGCCTTGCCTTGCCTTGCCTTGCATCGCCTTGCCTTGCCTCGCCTCGCCTTGCCTTGCCTCGCATTGCCTCGCCTTGCCTCCCCTTGTCTCGCCTCACCTCACCACGCCTTGCCTTTCCCTGCCTTTCCCTGCCTGAACCCGTATTTCCCTGCCTCACCTCGCGTTGCCTTGCGTTGCCTTCACTTTCCATGCGTTTCCCTGCCTTTCCCTGCCTTTCCACGTATTTCCTTCCTTTCTCTTGCGTTGCCTTGCCTCGCCTTTCCTTGCCTCGCCTTGCCTCGCCTCGCCTCAACGCACGTTGCCTTTCCCTGCCTTTCCCTGACTTTCCCCGTATTTCCCTGCCTCGCCTCGTGTTGCCTTGACTTGCCTTGCCTTTCCCTGCCTTTCCCTGCCTTTCCCCGTATTTCCTTGCTTTCCCTTGCGTTGCCTTGCCTCGCCTGTCTTGCATCGCCTGGCCTCGCCTCGCCTCGCCTCAATGCACCTTTCCTTTCCCTGCCTTTCCCTGCCTTTGCCCGTATTTCCCTGACTCGCCTTGCGTTGCCTTGACTTGCTTTGACTTTCCCTGCATTTCCCTGCCTTTCCCCATATTTCCCTGCCTCGCCTCGCCTCGCCTTGCCATTACCTGACTTTCCCTGCCTGTCTCTGCCTTTCCCTGTATTTCCTTGCTTTCTCTTAGATTGCCTTACCTCGCCTTGCCTTGCCTCACCTTGCCTCGCCTCTCCTCGCCTCAGCGCGCCTTGCCTTTACCTGCCTTTCCCTGCCTTTCCCCGCCTTTCCCCGTATTTCCCTGCCTCGCCTCGTGTTGCCTTGCCTTGCCTTGCCTTGCCTCCCCTCGCCTCGCCTTGCCTTGCCCTTACGTGCCTTTCCCTGCCTTTCCCCGTTTTTCCTTGCTTTCTCTTGCATCGCCTTGCCTCGCCTTGCCTTGCCTCGCCTTGCCTCGCCTCACCTCACCTCAATGCACCCTGCCTTTTCCTGTCTTTCCCTGCCTTTTCCCGTATTTCCCTGCTTTGCCTCGCGTTGCCTTGACTTCCCTTGCCTTTCCCTGCCTTTCCGTGCCTTTCCCCGTATTTCCTTGCTTTCTCTTGCGTCGCCTTGCCTCGCCTTGCCGCGCCTCGCCTTGCCGCGCCTCTCCTCTCCTCACCGCGCCTTGCCTTTCCCTGTCTTTCTCTGCCTTTCCCTGTATTTCCCTGCCTTGCCTCGCATTGCCTTGACTTGCCTTGACTTTCCCTGCATTTCCCTTCCTTTCCCCGTATTTCCCTGCCTCGGCTTGCCTTGCCTTGCCTTGCCTTGCCTCACCTCACCTTGCCTTACCTCGCCGCGGATCACCTCACCTCGCATCGCTTTGCCTTGCCATTACCTGCTTTTCCCTGCCTTTCCCTGCCTTTCCCCGTATTTCCCTGCCTCGCCTCACCTCGCCTCGCCTCGCCTTGCATTGCCTTGCCTTGCCTTGCCTCGCCTCACCTCACCTTGCCTTGCCATTAGCTGCCTTTCCCAGCCTTTCCATGCCTTTCACCATATTTCCTTGCCTTCTCTTGTGTTGCCTTTCCTCGCATCACCTTGCCTCACCTTCTCTCGCATCGCCTCACCGCGCCTTGCCTTTCCCTGCCTTTCTCTGCCTGTCCCCGTATTTCCCTGCCTCACCTCGCGTTGCCTTGCCTTGCCTTGCCTTGCTTCGCCTTGCCTCGCCTCGCCTCGCCTCACCGCATCTTGACTTTCCCTGCCTTTCCCTGCCTTTCCCCGTATTTCCCTGCCTCGCCCTGCCTTGCCTCGAGTCGCCTCGCCTCGAGTCGCCTCGCCTCGCCTCTACTTGCCTTTCCTTGCCAATACCCGCCTTTGCCTGCCTTTCCCCGTTTTTCCTTCCTTGCTCTTGCGTTGCCTTGCCTCGCCTTGCCTTGCCTCGCCTTGCCTCACCTCACCTAACCTTGCCTCGCCTCGCCTCGCCTCACCGCGCCTTGCCTTTCGCTGTCTTTCCCTGCCTTTCCTCGTATTTTCCTGCCTCGCCTGGTGTTGCCTTGACTTGCCTTGACTTTCCCTGCCTTTCCCCGTATTTCCCTGCCTCGCCTCGCCTTGCCTCGCCTCGCCTCACCTTGCCTCGCCTCGCCTCGCCTCACCGCGCCTTGCCTTTCCCTGTCTTTCCCTGCCTTTCCCCGTATTTTCCTGCCTCGCCTGGCGTTGCCTTGACTTGCCTTGACTTTCCCTGCCTTTCCCCGTATTTCCCTGCCTCTCCTTGCCTTGCCATTACCTGCCTTTGCCCATATTTCCCTGCCTCGCCTCACTTTTCCTTGTCTTGCCTTGACTTTCCCTGCCATTCCCAGCCTTTCCATGCCTTTCCCCATATTTCATTGCATTTTCTTGCATTGCCTTGCCTCACCTCGCCTTGCCTCGCCTTGTCTCGCCTCGCCTCACCTTGCCTTTCCCTGCTTTCCCTGCCTTTCCCCATATTTCCCTGCCTCGCCACGCCTCGCGTTGCCATGTCTTGCCTTGCCTTTGCCTGCCTTTCCCTGCCTTTCCCCTCCTTTCCCTGCCTTTCCCTGTATTTCCTTGCCTCACCTCGCCTAGCATCGTCTCGCCTTGACTTTCCCTGCCTTTTCCTGCCTTTCCCCGTATTTGCCTGCCTCGCCTCGCCTCGCGTTGCCTTGCCTTGCCTTGCCTTGTCTTGCCTTGCCTTGCCTCCCCTCGCCTCTCCTTGCCTTGCCATTACCTGCCTTTCCCCGTATTTCCTTGCTTTCACTTGTGTTGCCTTGCCTCGCCTCGCCTTGCTTTGCCTTGCCTTGCCTTTCCTCGCCTTGCCTTGCCTCTCCTCCCCTCGCCTCTCCTTGCCTTGCCATTACCTGCGTTTCCCCATATTTCCCTGCCTCGCCACGCCTCGCGTTGCCATAGCTTGCCTTGCCTTTCCCTGCCTTTCCCTGCCTTTCCCCGTATTTCCCTGACTCGCCTTGCTTTGCCTTGCCTTGTCTTGACTTTCCCTGCCTTTGCCTGCCTTTCCACGTATTTCCCTGCCTCGCCTTGCCTTGCCTTGCCTTGCATCGCCTTGCCTTGCCTCGCCTCGCCTTGCCTTGCCTCGCATTGCCTCGCCTTGCCTCCCCTTGTCTCGCCTCACCTCACCACGCCTTGCCTTTCCCTGCCTTTCCCTGCCTGAACCCGTATTTCCCTGCCTCACCTCGCGTTGCCTTGCGTTGCCTTCACTTTCCATGCGTTTCCCTGCCTTTCCCTGCCTTTCCACGTATTTCCTTCCTTTCTCTTGCGTTGCCTTGCCTCGCCTTTCCTTGCCTCGCCTTGCCTCGCCTCGCCTCAACGCACGTTGCCTTTCCCTGCCTTTCCCTGACTTTCCCCGTATTTCCCTGCCTCGCCTCGTGTTGCCTTGACTTGCCTTGCCTTTCCCTGCCTTTCCCTGCCTTTCCCCGTATTTCCTTGCTTTCCCTTGCGTTGCCTTGCCTCGCCTGTCTTGCATCGCCTGGCCTCGCCTCGCCTCGCCTCAATGCACCTTTCCTTTCCCTGCCTTTCCCTGCCTTTGCCCGTATTTCCCTGACTCGCCTTGCGTTGCCTTGACTTGCTTTGACTTTCCCTGCATTTCCCTGCCTTTCCCCATATTTCCCTGCCTCGCCTCGCCTCGCCTTGCCATTACCTGACTTTCCCTGCCTGTCTCTGCCTTTCCCTGTATTTCCTTGCTTTCTCTTAGATTGCCTTACCTCGCCTTGCCTTGCCTCACCTTGCCTCGCCTCTCCTCGCCTCAGCGCGCCTTGCCTTTACCTGCCTTTCCCTGCCTTTCCCCGTATTTCCTTGCTTTCTCTTGTGTTGCCATGCCTCGCCTTTCCTTGCATTGCCTTGCCTCGCCTCGCCTCGCCTCGATGCACCTTGCCTTTCCCCGCCTTTCCTCGTATTTCCCTCCCTCGCCTCGCCTCTTCTCAGCGCCTCGCCTTTCCCTGCCTTTCCCTGCCTTTCCCCGCCTTTCCCTGCCTTTCCCCGTATTTCCTTGCTTTCTCTTGCGTTGCCTTGCCTCGCCTTTCTTTCATCGCCTTGCCTCGCCTCGCCTCGCCTCAATACACCTTGCCTTTCCCTGCCTTTCCCTGACTTTCCCCGTATTTCCCTGCCTTGCCTTGCCTCGCCTCGCCTCGCCTCTCCTTGCCTTGCCATTACCTGCCTTTCCCCATATTTCCCTGCCTCACCTCGCTTTCCCTTGTCTTGCCTTGACTTTCCCTGCCTTTCCCGGCCTTTCCATGCCTCTCCCCATATTTCCTTGCCTTCTCCTGCTTTGCCTTGCCTCGCCTTGCCTCGACTTGTCTCGCCTCGCCTCACCGCGCCTTGCCTTTCCCTGCCTTTCCCTGCCTGAACCCGTATTTCCCTGCCTCACCTCACGTTGCCTTGCCTTGCCTTGACTTTCCATGCCTTTCCCTGCCTTTCCCTGCCTTTCCCTGCCTTTCCCTGCCTTTCCCCGTATTTCCTTGCCTCGCCTCGCCTAGCATCACCTCGCCTTGACTTTCCCTGCCTTTCCCCGTATTTCCCTGCCTCGCCTCGCCTCGCCTCGCCTTGCCTCGCCTTGCCTTGCCTTGCCTTGCCGCCCCTTGCCTCTCCTTGCCTTTCCATTACCTGCCTTTCGCCGTATATCCTTGCATTCTTTGGGTTGCCTTGCCTCGCCTTTCCTTGCCTCGCCTTGCCCTGGCTTGCCTTGCCTCGCCTTCCCTTGCCTCTCCTTGCCTTGCCATTACCTGCCTTTCCCCATATTTCCCTGCCTCGCCTCGCTTTCCCTTGCCTTGCCTTGACTTTCCCTGCCATTCCCGCCCTTTCCATTCTTTTCCCCATATTTCATTCCATTCTCTTGCATTGCATTGCCTCGCCTCGCCTTGCCTCGCCTTGTCTCGCCTCGCCTCACCTTGACTTTCCCTGCCTTTCCCTGCCTTTCCCCATATTTCTCTGCCTCGCCATGCCTTGCCTCTACTTTGCCTCTCCTCGCCTCGCCTCACTGCGCCTTGCCTTTCCCTGCCTTTCCCTGCCTTTCCACGTATTTCCTTCCTTTCTCTTGCGTTGCCTTGCCTCACCTTTCCTTGCCTCGCCTTGCCTCGCCTCGCCTCAACGCACCTTGCCTTTCCCTTCCTTTCCCCGTATTTCCCTGCCTCGCCTCGTGTTCCCTTGACTTGCCTTGCCTTTCCCTGCCTTTCCCTGCCATTCCCCATATTTCCCTGCCTCGCCTTGCCTTGCCTCCCCTCGCCTTGCCTCTTCTCACCGCGCCTTGCCTTTCCCTGCCTTTCCCTGTCATTCCCCGTATTTCCTTCCTTTCTCTTGCGTTGCCTTGCCTCGCCTGTCTTGCATCGCCTGGCCTCGCCTCGCCTCGCCTCAATGCACCTTGCCTTTCCCTGCCTTTCCCTGCCTTTTCCCATATTTCCCTGCCTCGCCTCGCCTTGCCTTGCCATTACCTGACTTTCCCTGCCTGTCTCTGCCTTTCCCTGTATTTCCTTGCTTTCTCTTGCATTGCCTTGCCTCGCCTTGCCTTGCCTCGCCTTGCCTCGCCTCTCCTCGCCTCAGCGCGCCTTGCCTTTACCTGCCTTTCCCTGCCTTTCTCCGTATTTCCTTGCTTTCTCTTGCGTTGCCATGCCTCGCCTTTCCTTGCATCGCCTTGCTTCGCCTCGCCTCGCCTCAATGCACCTTGCCTTTCCCTGCCTTTCCTCGTATTTCCCTCCCTCGCCTCGCCTCTTCTCACCGCGCCTTGCCTTTCCCTGCCTTTCCCTGCCTTTAAGCGTATTTCCTTCTTTCTCTTGCGTTGCCTTGCCTCGCCTTACTTGCATTGCCTTGCCTCGCCTCGCCTTGCCTTGCCATTACCTGACTTTCCCTGCCTTTCCCTGCCTTTCCCCGTATTTCCTTGCTTTCTCTTGCATTTCCTTGCCTCGCCTTGCCTTGCCTCGCCTTGCATCGCCTCTCCTCGCCTCAGCGCGCCTTGCCTTTCTCTGCCTTTCCCCATATTTCCCTGCCTCGCCTCGCGTTGCCTTGACTTGCCTTGACTTTCCCTGCCTTTGCCTGCCTTTCCCCCCATTTCCCTGCCTTGCCTTGACTTGTCTCGCCTCTCCTTGCCTTGCCATTACCTGCCTTTCCCTGCCTCTACATGACTTTGCCGCTATTTCCTTGCTTTCTCTTGCGTTGCCTTGCCTTGCCTCGCCTTGCCTCGCCTCGCCTTGCCTCACCGCGCCTTCTCTTTCCCTGCTTGAGCCCGTATTTCCCTGCCTCACCTCGAGCTGCCCTGCCTTACTCTGACTTTCCTTGCCTTTCCCTCCCTTTCCCTGCCTTTCCCCGTATTTCCTTGCCTCGCCTCACCTAGTATCGCCTCGCCTTGACTTTCCCTGCCTTTCCCTGCCTTTCCCCGTATTTCCCTGCCTCGCGTCGCCTCGCCTTGCCTTTCCTTGCCTCGCCTTGCCTTGCCTTGCCTTGCCTCGCCTTGCCTCGCCTCCCCTTGCCTCTCCTTGCTTTGCCATTACCTGCCTTTCCCCATATTTCCCTGCCTCGCCTGGCTTTCCCTTGCCTTGCCTTGACTTTCCCTGCCATTCCCGGCCTTTCCATGCCTTTCCCCATATTTAATTGCGTTCTCTTGCGTTGCCTTGCCTCGCCTCGCCTTGCTTCGCCTTGTCTCGCCTCGCCTCACCTTGACTTTCCCTGCCTTTCCCTGTCTTTCCCCATATTTCCCTGCCTCGCCTTGCTTTGCCTCGCCTCGCCTCACCTCTCCCCTTCTCACCGCGCCTTGCCTTTCCCTACCTTTCCCTGCCTTTCCCTGTATTTCCCTGCCTCGCCTGGCATTGCCTTTACTTGCCTTGACTTTCCCTGCCTTTGCCTGCCTTTCCCCGTATTTCCCTGCCTCGCCTTGCCTCGCCTGGCCTCGCCTCGCCTCTCCTCGCCACGCCTAACCTTGCGTCGCCTTTCCTTGCCATTACCTGCCTTTCCCTGCCTTTCCCTGCCTTTCCCTGTATTTCTCTGCCTCGCCTTGCTTTGCCTCGCCTCGCCTCGCCTCGCCTCTTCTGAACACACCTTGCCTTTCCCTGCCTTTCCCTGCCTTTCCCCGTATTTCCCTGCCTCGCCTCGCCTCGCCTAGCCTCTCCTTTCCATGCCTCTCCTCGCGTCGCCTTGCCTTGCCATTACCTGCCTTTCCCTGCCTTTCCCCGTACTTTCTTCCTTTCTCTTGCGTTGCCTTGCCTTGCCTCGCCTCGCCTCGCCTCACCGCACCTTGCCTTTTCCTGTCTTTCCCTGCCTTTTCCCGTATTTCCCTGCCTTGCCTCGCGTTGCCTTGATTTCCCTTGCCTTTCCCTGCCTTTCCCTGCCTTTCCCCGTATTTCCTTGCTTTCTCTTGCATCGCCTTGCCTCGCCTTGCCGCGCCTCGCCTCTCCTCACCGCACCTTGCCTTTCCCTGCCTTTCTCTGCCTTTCCCCGTATTTCCCTGCCTCGGCTTGCCTTGCCTTGCCTTGCCTTGCCTCACCTCACCTTGCCTTACCTCGCCGCGGATCACCTCACCTCGCATCGTTTTGCCTTGCCATTACCTGCTTTTCCCTGCCTTTCCCTGCCTTTCCCCGTATTTCTCTGCCTCGCCTCGCCTCGCCTCGCCTCGCCTTGCATTGCCTTGCCTTGCCTTGCCTCGCCTCACCTCGCCTTGCCTTGCCATTAGCTGCCTTTCCCAGCCTTTCC
This sequence comes from Caloenas nicobarica, assembly GCF_036013445.1. NCBI lineage: Eukaryota > Metazoa > Chordata > Aves > Columbiformes > Columbidae > Caloenas > Caloenas nicobarica. The sequence goes on from NC_088247.1 coordinate 108,546,150, forward strand.
ATGCCTTTCACCATATTTCCTTGCCTTCTCTTGTGTTGCCTTTCCTCGCGTCGCCTTGCCTCACCTTCTCTCGCATCGCCTCACCGCGCCTTGCCTTTCCATGCCTTTCTCTGCCTGTCCCCGTATTTCCCTGCCTCACCTCGCGTTGCCTTGCCTTGCCTTGCCTTGCTTCGCCTTGCCTCGCCTCGCCTCGCCTCACCGCATCTTGACTTTCCCTGCCTTTCCCAGCCTTTCCCTGTATTTCCCTGCCTCACCTCGCGTTGCCTTGAATTTCCTTGACTATCCCTGCCTTTCCCCGTATTTCCCTGCCTCGCCCTGCCTTGCCTCGAGTCGCCTCACCTCGCCTCTACTTGCCTTTCCTTGCCAATACCCGCCTTTGCCTGCCTTTCCCCGTTTTTCCTTCCTTGCTCTTGCGTTGCCTTGCCTCGCCTTGCCTTGCCTCGCCTTGCCTCGCCTCGCCTCACCTTGCCTCGCCTCGCCTCGCCTCACCGCGCCTTGCCTTTCCCTGTCTTTCCCTGCCTTTCCCCGTATTTTCCTGCCTCGCCTGGCGTTGCCTTGACTTGCCTTGACTTTCCCTGCCTTTCCCCGTATTTCCCTGCCTCTCCTTGCCTTGCCATTACCTGCCTTTGCCCATATTTCCCTGCCTCACCTCACTTTTCCTTGTCTTGCCTTGACTTTCCCTGCCATTCCCGGCCTTTCCATGCCTTTCCCCATATTTCATTGCATTTTCTTGCATTGCCTTGCCTCACCTCGCCTTGCCTCGCCTTGTCTCGCCTCGCCTCACCTTGCCTTTCCCTGCTTTCCCTGCTTTTCCCCATATTTCCCTGCCTCGCCACGCCTCGCGTTGCCATGACTTGCCTTGCCTTTGCCTGCCTTTCCCTGCCTTTCCCCTCCTTTCCCTGCCTTTCCCTGTATTTCCTTGCCTCACCTCGCCTAGCATCGTCTCGCCTTGACTTTCCCTGCCTTTTCCTGCCTTTCCCCGTATTTGCCTGCCTCGCCTCGCCTCGCGTTGCCTTGCCTTGCCTTGCCTTGTCTTGCCTTGCCTTGCCTCCCCTCGCCTCTCCTTGCCTTGCCATTACCTGCCTTTCCCCGTATTTCCTTGCTTTCACTTGTGTTGCCTTGCCTCGCCTCGCCTTGCCTTGCCTTGCCTTGCCTCGCCTTGCCTTGCCTCTCCTCCCCTCACCTCTCCTTGCCTTGCCATTACCTGCGTTTCCCCATATTTCCCTGCCTCGCCACGCCTCGCGTTGCCATGACTTGCCTTGCCTTTCCCTGCCTTTCCCCGTATTTCCCTGACTCGCCTTGTTTTGCCTTGCCTTGTCTTGACTTTCCATGCCTTTCCCTGCCTTTACCTGCCTTTCCCCGTATTTCCTTGCCTCGCCTCGCGTTGCCTTTACTTGCGTTAACTTTCCCTGCCTTTCCACGTATTTCCCTGCCTCGCCTTGCCTTGCCTTGCCTTGCCTTGCCTCGCCTTGCCTCGCCTCGCCTCAACGCACCTTGCCTTTCCCTGCCTTTCCCTGACTTTCCCCGTATTTCCCTGCCTCGCCTCGTGTTGCCTTGACTTGCCTTGCCTTTCCCTGCCTTTCCCTGCCATTCCCCATATTTCCCTGCCTCACCTTGCCTTGCCTCGCCTCGCCTTGCCTCTTCTCACTGCGCCTTGCCTTTCCCTGCCTTTCCCTGCCATTCCCCGTATTTCCTTGCTTTCCCTTTCGTTGCCTTGCCTCGCCTGTCTTGCATCACCTGGCCTCGCCTCGCCTCGCCTCAATGCACCTTGACTTTACCTGCCTTTCCCTGCCATTCCCCGTATTTCCTTGCTTTCCCTTTCGTTGCCTTGCCTCGCCTGTCTTGCATCGCCTGGCCTCGCCTCGCCTCGCCTCAATGCACCTTGACTTTCCCTGCCTTTCCCTGCCTTTCCCCGTATTTCCCTGCCTCGCCTCGCCTCGCCTCGCCTTTCCTTGCCATTACCTGACTTTCCCTGCCTGTCTCTGCCTTTCCCTGTATTTCCTTGCTTTCTCTTAGATTGCCTTACCTCGCCTTGCCTTGCCTCACCTTGCCTCGCCTCTCCTCGCCTCAGCACGCCTTGCCTTTACCTGCCTTTCCCCGTATTTCCTTGCTTTCTCTTGCGTTGCCATGCCTCGCCTTTCCTTGCATTGCCTTGCCTCGCCTCGCCTCGCCTCGATGCACCTTGCCTTTCCCCGCCTTTCCTCATATTTCCCTCCCTCGCCTCGCCTCTTCTCAGCGCCTCGCCTTTCCCTGCCTTTCCCTGCCTTTCCCCGCCTTTCCCTGCCTTTCCCCGTATTTCCTTGCTTTCTCTTGCGTTGCCTTGCCTCGCCTTTCTTGCATCGCCTTGCCTCGCCTCGCCTCGCCTCAATACACCTTGCCTTTCCCTGCCTTTCCCTGACTTTCCCCGTATTTCCCTGCCTTGCCTTCCCTCGCCTCGCCTCGCCTCTCCTTGCCTTGCCATTACCTGCCTTTCCCGATATTTCCCTGCCTCACCTCGCTTTCCCTTGTCTTGCCTTGACTTTCCCTGCCTTTCCCGGCCTTTCCATGCCTCTCCCCATATTTCCTTGCCTTCTCTTGCTTTGCCTTCCCTCACCTTGCCTCTCCTTGTCTCGCCTCGCCTCACCGCGCCTTGGCTTTCCCTGCCTTTCCCTGCCTGAACCCGTATTTCCCTGCCTCACCTCACGTTGCCTTGCCTTGACTTTCCATGCCTTTCCCTGCCTTTCCCTGCCTTTCCCTGCCTTTCCCCGTATTTCCCTGCCTCGCCTCGCCTTGCCTCGCCTTGCCTCGCCTTGCCTTGCCTTGCCTTGCCTCCCCTTGCCTCTCCTTGCCTTGCCATTACCTGCCTTTCGCCGTATATCCTTGCATTCTTTGGGTTGCCTTGCCTCGCCTTGCCCTGGCTTGCCTTGCCTCGCCTTCCCTTGCCTCTCCTTGCCTTGCCATTACCTGCCTTTCCCCATATTTCCCTGCCTCGCCTCGCTTTCCCTTGCCTTGCCTTGACTTTCCCTGCCATTCCCGCCCTTTCCATTCTTTTCCCCATATTTCATTCCATTCTCTTGCATTGCCTTGCCTCGCCTCGTCTTGCCTCGCCTTGTCTCGCCTCGCCTCACCTTGACTTTCCCTGCCTTTCCCTGCCTTTCCCCATATTTCTCTGCCTCGCCATGCCTTGCCTCTACGTCGCCTCTCCTCGCCTCGCCTCACTGCGCCTTGCCTTTCCCTGCCTTTCCCTGCCTTTCCACGTATTTCCTTCCTTTCTCTTGCGTTGCCTTGCCTCACCTTTCCTTGCCTCGCCTTGCCTCGCCTCGCCTCAACGCACCTTGCCTTTCCCTGCCTTTCCCTGACTTTCCCCGTATTTCCCTGCCTCGCCTCGTGTTGTGTCGCGATTGAGAGACAGGGACGCAGCTTGATGCAAGCAAGATGTCCGATTTATTGAACTAACACACATACATTTATACGTTCTAAGTTAAGCGTGTCTTAAGGTGATTGGCTAATCACTCTAACACGTGCGCAAGACTAGCAAGACTACTTAAACAAAGTTTGTTAATTAGGTGATGTTCCCGCGACTATCAGTCGCCACCTGTGGTCACGTGTTGTTCTTTGTCCTAGGGCGTAGGTGTTTGCTGATAACCACAAGTTCTTTGTTCCTGGGCCTTGTCCGGGCATGTTGTGTTCCATGTAAACACTCAATTAGCATACAGGCCTCAGGCCCAGGCAACAGCTCTCGCTAACCCACAGTGTTGCCTTGACTTGCCTTGCCTTTCCCTGCCTTTCCCTGCCATTCCCCATATTTCCCTGCCTCGCCTTGCCTTGCCTCCCCTCGCCTTGCCTCTTCTTACTGCGCCTTGCCTTTCCCTGCCTTTCCCTGTCATTCCCTGTATTTCCTTCCTTTCTCTTGCGTTGCCTTGCCTCGCCTGTCTTGCATCGCCTGGCCTCGCCTCGCCTCGCCTCAATGCACCTTGCCTTTCCCTGCCTTTCCCTGCCTTTTCCCATATTTCCCTGCCTCGCCTCGCCTCGCCTTGCCTTGCCATTACCTGACTTTCCCTGCCTGTCTCTGCCTTTCCCTGTATTTCCTTGCTTTCTCTTGCATTACCTTGCCTCGCCTTGCCTTGCCTCGCCTTGCCTCGCCTCTCCTCGCCTCAGCGCGCCTTGCCTTTACCTGCCTTTCCCTGCCTTTCCCCGTATTTCCTTGCTTTCTCTTGCGTTGCCATGCCTCGCCTTTCCTTGCATCGCCTTGCTTCGCCTCGCCTCGCCTCAATGCACCTTGCCTTTCCCCGCCTTTCCTCGTATTTCCCTCCCTCGCCTCGCCTCTTCTCACCGCGCCTTGCCTTTCCCTGCCTTTCCCTGCCTTTAAGCGTATTTCCTTCTTTCTCTTGCGTTGCCTTGCCTCGCCTTACTTGCATTGCCTGGCCTCGCCTCGCCTCGCCTCAATGCACCTTGCCTTTCCCTGCCTTTCCCTGCCTTTTCCCATATTTCCCTGCCTCGCCTCGCCTCGCCTTGCCTTGCCATTACCTGACTTTCCCTGCCTATCCCTGCCTTTCCCCGCCTTTCCCCGTATTTCCTTGCTTTCTCTTGCATTGCCTTGCCTCGCCTTGCCTTGCCTCGCCTTGCATCACCTCTCCTCGCCTCAGCGCGCCTTGCCTTTCTCTGCCTTTCCCCATATTTCCCTGCCTCGCCTCGTGTTGCCTTGACTTGCTTTGACTTTCCCTGCCTTTGCCTGCCTTTCCCCCCATTTCCCTGCCTTGCCTTGACTTGTCTCGCCTCTCCTTGCCTTGCCATTACCTGCCTTTCCCTGCCTCTCCATGACTTTGCCGCTATTTCCTTGCTTTCTCTTGCGTTGCCTTGCCTTGCCTCGCCTTGCCTCGCCTCGCCTCGCCTCACCGCGCCTTGTCTTTCCCTGCTTGAGCCCGTATTTCCCTGCCTCACCTCGTGTTGCCCTGCCTTGCTCTGACTTTCCTTGCCTTTCCCTCCCTTTCCCTGCCTTTCCCCGTATTTCCTTGCCTCGCCTCACCTAGTATCGCCTCGCCTTGACTTTCCCTGCCTTTCCCTGCCTTTCCTCGTATTTCCCTGCCTCGCGTCGCCTCGCCTTGCCTTGCCTTGCCTTGTCTTGCCCTGCCTTGCCTTGCATTGCTTTGCCTGGCCCTACCATTACCTGCCTTTCCCCGTATTTCCTTGCTTTCCCTTGTGTTGCCTTGCCTCACCTGACCTTGCCTCTCCTTGCCTTGCCATTACCTGCCTTTCCCCATATTTTCCTGCCTTGCCTGGCTTTCCCTTGCCTTGCCTTGACTTTCCCTGCCATTCCCGGCCTTTCCATGCCTTTCCCCATATTTAATTGCATTCTCTTGCGTTGCCTTGCCTCGCCTCGCCTTGCCTCGCCTTGTCTCGCCTCGCCTCACCTTGACTTTCCCTGCCTTTCCCCATATTTCCCTGCCTCGCCTTGCTTTGCCTCGCCTCGCCTCACCTCTCCCCTTCTCACCGCACCTTGCCTTTACCTACCTTTCCCCGCATATTCCCTGCCTCGCCTTGCGTTGCCTTGACTTGCCTTGACTTTCCCTGCCTTTGCCTGCCTTTCCCCGTATTTCCCTGCCTCGCCTTGCCTTGCCTCGCCTCACCTCGCCTCTCCTTGCCTTGCCATTACCTGCCTTTCCCTGCCTTTCCCTGCCTTTCCCCGTGTTTCCTTGCTTTCTCTTGCTTTCCCTTGCCTCGCCTTGCCTTGCCTCGCCTTGCCTCGCCTCGCCTCACCACGCCTTGCCTTTCTCCGCCTTTCCCTGCCTTTCCCCTTATTTCCCTGCCTCACCTTACCTTGCCTCGCCTCGCCTCACCTCTCCTCGCCTTCCCATTGCCTGCCTTTTCCTGCCTTTCCCCGTATTTCTTTGCTTTCATTTGCGTTGCCATGCCTCACCTTGCCTCGCCTCGCCTCGCCTCACCGCGCCTTGCCTTTCCCTGCCTTTCCCTGCCTTTCCACGTATTTCCTTCCTTTCTCTTGCGTTGCCTTACCTCGCCTTTCCTTGCCTCGACTTGCCTCGCCTCGCCTCAACGCGCCTTGCCTTTAACTGCCTTTCCCTGCCTTTCCCCGTATTTCCTTGCTTTCATTTGCGTTGCCATGCCTCACCTTGCCTCGCCTCGTCTCGCCTCACCGCACCTTGCCTTTCCCTGCCTTTCCCTGCCTTTCCACGTATTTCCTTGCTTTCTCTTGCTTTGCCTTACCTCGCCTTTCGTTGCCTCGAATTGCCTCGCCTCGCCTCAACGCGCCTTACCTTTAACTGCCTTTCCCTGCCTTTCCCCGTATTTCCTTGCTTTCATTTGCGTTGCCATGCCTCACCTTGCCTCGCCTCGTCTCGCCTCACCGCACCTTGCCTTTCCCTGCCTTTCCCTGCCTTTCCACGTATTTCCTTGCTTTCTCTTGCTTTGCCTTACCTCGCCTTTCGTTGCCTCGAATTGCCTCGCCTCGCCTCAACGCGCCTTACCTTTAACTGCCTTTCCCTGCCTTTCCCCGTATTTCCCTGCCTCGCCTCGCGTTGCCTTGACTTTCCTTGCCTTTCCCTGCCTTTCCCTGCCATTCCCCATATTTCCCTGCCTCGCGTTGGATTGCGTCGCCTCGCCTCACCTCCTCTCACCGCGCCTTGCCTTTCCCTGCCTTTCCCTGCCTTTCCTCGTATTTCCTTGCTTTCTCTTGCGTTGCCTTGCCTCGACTTTCTTGCATCGCCTTGCCTCGCCTTTCTTGCATCGCCTTGCCTCGCCTCGCCTCGCCTCAGTACACCTTGCCTTTCCCTGCCTTTCCCTGCCTTTCCCCGTATTTCCCTGCCTCGCCTCGTGTTGCCTTGACTTGCCTTGACTTTCCCTGCCTTTGCCTGCCTTTCCCCCCATTTCACTGCCTTGTCTTGACTTACCTCGCCTCTCCTTGCCTTGCAATTACCTGCCTTTCCCTTCCTCTCCATGCCTTTCCCCCTATTTCCTTGCTTTCTCTTCGTTGCCCTGCCTCGCCTTCCCTCGCCTCGCCTTGCCTCGCCTCGCCTCGCCTTACCGCGCCTTGCCTTTCCCTGCCTGTCCCTGCCTTTCCCCGCATATTCCCTGCCTCGCCTTGCGTTGCCTTGACTTGCCTTGACTTTCCCTGTCTTTGCCTGCCTTTCCCCGTATTTCCCTGCCTCGCCGCGCCTCGCCTCGCCTCGCCTTGCCTTTCCTTGCCTTGCCTCTCCTTGACTTGCCTTGCCTCACCTCACCACGCCTTGCCTTTCCCTGCCTTTCCCTGCCTTTCCCCATATTTCCCTGCCTCGCCTCGCGTTGCCTTGTCTTGCCTTGACTTTCCCTGCCTTTGCCTGCCTTTCCCCATATTTCCCTGCCTCGCCTCGCCTCGCCTCGCCTTGCCTTGCCATTACCTGCCTTTCCCTGCCTGTCCCTGCCTTTCCCTGTATTTCCTTGCTTTCTCTTGCATTGCCTTGCCTCGCCTTGCCTTGCCTCGCCTTGCCTCGCCTCTCCTCGCCTCAGCGCGCCTTGCCTTTACCTGCCTTTCCCTGCCTTTCCCCGTATTTCCTTGCTGTCTCTTGCGTTGCCATGCCTCGCCTTTCCTTGCATCGCCTTGCCTTGCCTTGCCTTGCCTCAATGCACCTTGTCTTTCCCCACCTTTCCCTGCCTTTCCCTGCCATTCCTCGTATTTCCCTGCCTCGCCTCGCCTCTTCTCACCGCGCCTTGCCTTTCCCTGCCTTTCCCTGCCTTTCGCCATATTTCCTTGCTTTCTCTTGCGTTGCCTTGCCTCGCCTATCTTGCATCGCCTTGCCTCGCCTTGCCTCGCCTCAATGCACCTTGCCTTTCCCTGCCTTTCCCTGCCTTTCCCCGTATTTCCCTGCCTCGCCTTGCGTTGCCTTGACTTGCCTTGACTTCCCCTGCCTTTGCCTGCCTTTCCCCGTATTTCCCTGCCTCGCCTTGCCTTGCCTTGCCTCGCATCGCCTCGCCTCGCCTCGCCTTGCCATTACCTGCCATTCCCTGCCTTTCCCCGTATTTCCTTCCTTTCTCTTGCGTTGTCATTCCTCACCTTTCCTTGCATCGCCTTGCCTCGCCTCGCCTCGCCTCAATGCACCTTGCCTTTCCCTGCATTTCCCTGCCTTTCCCCGTATTTCCCTGCCTCGCCTCGCGTTGCCTTGACATGCCTTGACTTTCCCTGCATTTCCCTGCCTTTCCCCCCATTTCCCTGCCTTGCCTTGACTTGCCTCCTCTCTCCTTGCCTTGCCATTACCTGCCTTTCCCTGCCTCTCCATGCCTTTCCCCCTATTTCCTTGCTTTCTCTTGCGTTGCCTTGCCTCGCCTTGCCTTGCCTCGCCTTGCCTCGCCTCGCCTCGTCTTGCCTTGCCATTACCTGCCTTTCCCTGCCTGTCCCTGCCTTTCCCTGTATTTCCCTGCTTTCTCTTGCATTGCCTTGCCTCGCCTTGCCTTGCCTCGCCTCGCCTCACCTCACAGCACCTTGCCTTTCCCTGCCTTTCCCTGCCTTTTACCGTATTTCCCTGCCTGGTCTTGCGTTGCCCTGACTTGCCTTGCCTTTCACTGCCTTTCCCTGCATTTCCCCCTATTTCCTTGCTTTCTCTTGTGTTACCTTGCGTTGCCTTGCCTTTCCCAGCCTTGCCTCGCCTTGCCTCGCGTCACCGCGGCTTGCCTTTCCCTGCATTTCCCTGCCTTTCCCGGTGTTTCCCTGCCACACCTTGCCTTGCCTTCCCTCTCCTTGCCTTGCCTCCCCTTGCCTTGCCTTCCCTCGCCTTGCCTCGCCTCGCCTCGCCTCTCCTTGCCTTGCCATTACCTGCCTTGCCCCATATTTCCCCGTATTTCCCTGCCTCGCCTCGCGTTGCCTTGACTTGCCTGGCTTTCCCTGCCTTTCCCTGCCTTTCCCCGTATTTCCTTGCTTTCTCTTGCGTTGCCTTGCCTCACCTGTCTTGCATCGCCTGGCGTCGCCTCGCCTCGCCTCAATGCACCTTGCCTTTCCCTGCCTTTCCCTGCCTTTCCCCGTATTTCCCTACCTCGCCTTGCCTTGCCTTGCCTTGCCTCGCCTCACCTTGCCTTACCTCGCCGCGCCTCGCCTCGCCTCGCCTTGCCTTGCCATTACCTGCCTTTCCCAGCCTTTCCATGCCTTTCATCATATTTTCTTGCCTTTTCTTGTGTTGCCTTGCCTCGCCTCGCCTTGCCTCGCCTTGTCTCGCATAGCCTCACCGCGCCTTGCCTTTCCCTGCCTTTCTCTGCCTGTCCCCGTATTTCTCTGCCTCACCTCGCGTTGCCTTGCCTTGACTTTCCCTGCCTTTCCCTGTCTTTCCCTGCCGTTCCCTGTGTTTGCTTGCTTTATCTGTCGTTGCCTTGCCTCGCCTTACCTTGCCTCGCCTTGCCTCGCCTCGCCTCACTGCGCGTTGCCTTTCCCTGCCTTTCCCTGCCTTTCCCCGCCTTTCCCTGCCTTTCCCCGTGTTTCCCTGCCTCACCTTGCCTTGCCTTGCCTCTCCTTGCCTTGCTTCCCCTTGCCTTGCCTTCCCTCGCCTTGCCTCGCCTCGCCTTGCCTCTCCTTGCCTTGCCATTACCTGCCTTGCCCCATATTTCCCCGTATTTCCCTTCCTCGACTCGCGTTGCCTTGACTTGCCTTGACTTTCCCTGCATTTCCCTGCCTTTCCCCGTATTTCCCTGCCTCGCCTTGCCTTGCCTTGCCTTGCTTCGCCTCACCTTGCCTTGCCTCGCCTCCCCCTGCCTTACCTCGCCGCGCCTCGCCTTGCCTTGCCATTACCTGCCTTTCCCAGCCTTTCCATGCCTTTCATCTTATTTTCCTGCCTTCTCTTGTGTTGCCTTGCCTCGCTTCGCCTTGCCTCGCCTTGTCTCGCATAGCCTCACCGCGCCTTGCCTTTCCCTGCCTTTCTCTGCCTGTCTCCGTATTTCCCTGCCTCTACCTCGCGTTGCCTTGCCTTGACTTTCCCTGCCTTTCCCTGCCTTTCCCTGCCTTTCCCTGTGTTTCCTTGCTTTGTCTGTCGTTGCCTGGCCTCACCTTGCCTTGCCTCGCCCTGACTCGCCTCGCCTCACCGCGCCTTGCCTTTCCCTGCCTTTCCCCGCCTTTCCCTGCCTTTCCTCGTATTTCCCTACCTCGTCTCGCATTGCCTTGACTTGCCTTGACTTTCCCTGCCTTTCCCTGCCTTTCCCCGTATTTCCCTGCCTCGTCTTGCCTCGCCTCACCTCGCCTCGCCTTACCTCGCCGCGTCTCGCTTCGCCTCACCCTGCCTTGCCATTTCCTGCCTTTCCATGCATTTCATCATATTTTCTTGCCTTCTCTTGCGTTACCTTGCCTCGCCTCGCCTTGCCTCGCCTTGTCTCGCATAGCCTCACCGCGCCTTGCCTTTCCCTGCCTTTCTCTGCCTGTCCCCGTATTTCCCTGCCTCACCTCTCATTGCCTTGCCTTGACTTTCCCTGCCTTTCCCCCTACTTCCTTGCCTTGTCTGTCATTGCCTTGCCTCCCCTTGCCTTGCCTCGCCCTGACTCGCCTCGCCTCACCGCGCCTTGCCTTTCCCTGCCTTTGCCTGCCTTTCCCCGTATTTCCCTGCCTCGCCTCGCCTCGCCTTGACTTGCCTTGACTTTCCCTGCCTTTGCCTGCCTTTCTCCGTATTTCCCTGCCTCGCCTCGCCTCGCCTTGCCTCGCCTCGCCTCGCCTAGCCTTGCCTTGCTTGGCCATTACCTGCCTTTCCCTGTCTGTCCCTGCCTTTCCCCGTATTTCCCTGCCTCGCCTCGCATTGCCTTGACTTGCCTTGACTTTCCCTGCCTTTCCCTGCCTTTACCTGTATTTCCCTGCCTCGCCTTGCCTTGCCTCGCCTCACCTCGCCTTGCCTTGACATTACCTGCCTTTCTCAGCCTTTCCATGCCTTTCATCTTATTTTCTTGCCTTCTCTTGTGTTGCCTTACCTCGCCTCGTCTTGCCTCGCCTTGTCTCGCATCGCCTCACAGCGCCTTGCCTTTCCCTGCCTTTCTCTGCCTGTCCCCGTATTTCCCTGCCTCACCTCGCGTTGCCTTGCCTTGCCTTGACTTTCCCTGCCTTTGCCTGCCTTTCCCTGCCTTTCCCTGCCTTTCCCTGCCTTTCCCTGCCTTTCACACTATTTCCTTGCTTTGTCTGTCGTTGCCTTGCCTCGCCTTTCCTTGCCTCGCCCTGACTCGCCTCGCCTCACCGCGCCTTGCCTTTCCCTGCCTTTCCCCATATTTCCCTACCTCACCTCGCATTGCCTTGACTTGCCTTGACTTTCCCTGCCTTTCCCTGCCTTTACCCGTATTTCACTGCCTCGCCTCACCTCGCCTCACCTCGCCTCACCTTGCCTTGCCTTGCCTTGCCTTGCCTTACCTCGCGTTGCCTTGCCATTACCTGACTTTCCCTGCCTTTCCCTGCCTTTCCTCGTATTTCCCTGCCTCGCCTGTGCTCGCCTTGCCGTGCCTTGCCTCGCTTCGCCTCGTCTCACCTCGCCTCGCCTCGCCTCACCTCGCCTCACCTGCCTCACCTCGCCTCCCCTCTCCTTTCCTCTCCTTGCCTTGCCTTGCCTCCCCTCGCCTCCCCTCGCCTTCCCTTGCCTCGCCTCGCCTTGCCTCCCCTTGCCTCCCCTCACCTGTCGCCTCCTCTCACCTTGCCTTTTGCCTTTCCTTGCCTTAGCAAAACCTTTCAGTTCTTCCCAGCCATCCCTAAGACTGTCCCATAGGGCTTCTCCCTTAGCTTCCCAAGTGCATCATTCCAATAGAGTTTCTTCATCAATCAAGAACACTTGATCTCTGCTCCAGAATCGAAACTGCTTTACACAGATTTTCCCATGTGTTATTCCTGTCCTGGCGGTTCTCCTCGCTCTTCTGGGGATCTGGGTGGGGATCTGGGTGTAGAGTTGGGTAGGGGTGGAAAATCTTCTGAATGGTCACTAGACGGTAGCATTTCTCTAGAAAGCTGTTTCGGGCGTACTACAGGTGAAGTGGCTTCCCGTCCCTTTTTAGGTTCCGTGTCATTAAGAATACGATTAAAATGTTGTGCTTCATTCAGGAGCATAGAAATAGGAGTACAGAAGGTAGTACACCAGGTAGGGTGAGACCAAAAGTACTGCAGGCAGGGTCATCCTTTCCTTTCCTTTCCTTTCCTTTCCTTTCCTTTCCTTTCCTTTCCTTTCCTTTCCTTTCCTTTCCTTTCCTTTCCTTTCCTTTCCTTTCCTTTCCTTTCCTTTCCTTTCCTTTCCTTTCCTTTCCTTTCCTTTCCTTTCCTTTCCTTTCCTTTCCTTTCCTTTCCTTTCCTTTCACCTCGCCTCGCCTTGCCTCGCCTCGCCTTGCCTCGCCTTGCCTTGCCTTGCCTTTCTTTGCCTCGCCTCGACTCCCCTCGCCTCGCCTCGACTCCCCTCGACTCTCCTCGCCTCCCCTCGCCTCCCCTCTCCTCCCCTCTCCTTGCCTCACCTTCCCTCACTTCGTCTCCCCTCTCCTCCCCTCGCCTCACCTCGCCTCGCCTCTCCTCGCCTCGCCTCGCCTCCCCTCGCCTCCCCTGGCCTTTCCTCGCCTTGACTTGACTTGCCTTGCCTTGCCTTGCCTTGCCTCGAATTGCCTTGCCTTGCCTTGCCTCGGATTGCCTTGCCTTGCCTTGCCTTGCCTTGCCTTGCCTCCCCTCCCCTCGCTGCCCCTCGCCTCCCATTTCCTCGGCTTGCCTCCCCTCGCCTCTCCTCGCATCGCTTCGCCTCCCCTCGCCTTGCCTTGCCTCGCCTCTCCTCACCTCGCCACCACCTCGGCTCCCCTCGAACTTCCTCGCCTTGCCTTGCCTCGCCTCGCCTCGCCTCGCCTCACCTGGCCTCGCCTCGCCTCACCTGGCCTCACCTCGCCTCGCCTCGCTTCGCCTCCCTTCACCTCCCCTCCCTCGCCTCCCCTCACCTCACTTCGCCTCGCCTCGCCTCACCTCGCCTCGCCTCCCGTCGCCTCGCCTTGCCTCCCCTCACCTCCCCTTGCCTCTCCTCGCCTCGCCTCCGTTCGCCTCACCTCGCCTCGCCTCGCCTCGCCTCAACTCGCCGCATATCGCCTCCCCTCGCCTCGCCTCACCTAGCCTCCCCTCGCCTCTCCTCGCCGCCCCTAGCCTCACCTCGCCTCGCATCTCCTCACCTCACCTCTCCTCGCCTTCCCTCGCCTCACCTCGACTCGCCTCGCCTCCCCTCGCCTTGCCTCGCCTCGGCTCTCCTCGCCTCGCCTCGCCTCACCTCCCCTCGCCTCTCCTCGCCTCGCCTCCCCTCCCATTGCCTCGCCTCCCCTCGCCTTGCCTTCTTGCCTTGCCTTGCCATAGCAAAACCTTTCACTTCTTCCCAGCCATCGCTAACACTGTCCCTTAGGGCTTCTCCCATAGCTTCCCAAGTGCATCATTCCAATAGAGTTTCTTCATCAATCAAGAACACTTGATCTCTGCTCCAGAATAGAAGCTGCTTTACACAGGTTTTCCCACGTGTTATTCCTGTCCTGGCGGTTCTCCTCGCTCTTCTGGGGATCTGGGTGGGGATCTGGGTGTCGAGCTGGGTAGGGGTGGAAAATCTTCTGAATGGTCACTAGATGGCAGCATTTCTCTAGAAGTCTGCTTCGGGCGTACAACAGGCCAAGTGGCTTCCCCTCCCTTTTAGGTTCGGTGTAATTAAGAATACGATTAAAATGTTGTGCTTCATTCGAGAGCATAGAAACAGGAGTGCAGAAGGGATTACACCAGGTAGGGTGAGAACAAAGAACTCCGGGCAGGGTCATCCTTTCCTTTCTTTCCTTTCCTTTCCTTTCCTTTCCTTTCCTTTCCTTTCCTTTCCTTTCCTTTCCTTTCCTTTCCTTTCCTTTCCATTCCTTGCCTTGCCTTGCCTTGCCTTGCCTTGCCTTGCCTTGCCTTGCCTTGCCTTGCCTTTCCTTTTCCTTTCCTTTCCTTTCCTTTCCTTTCCTTTCCTTTCCTTTCCTTTCCTTTCCTTGCCTTGCCTTTCCTTGCCTTTCCTTGCCTTGCCTTGCCTTGCCTTGCCTTGCCCTGCCTTGCCTTGCCTTGCCTTGCCTTGCCTTGCCTTGCCTTGCCTTGCCTTGCCTTGCCTTGCCTTTCCTTTCCTTGCCTTACCTCACCTCGCCTCCCCTCACCTCGCCTGGCCTTGCCTCGCCTCCCCTCGCCTCGCCTCTCCTCGCCTCGCCTCCCCTCACCTCCCATCGCCTCGCCTCACCTCCCCTCGCCTCCCATCACTTCTCCCTTGCCTCCCCTCATCTCCTCTCACCTCGCCTTGCCTTGCCTCGCCTCCCCTCACCTCCCCTCGCCTTTCCTCGCCTTGCCTTGCCTTGCCTTGCCAACCTCGCCTTCCCTCCCTTCGCCTCCCCTCGCCTCCCGTCGCCTCGCCTCGCCTCCCGTCGCCTCGCCTCGCCCCCCCCGCGTCGCGGCGCCTCGCCTCGCCTCACCTCTCATTTCCTTGCCTTGCCTCCCCTCGCCTCTCCTCGCCTCGCCTTCCCTCGCCTCTCCTCACCTCGCCTTCCCTCGCCTCAAATTGACTTGCCTCCCCTCGCCTCACCTCGCCTTGCATCCCCTCACCTCACCTCTCCTTGCCTTCTCTCGCCTCCCCTCGCCTCCCCTCACCTCCCCTCGCCTTCCCTCGCCTTGGCTCTCATCCCCTCACCTCCCCTCGCGTCCCCTCACCTCGCCTCGCCTTTCCTTCTTGCCTTGCCTTGCCGTAGCAAAACCTTTCACTTCTTTCCAGCCATCGCTAACACTGTCCCTTAGGGCTTCTCCCATAGCTTCCCAAGTGCATCATTCCAATGCAGTTTCTTCATCAATCAAGAACACTTGATCTCTGCTCCAGAATAGAAGCAGCTTTACACAGGTTTTCCCACATTTTATTCCTCTGCTGGCGGTTCTCCTCGCTCTTCTGGGGATCTGGGTGGGGATCTGGGTGTACATCTGGGTAGAGGTGGAAACCTTCTGAATGGTCACTAGATGGCAGCATTTCTCTAGAAATCTGCTTCGGGCGGACTACAGGCAAGTGGCTTCCCCTCCCTTTTTAGGTTCGGTGTAATTAAGAATACGATTAAAATGTTGTGCTTCATTCGGGGAGCATAGAAATAGGAGTACAGAAGGGATTACACCAGGTAGGGTGAGACCAAAGGAACTCCGGGCAGGGTCATCCTTTCCTTTCCTTTCCTTTCCTTTCCTTTCCTTTCCTTTCCTTTCCTTTCCTTTCTTTCCTTTCCTTTCCTTTCCTTTCCTTTCCTTCCTTCCTTTCCTTGCCTTTCTTGCCTTGCCTTGCCTTGCCTTGCCTTGCCTTGCCTTGCCTTGCCTTGCCTTGCCTTGCCTTGCCTTGCCTTGCCTTGCCTTGCCTTGCCTTGCCTTGCCTTTCGTTGCCTTGCCTTGCCTTGCCTCGCCTTGCCTCGCCTTGCCTTGCCTCGCCTTGCCTTTCCTCGCCTTGCCTTGCCTTTCCTTGCCTTTCCTTTCCCTTTCCTTTCCTTTCCTTTCCTTTCCTTTCCTTTCCTTTCTTTCCTTTCCTTTCCTTTCCTTTCCTTTCCTTTCCTTTCCTTTCCTTTCCTTTCCTTTCCTTTCCTTTCCTTTCCTTTCGCCTCGCCTCGCCTTGCCTCGCCTCGCCTCGCCTTGCCTTGCCTTGCCTTGCCTTGCCTTGCATTTCTTCGCCTCGCCTCGACTCCCCTCGCCTCGCCTCGACTCCCCTCGCCTCTCCTCGCCTCCCCTCGCCTCCCCTCTCCTCCCCTCTCCTTGCCTCACCTTCCCTCACTTCGCCTCCTCTCTCCTCCCCTCGCCTCACCTCGCCTCGCCTCTCCTCGCCTCGCCTCGCCTCCCCTCGCCTCCCCTGGCCTTTCCTCGCCTTGACTTGACTTGCCTTTCCTTGCCTTGCCTTGCCTCGAATTGCCTTGCCTTTCCTTGCCTTTCCATTCTTGCCTTGCCTTGCCTTGCCTTGCCTCCCCTCCCCTCGCCGCCCCTCGCCTCCCATTTCCTCGGCTTGCCTCCCCTCGCCTCGCCTCGCATCGCTTCGCCTCCCCTCGCCTTGCCTTGCCTCGCCTCTCCTCACCTCGCCCCCACCTCGGCTCCCCTCGAACTTCCCCGCCTTGCCTTGCCTCGCCTCACCTCGCCTCGCCTCACCTGGCCTCACCTCGCCTCGCCTCGCTTCGCCTCCCCTTCACCTCCCCTCCCTCGCCTCCCCTCACCTCACTTCGCCTCGCCTCGCCTCACCTCGCCTCGCCTCCCCTCGCCTCGCCTCGCCTCCCCTCGCCTCCCCTCACCTCCCCTTGCCTCTCCTCGCCTCGCCTCCGTTCGCCTCACCTCGCCTCGCCGCACCTCGCCTCACCTCGCCGCACATCGCCTCCCCTCGCCTCGCCTCACCTAGCCTCCCCTCGCCTCTCCTCGCTGCCCCTAGCCTCACCTCGACTCGCCTCCCACGCCTCACCTCGCCTCGCATCTCCTCACCTCACCTCTCCTCGCCTTCCCTCGCCTCACCTCGACTCGCCTCGCCTCCCCTCGCCTTGCCTCGCCTCGGCTCTCCTCGCTCGCCTCGCCTCACCTCCCCTTGCCTCTCCTCGCCTCGCCTCCCCTCCCATCGCCTCGCCTCCCCTCGCTTTGCCTTCTTGCCTTGCCTTGCCGTAGCAAAACCTTTCACTTCTTCCCAGCCATCGCTAACACTGTCCCTTAGGGCTTCTCCCATAGCTTCCCAAGTGCATCATTCCAATGCAGTTTCTTCATCAATCAAGAACACTTGATCTCTGCTCCAGAATAGAAGCTGCTTTACACAGGTTTTCCCACGTTTTATTCCTCTGCTGGCGGTTCTCCTCGCTCTTCTGGGGATCTGGGTGGGGATCTGGGTGTCGATCTGGGTAGGGGTGGAAAATCTTCTGAATGGTCACTAGATGGCAGCATTTCTCTAGAAGTCTGCTTCAGGCGTACAACAGGCGAAGTGGCTTCCCCTCCCTTTTTAGGTTCGGTGTAATTAAGAATACGATTAAAATGTTGTGCTTCATTCGAGAGCATAGAAACAGGAGTGCAGAAGGGATTACACCAGGTAGGGTGAGAACAAAAGTACTCTGGGGAGGGTCATCCTTTCCTTTCCTTTCCTTTCCTTTCCTTTCCTTCCTTTCCTTTCCTTTCCTTCTTTCCTTTCCTTTCTTTCCTTTCCTTTCCTTGCCTTTCCTTGCCTTTCCTTGCCTTTCCTTGCCCTTTCCTTGCCTTTCCTTGCCTTTCCTTGCCTTTCCTTGCCTTTCCTTGCCTTTCCTTGCCTTTCCTTTCCTTGCCTTGCCTTGCCTTGCCTTGCCTTGCCTTGCCTTGCCTTGCCTTGCCTTGCCTTTCGTTGCCTTGCCTTGCCTCGCCTCGCCTCGCCTCGCCTCGCCTCGCCTCGCCTCGCCTCGCCTTGACTCATCGTACCTCGCCTCGCCTCGCCTCCCCTTGCCTAGCCTCCCCTCCCTCACCTCGCCTTGCCTTGCCTCGCCTCCCCTCGCCTCGCCTGTCTTCGCCTCGCCTCCCCTCACCTCCCATCGCCTCGCCTCACCTCCCCTCGCCTCCCCTCCCCTCACCTCGCCTTGCCTTGCCTCGCCTCCCCTCGCCTCGCCTGTCTTCGCCTCGACTCCCCTCACCTCCCATCGCCTCACCTCACCTCCCCTCGCCTCCTCTCATGTCGCCTTGCCTTGGCCTCGCCTCCCCTCACCTCCCTCGCCTTTCCTCGCCTTGCCTTGCCTTGCCTTGCCTTGCCTTGCCTGGCCTTGCCTCTCCTCACCTTGCCTTACCTCGCCTCTCTTCGCCTTGCCTCGCCTTGCCTCCCATCACCTCGCCTCACCTCCCCTCACCTCCCATCGCCTCCCCTCGCCCCCACTGCGTCGCCTCGCCTCGCCTCATCTCGCCTCGCCTTGCCTCGCCTCGCCTCCACTCGCCTCCCATCGCCTCGCCTCCCCTCCCCTCACCTCCCATCGCCTCGCCTTGCCTCCCCTCGCGTCCCCTCGCCTCGCCTTGCCTTGCCTCGCGTCCCCTTGCCTCCCCTCATCTCGCCTTGCCTCCCCTCGCCTCCCCTCACCTTTCCTCGCCTTGCCTCGCCTCGCCTCCCCTCGCCTCTCCTCGCCTCACCTCCCTCACCTCCCCTCACCTCGCCTCGCCTCCCCTCGCCTCCCCTCTCCTCCCCTCGCCTCGCCTTGCCTCGCCTCCCCTCGCCTCTCCTCGCCTTCATCTCGCCTCGCCTCCCCTCGGCTCCACTCACTTTTCCTTGCCTTTCCTTGCCTTGCCTTGCCTTGCCTTGCCTTGTCTTGCCTTGCCTTGAATTGCCTTGCCTTGCCTTGCCTTGCCTCGCCTCGCCTCCCCTCACCTCCCCTCGCCTCCCCTCACCTCGCATCACCTCGCCTCGCCTCTCCTCGCCTTGCCTTTCCTCACCTCGCTTCACCTTGCCTCACCTTGGCTCCCCTGGCCTTTCCTCGCCTTGCCGCGCCTCGCCTCACCTCGCCTTGCTTCGCATCGCAACGCCTCGCCTCGCCTCGCCACGCCTCGCCTCGCTTCGCCTCCCCTCCCCTCGCCTCCCCCTCACCTCACCTCGCCTCGCCTCAACTCGCCTCCCCTCACCTCACCTCGACTCGCCTCACCTCACCTCGCCTCACCTCGCCTCCCCTCGCCTCAAATCGACTCGCCTCCCCTTGCCTCACCTCGTCTCTCCTTGCCTTCTCTTGCCTTACCTCTCCTCCGCTCGCCTCCCCTTGCCTTGCCTCGCCTCACCTCACCTCCCTCGCCTCACCTCGCCTCCCCTCGCCTCCCCTCACCTTGCCTTTTGCCTTGCCTTGCCTTAGCAAAACCTTTCACTTCTTCCCAGCCATCGCTAACACTGTCCCATAGGGCTTCTCCCTTAGCTTCCCAAGTGCATCATTCCAATAGAGTTTCTTCATCAATCAAGAACACTTGATTTCTGCTCCAGAATCAAAGCTGCTTTACACAGGTTTTCCCACGTGTTATTCCTGTCCTGGCGGTTCTCCTCGCTCTTCTGGGGATCTGGGTGGGGATCTGGGTGTAGAGCTGGGTAGGGGTGGAAAACCTTCTGAATGGTCACTAGATGGCAGCATTTCTCTAGAAGTCTGCTTCGGGCAGACTACAGGCCAGGTGGCTTCCCCTCCCTTTTTAGGTTCGGTGTAATTAAGAATACGATTAAAATGTTGTGCTTAATTCGGGAGCATAGAAATACGAGTGCAGAAGGGATTCCACCAGGTAGGGTGAGACCAAAAGAACTCCGGGCAGGGTCATCCATTCCTTTCTTTCCTTTCCTTTCCTTTCCTTTCCTTTCCTTTCCTTTCCTTTCCTTTCCTTTCCTTTCCTTTCCTTTCCTTTCCTTTCCTTTCCTTTCCTTTCCTTTCCTTTCCTTTCCTTCCTTTCCTTGCCTTGCCTTGCCTTGCCTTGCCTTGCCTTGCCTTGCCTTGCCTTGCCTTGCCTTGCCTTGCCTTGCCTTGCCTTTCCTTTCCTTGC